>NC_039364.1:220128463-220481493 GCF_003573695.1 Papaver somniferum | reverse complement strand
TTTTCCTTTTTACGTTTCTTTTTGTCTTTGATTTGAAGGTTCGAAGTGGAGTACTAAGGACCTTGGAAGGAACAGCTTAAAGCGAAAGGAGCGAAAGAGGAATTTTTTGTTTTATATATAGAAAAGAGAGAAAAAAAAGAGAGATTTTTGTATTTTTTTTAGGTTATTTTTCTTTTTCTTTTGCACTTTACTTTATTTGGACTTTGGACTGGACTCTTGGACTTTATTATTATTATTATTTTTAAACCTTACGGAAGGGTAGTTAAATACAAACTGTGTGCAGGGAAGGACGGTGATTACAATATCACCTCGGCCCCTCGGGTTCGCACACGGCATAGGAGTCGTGGCCCGAGTCGACGACAACGGTTCATCCCCCGTCTGGTACGGGAGGTAATTCCAATCGAAACACTCGCGAATCTCCTGTAAGCGAGTTACTATATTCCTTAAGGTGATCATTGATTGAGGACGAATTTGGACTGTCTTTATTTTCCTAGTAAAGGGAAAGGCCTGGCCTAAACAAGATAAGGGTTCGGATTTCATCACCGCTCCCTTCTTGCCCGCTTTAGGAGAACAAAACCTAACGCGAACCCAAGATTTAAAATCTGATTAGAAAGAGACCTATAGGGTATCGAGCTTGTTAGGAAAAATTTTCGAAGGATATTGGTTATTCTTTTAGCATACTTCGAAGTTCATGACGGTTTCTGTGAGTTGAATGCGTGACTGCGCCGCCTTGTACTGCGGTGAGGCCTTGGGTATCAAAGCTCCACTGAGATTCCCTCGCCTCAATTCAACTTACTTTGACTCGGATTGATTCCAGAGGGGTTTGCTTAAATTGTAACGAATTCCCTTTCGAAAGATAGAAGCTGGTCTAGAAACAATCTAAGTGAGCCATCATGCTTGTTGTTTGCTAGAAATCTCTAGGTTTGCTGTGGTAAAGTCGAGTCAGCCTGCTGTGTGATTGCTAGAACCTTCCTGCTAGGATTTTTGTTTCTTTTTTATTTTTTTTAGTGTATGCCCGATTTTGTTAATAGGGCTTGGAAAAGAGATACTCTAGGTCGATTGATTAGCGAAAAACCTAGTAGTTCTTCTGATATAAGCAGGGAGCTCGAAGATTGTTCTTTTGAGAGCCCTGTTTTTGGAAACTTCAGTTTTGAGAATTTATCTCTAAGTGACAAAATTACCCCTAGTACTCCAATTGTGCCAACGATGGCAACTTTGAAAGATTACATGTTCCCAACTAGGACCAACCGAGCTTCGTGCATTAAATTGCCAGCCACTACGGCTAATTTCGAGATAAAACCTAGTATTCTCCAGATGATCCCTATATTCTTAGGAAAAGATGATGAGAACCCTTATTTCCATATTAGGGACTTTGAGGAAATTTGCGGGACAATTAGAATAAAAGACCTTACTGATGAAGTCTTGAAACTTAAGATGTTTCCCTTTTCCTTGAGAGATAAAGCCAAGACCTGGCTGAACAACCTACCATCTGAATCCATAGAAACATGGCAGGAACTTATCGCTGCCTTTTATATGAAGTTCTACCCTAAACATAAAACTGCAGCTGTTAGGCAGAACATTAGTACTAGTGTGCAACAAGAGGGAGAGTCTCTTTATAGGTTTTTGGAGAGATTCAATGATCTTCTATCCCAGTGTCCTCACCATGGATTTGATAAGATGAAACTTGTAGAGATTATTTATAATGGTTTAGACTATTCGACCAAAGCCATGGTCGAGTCTATGTGCGCTGGTGAGTTCACTAGTAAAAATGCTGATGATGCTTTTACCTTCTTAGGAGCTATCGCTGAGAAATCCCAACAGTGGGAGTCTTGTGTGGAACCCCCTAAAAGACTCTTAGTCAATAGAAGTAGCACCAATATGGTAGATACAAGTTTTGCGTCAGATGCCAAGTTTGCTGCTTTATCTAGAAGGTTAGAAGCGTTGGAAATGGGTCAACCTAAAAATAAGTCCCTTGTTGAACCTAATAGAGCCTCTCAAAACTCTAGTTGTGTAATAGAGCCCGATAACTCATTTTGGGAAGGTCAGGTTAGTGAAGAGCAAGCTCATGCTGTCTATAACAATGATAGGTCTGAGAACCGTCAGAAGTTTGACCCCTACTCAGAGACCTACAACCCTGGTTGGAGAAACCATCCTAATTTCTCTTGGTCTAAGGGCCAGAATCAAGGCCAGTCTAGTAATTCTCAGCCTCCCCCAGGTTTTGGTTATACTAAGAACCCTTCAGGACATACCCAGAACCCATCTGAGAATAGAATAACTACCTTAGAGGAAACCCTTAGTATATTAAGGAAGAGCCAGGAAATGCTATCACAAATCCAGGAAATGTTAGTAAAAAGCCAGGGTAATTTTCAAGAGGAAACCAAACAGAATTTTAAGAATAGTGCCCAGTCTTTTGCTAAATTAGAACTTCAAGTCGGCCAAATAGCTAAGTATATTAATGAGAGAGAGGAAGGAAGGTTCCCTAGTCATACTGATCCTAACCCTAGAGGAGAGAAATCGTACAGTCATGTTAACTCTGTTACGACCCTTAGGAGTGGAAGGAAAGTTGATAATAAGGTCGACATACCTGAAAGTGAACATGCTGTAGTTCACCCATCTAAACCAGAGAATGAAGATACTAATAGAGTCTCTAAAGAGACCAATGAGGGTCATATTGAGTCTAATTTTGTTCCCAGATCCCCATTCCCAAAACTGTTAGTTCCGACTAAGAGGGAGTCCAACTTTAATGATATATTGGAGGTTTTTAAGCAGGTTAATATCAACCTTCCATTATTAGATGCAATTAGGAAGATTCCCTCTTATGCCAAGTTCCTTAAGGACTTGTGTACGCGAAAGCGTAAGCTCAGTGTCCAGAAGAAAGCCTTCATAGCTAGTCATGTGAGTTCTATTATTCAGAATACCACTACTCCTAAGTATAAAGACCCAGGGTCCCCTACCATTGCTTGTAAAATAGGTAAGTACCGTGTTGAGAGAGCGTTGCTTGACTTAGGAGCCAGTGTGAAATTACTGCCATACCATGTGTACCTTAAGCTAGGACTTGGTGAGATGAAACCTACACAGATAACACTTCAGTTAGCTGATAGGTCCGTTAAAATTCCTCGTGGTGTGGTCGAGGATGTTCTCATAGAGGTCGACAAGTTTATATATCCGGTGGATTTTGTTATCCTAGATACCCAACCTATCCCTGACCCAGAGAACCAAATACCAGTGATTTTAGGTCGCCCGTTTTTAGCTACATCCAATGCGATCATTAACTGTCGAAATGGTATTATGAATTTGTCTTTTGGTAATATGACTATTGAGTTGAACATTTTTAATATTAGTAAGCTACCCTCTGAGCTAAATGACACGTGCATTGAAGAGGTCAACATGATAGGAACCTTAGTTCCGAAGTCTGTACCAAACACCGAATCGGAAGATCCATTAGAGAGTTGTCTATCCCATTTTAGCATGGATTTCGACGATGATAGCAACATTGAACAAGTAAATGCTCTGTTGGATTCTATTCCTATGTTAGATACCGATAGATGGAAATCTAGGTTTGAACCATTACTAGCTACCGAATCTACCTTAAGCCCTTATTTCGAAGATCCTAAAGATCCTCCTAAGTTGGACCCCAATTATGCATTTGTAGGCCCATATGAGATTTTGCCTATAACTTCCTATTTGGATAGTAATCATGAGATTTGGCCAGTAACCGTGCTTCAACACAATAAGGAAACTCTAGGGATGACCATAGAGGATATGAAACATATAAGTCTTATAGCTAGTATACCTCAAAAGAATTTAGAGGATGAACCACCTGATTATAACTCAGAGAAAGCAATTGACCTTTTTCAGGAACCGGATAGTCTAGAAATTGGGAATATTGTGACTAGTTTATCTAGAGACACCCAAAACTCTAAGTTTGAGGGTAGAGGGTGTCAATTATCCCCAGTAGAAGTCCCTAACTTGGGACTCAATGACAAGAAGCATGCGCTTGGATCAAAAAGATCTATTCATGCTGTTAAGTTAAAAAAAATGGTTATTGTTATGTGTAGTCAACTGCTGGTTCCCTTGTATTTGCCAGTTTGTTGATCTAGATTTAAGTTATTGACCGCTGGTTCCCTTGTATATGCCAGTGTGTTAATATTAGTCAGACCGGTATCTCAGTCATTTAGGTTAGGTTCACCTTGGCAGAGGCCTTCAGACAGATATGGGAAACACCGTTCACTTTTCAACCATCTACATTTTTCTTTTTCAATCTTCTTAATCTTTTCATGTGATTAGTCTGACTCCGAGTATGATGTCCATCGTGAAACTATCTTAGTAGAGCTCTGTCACTTATATGAATTTTAGTATGCTTGAGTGAAAACTCGTGTACAGTAATTGGAATTTCGCATCATGGTACTTCCTCCTATAATTAATAAGTATGCCAACCAAGGAGGTTCTTTAGTGCTTTCCAAGATTTTGCGTAGATAGTTAGGGTCTGGATTAAAGGTTTTGTGGGTACACCTCTGGTAAACCCTCCGGAGACAACACTCCGCCACTAGGGCCACCTAGGGGTTCAAATGATTTTCCTTTCTAGAATAAATTTGCTCGAGGACTAGAAAATAATAAGTTTGGGGGTATTTGATAGACACATTTTTGTGTCTAATTTGTCCTCAATGTCCGTATTGTTGGAACTCTATTTTTGTACTAATATTTTGTTTTTATGTATTTTTCGGAAATAAACATTTTTGGAAAATTCGGCTCGAAAAGTTGATTTTGGCACCCGGAGGACAAGTGTTATTCGGACTCTCTCTTTTGGATAAGGGGTAACCTAATTACTAAGGGGACACCACTTTTTGCTAAGGGGACACCTTCTTCACGATTTGAAAAAATAAAATTGGCGGGAAAATTGGTTCATCAACTGGCAGAATTTCAATCGACAAAATGAAGGTGTTGTGGTGCGATTCAATGGCTCAAACTTGGTAGGAAGATGTGATATAGCTTAAGGAACACAGTATGGGTGTCAGAATCGATCAATTTAGGCTGGAAGTCTCGGTTCGATTCACCAAACTCAAAACAGAGCAACACACACTGAACACGAGCTCAAGTGTGTTTCTGCTGTGCAAGGAGTGATGTGGAGGTGCGGGAAAGCTTCTGAGGCATGAAGAAACTAATTTGGAGCGTTTTGGGAGCGAGTTAACGTGTGGAAATTCTATAAATGGTAAGTATTCTCATTTTTGCGCAGCAAAGAATAATCGAATTAAAGAGAAAATATACGCAATCAATGGTCGGATTTTTGGCCTCAATTCACTATAAATACACGTACAATTGAAGCTAGCAAGTTTGGGGAGTCTTGGGGAAAGTTTAGGAGTCGATAGAATCAAAAGAAAATCACGCAGAGAAGAGAAGTTTGCTGCTGGTGCAAGGAAGAACACGAAGAACATAATACCCTCAGGGACAGTCGTTGATTAGGGTCGCTTAATTGCGACAATACTCAATTCCTTTCCCCGACTTCGGAACAACAACACTTCTGTTGTATCGATCTTTTGGACGCTTTATATGGGTCGCAAACACTGTTGTAAACCGTTTTTCTCCATTTTCTCTTGATTGTAAACAACTTTTGAGTATCAATGAATCAATTTGAGAGGTTTTTCATCATGAGTAGCTAAACCCAATCCCAGGGGTGACGGAGGAAGCCTTTCTCGCAATATTTATGTGGTAATTTTTATTTGATTAATTTTTGCAATATTTATATATGATTAATTGCATTGAAAATAAATGATTTAAATAATTTTTATTAATCAAATATATTTTCTCTTGATAATACATGCTTAGTTTTATACTCTTGATGTATTATGCTTGCGATTAATCTTTGATATTTTGAAAATCTACTTTTGGCAATAGTTAGAATCAAAACAATTATTAAATTTGCATAATAAAAAATAAATAAAACTACAAAATATTGTTGAATGGTGGAATCATCACCCCTATTTTCTCCATAAAATTTATATCACTTGTTAATTGAATTTTCTACATTTATAAATTATTTAAATCTAAAAAAAAATTATTCCCTTCACAAGTTCGAAAAGAACCCCTTTTACCACTATCTACAACAACATTTGAAAATACATCATTGGCCCAAACTCAAGGATGATGAAAGAGTGAAGAATAGGCCAGGAGTTAGTCTATGGCATAGTCCTAAGCTTTGGCCACGACTTGGAAAATGCATGTGCAACAATGGCGGGGCCAAACGCGCCATTGATATCAATTGCTCGGGCAAAAGGAATGCAAGTGATGCATATGAAGTATGAAGTTGAACTAAACAAGACAAGATTCAATTTGTTAGAGCATAGGTCGGTCGACCTCGCATGCGTTGCTATATCAAGCATGTTTATCAATGTTAGTGATCAAAACTATCTTGATTTCTAGTCTACATAGCTAAGTCTCGGACTAGGATAAAAAAGTGTAGTTGAGCTCAAGGACTTCATGGCGATTCATCATACAACGATGAAGATCTACTCAAGGAACCGTGGAACTTCATAAACAAAAAGTTACGTGGAGACTTGAACTTATCTATCACTCAAAGTCTATCTCTTCTATCTCTTACTTTTATAGACTGGATCATACACATTTGATATTTCGAGCCGAGTATATCTCGCCTATCTATATCTCGAAATCATGTGTTGGTAAAGCGTTTCTCTTTGATCGGGTTTATCTTCACCTAATGACGAAAGTCATAATGTTTCAATCACTTTGAAAATCTCTTTGACGAGAAATAGTGTAACAACTATATAACGTCCTCTAAGAATGTTTCAATGGTTGGAATGAGAGTTTAGGTCAATATAACCAATGATGGATATAAGCATTGTGTGGAAACACATATGTGCATAAGTATTATTCCTTAATCACTAGTGGAAAATAGGTTTTTTACTACTTCCTAAGTTTTTATAAAACCACTGTTGTTGGGTAGTAATTACACATAGTTCTGTGATTCCCAGTGGTTTTATAAGAAAAAAAGCAAAAAAACTTAAACGTTTTCCCTTCACAGTAGTATTATAGATGGGTATTTTTGTAAAAATAATGGGCTCTTGTAAAACCACTGGTGGAGAAAGAAATTTCTATAAAACTTTTTATTTTTTCTCTCTTGTTTTTCTCATCGTTCTAACCTAGCTGAATCGCTAGCTGCGCCTCTCTCTTCTTTATCTCCTTCATGGAACCAGAAACTGAAAAATTTAGAAGAAATCACTTCAATCCTTGCTCCTTATCCCAACCCCCTTTCTCTATCTAATCTTCTCCATAAAATTCAAACTCTCCGATAAACCCAAATTTAACGACAACAGTTTGTTTCTTATGAAGCAAACTCCCTGATTCGCGTATGATTCTTCATCTTCGTTTTCTCTTGTTTAATTTTGATTTGGTTAGATCTAATTTTCTTGTAAGGTTCTAGGGTTTTCATAAGACAAATCCAATTTGAAGACGATTATTGCAAAAAAAAAGATAGGGATTTATGTGAAATTGGGGATTGTTCTTTGTATCTGGAATTTTGTAGGGTTTCTGATTTCTTCGTGTTTGTTAATATACTAAGAACTAAAACTAGTATATCTAAATCGATTCTATTTAATCTTTTGATTTCAGTAATATGGAGGGTCTTACCAAGATAAAATCGATTATTGATTTCTTTTAGGTTACATATATTTTCATAGCTTAAAAACTTTTAATGATTACTGGGTTTCTTTATCTTTTCAATTAGGTTGATGGAACAACCCAAGTCTACATGGGTGAAGCAAAAAGTTGAAATTTCCAAAGAAATTAGATCGGGAAAAAAAGTTTCATGTGAAAAATTAGACCGGGTTAGTCATATTTTTTTGTATATTCAAAATCCAAATTGAATACTTTGTCGTTCAGAATGAATTTCAGGTTTTTTATGTTGTATAGATACTTAATGATGAAATACTTTTGCTATGCAGAATAGCTTAAATGACATGTTTGGATCCTAGTGGAGCAAAGAAGAGCTTAAACGCTTTATGAAGCATATTGTATGAGAAAGACTGGGAAGGTTTGTTGGCTTCTCAAAATTTATTTCTATGTCACAGTGAAGTGCTTAACATGTTTGTATTCATATCCATTGTTCTTGTGTTGTATGTGTGTATTCAAACATCTTATATTTCAAGTTAGAAAATAAGGTTGTTTTTTCTCATTATGTCTTACTGGTTCATTTGGATTGTGTCATGAAGTTTAAGAATTTCTCATATAAAGTTGGAAAATGCACAAGAAGCTTGTCAATTGTTTGAGATGATACAATATACTTTCTAAAATTAATGTGCTAAACTGAGAAGTCCTACTTTGGTCGAGTGATGCCGTACCATAAATAACTAGGATTTAGAGTATCTTTATGTTGAATTCTTAACGAGGAAACCCCAGTTTGAATAAGTTCTTGAAACTCTTTGTAGGAAGGTTTTATTATTACTGAATTCTGTTTTTAGTTGTGTTTCTGCTAAAAACTCTTATTTATTTTTAATTGTTGTTGTGCCATAATTGAGGAATATAGTCCATCCTCATTCGGCTATTCTGGTAAAAGGTTGTCCAATGTCACAGCATAGGGTTTTTTCCTGCGTATTGTTGTGATGTGTTAAGAGGGTCGACCCCAACCAAACTACGTACGTCAAGCTAAGCATCTGGCTTATAGTTTGCCTTCCTAGAGATGATATTTATGCATCCTATTCTAAAAAATTCCATTGAATTGATCTTTTTCACGACACTGTTGATCTTCTGAAGAGCATCTTAGTTTATCTTGAATTTTGAGCATTTTTGTTTTTGTAGTACGTAAGTGTGCATCAAAGAGAGATTAGTAAAACTATTAATGAAATTTATTGTAGATTGCACCACAATCCAACCAAGCTTTTGGCCCTGAAAAAAATTCAGATCGGTTCTCTGGTTTCTCATCAACAATGGAAAGTGATAGGAATCTGGGTGAAATTCATGTTACATCTCCTTTACAAAGAGGGTAATCATTATGGTTTACATAAAACACCAACTTCTGGATAGGTAAGAATTGTTCCCCTTCAATCTGCACATCAACATATATATAGGATAAGGCACCTTTCATGTGCGAACAAAATTTATATTATGTGGTGTTTCTTTAGCAGAACTAGTGACCCTAAAGGACGTTCTACGAAAGGTCATTGGACAACTGAAGAGGTAATTTCATGACACATTAATGTCTATGCTTATTCTGTAAACTTGTATTTGTTTGGCTCAGTTCAAAAACATTTCAAGTACTTTTATGATTTTTTAACTTTGTCATATGACATTATTGTTGTGTCTATGCAGCTGAATGTATAAAGGGTTGAACAGATGTACGGTGCCCACGTTGGTGGAAGAAGGTCTTGAATCCAGAGATTGTTAAAGGTCCTTGGTCGAAATTTTACATGGAGAAATTTTGCATATTAAGTGCAGAGGAATCCAAAGATGACGTTGTAAGTAATTCAACTGGTATTTGGTTTCTAGATGATCCATAATTTGATGTTGTTGCGTATCTGTTCAATAAGTGGGACTCTAAAATTTTGTGTTATGCCCTGTACCAGTTCTATTTGAATATCATGTTATAATTTTTTATTTAGCTCTTGACTTATAGCATATGCTAGAATTGAGCATTATCTTTTTCCTTTGGTAGAATCTGGATTATACATATTTGTGGTGGAGTTGTTGCAGTTCTTTTTTCCATGAAATTCATTTCCGTTAGACCCATTGTCATGTTCACTCTTAAATTCTAAGCCCCCCGAGTCCCTGACATGTGAATCATCAACTTAACTTTTATGTTGTTGAGGTTTAAACTCAAACCCCATTTTTTTGGATAATAAGATAGGTGGTGTTGATAGGAATTTTGTTTCTTATGACTGAAATCTAAGTATTTCACTCATGGTGCATTCTTGGTGGGTGGTTTGATTGATTTTAAAGTACTCATCCAAAGAAATATCTTGCATTAGATTCGCATCAATGCCTTGATGAAATATTTTATTTATAGTTGCTCTCTAATTTTCGTTGGAAGCTTTTCGTTTATCCTCAAGGATTTTGCTGTTTCAAAATCGATGATTCTGTTTTCCTGTGTTTTTTTGTTGGCAATGATTTCCTTCCTCACATGCCAACATTGGAAATACGTGAGGTATTTGAATCACACATCTGTTCTGCGGATGTTAAAATCTCAATCTAGTTCTTCATATTTGTCAATGATTTTAGAACCTTAGTGTCCAAGTATTTTTACAGTCATACGACGGTTGTGGCTTTTATGTTTTTCCTAACAATTGTCTTTTTAGACTCAGGGTGCTATTACTCTACTCATGCATGTATATAAGAAGAGTTTACTTCTATGGGTGGTTATCTTACAGATGCTGGCGAGGTAATTTTATTTTGTTTTTGATTTTTTTTCCCTGTTAAAAGCACTAAACATATTGCGCATATCCTTTGTGGATTGATTATACCTAGGAAGAAGATTTCGTTTATAATATAAACTTTAAGAGCTTTTTGTAGACTACATAATGGTGAAGTTTCACAATAGCTATGGTACCGCTAGTCGAATATGTTATTAGTTTTAATTCTTGGATTCACATGTTCAGGTCTTACTGGATAGCGTAGAACATTTTGTTCAGTTGGTTGCAGTACACGAAGATCAAATCTCTCATAAGCGTGATTTTCAGTTGAGTAGTTTTCTGGAACTTGTGTCTGGCGTGATTCTTTTTAGTTGAGTAGCTTTATAATTGATCATTTTTTCTTCCATAAATTCTTTTCATTGTTTTTAATTATAATATAACACCTTCATAAGAAGAAGAATTCAGCCCCTAACGTGATCGAATAAAACTTGTAACCTTGCACGAATCAGGAATTATAACTATGTTTTACTTCTTGTCTGTATTATTTTTTGAATTCTATAAATTTAAACTAACTATCATTATTTATTTGCAGGAAGTTACGATGAAAGATGAAGCTGCTGGTAATGATGTTTGTCTAGTGCAAATCAAATTGGTTGCATTTAATCACTGTTTATTTGCAGGAAGTTAATGCAAAGATGAAGCCCCTGGTAATGACGATTGCTCATATAACATTGTTTGAATCCATTTCGTAAGCTGCCGGAACTGCTTATTTTAAAATGGACAGAGTTTAGGCCAAATGAATTTGTACTGATAACCTTCCTAATAATTTCAGGTAGTAGAAATTCCAAGAGGGAGCAGGTGGAATTAAAGTTTGATGCAGTTATGGATGGACCTCTCTACGAGTGTCAACTGACAAGGCTGCTCGGTAAGGATCTCAATTGGTGAAGTTTGTGGATTTTCTCCTAAGACTTCTACCAATTTACTTTGTACGTTTTTTATCAGAAATTTAGGATCTCAATTTCTTCATGAGTTATGGAAATGATATTTTACATATGAAAATTAGTTGCAGTTCATATGTTTTCTTTAAATTTCAATTTGAGTGGATACTTGTATGTGTTTAGGTGGTTCTGGTGTCGAGCAGATTCCTTGTCTCATTTCTTCTCTTTTTTTGCTGTTAATTGATGTAGTCTTGGTTGGTTTTTGTTGACAACTTATGGCTGCAACAATGGACCTGATTTGAGCTAAGTTGTCAGAAAATGAAGGCATGGATGGTGAAGTTTTACCTTCAACTTAGTGTTGAAACTTTATGGTTTTTTTAGCTTGTAGTAGGATATTGGTCAAGTTTTTCTAACTCAGTCTCCAACTTTTTCAGACTTGGAACTTGCAGTATTTTTGAATGTTGAAATCGAATACTGAATACACTTTTTAATACAAATTAAGTTTTAAAGTCGTAATCAATTTAATTTTGTTAGATACAGTTTTGAAGTAATTTTTTTCTTAATTGCGATTCAGCTTTTAATAATTCAGTTGAATCATCTTTGGATTCAGCTGAATCAATATCATTTTTTTTAATAAAATATCACCCGTAAAACAACTGTGTCCATCAGTATCTGTCTGTAACTGTTGAAGAAAGTCGTTTTTTTAAAGAATTTAATTTTTGCCAGACACGGTCGTTTTGAGAAAAACCACTCCTAGATTACTGCTGATGGATACAGTTGTTTTTAGTGATATTACTTCTTGTCCTGACAGTGGTTTAACTTCCATTTTCCACTAGTGAATCTGAAGTTTGCGAACTTTGTTGATTGGGAGAAACCGGAAGAATTGGCTTTGCCAAGTTCGCGAACTCAGTCCGCGAACTGATGGAAGTTCTCTTACCGAGAATTTCTGCTGGGATTTCCAAAAACTCGTTTGCGTGTTTAGTCCGCGAACTGGTGGAAGTCTCTTTGCCGAGATTTTCTGCTGAGTTTGGAAAACTCTGCCGGTTTCCTTAAGTCCGCGAACTTGTTTGCGTACTTGAGTGGGTTATGATCTAAAGATGTGCTCTGAACATGAAACTTAAATTACTAAGGAATGCAGTATGCAAACCGTGGCTATAAAGTTCATGAGACGATTCAATCGAATCGAATCATCTTTGTTTCAATTGTGTCTTGTGTAGTTACATAAGATCTCACAGCAATTGAACAACTCTCTAACTAGTTCATTTGAGTCAATTGAACTAGTTATGGTGAAGAAGAACAAGGTTAATATGAAATGCTCATATGGTTAACCTTTTGGGTTACTATAATGAACCAACATACACGTACACGTTTGGGCACGGTTTTCACAAACCCAGTAAACGTATATCTCAAGTGTGTGTGGCAAGCTAAGTTTTCGATCTAACGGTTGAGAAATATTATCTTGAATTTAAATCAGGTTTTCATCTAGTGGTGAATATTGATTGCTTTGTAACTAAGGCAAAACCATGATTTGAAGGCTATATAAAGAGACATCTAGCATTGGGAAAAACTAATCCCCATACGTCTGTGTGATACTAGTGCGCTTGCTAGAGTCGATTCTCCTCTAACCTTCGGTTTTCTTCTCTAAAACCAGGTTAACGACTTAAAGACTTAATTGGGATTGTGAAGCCAGACCAATACTACTTTTATCGTAGTTGTGTGATCTGATCTTGCATCTTCTATCGTACGAGTACAATCTTATTGATTGGCTTGAGATCGTGAGAGTTCTCCGATATGCAACTAAGTTGATTATTTGTGATTAACTTTGTTGGTTGTTCCGTAAGGTACTTTATGTCGAGCATCTTTGAAATAAATTAATCATCTTGGTTGGTTATTTAGTTATTTGCTCCGAAAGTCTTCTTTTATCGAGCAAAACAATTGAAAATTAAATTGATTACTTCTGTGATTAGTTTGGTTGTGTTTTCTAATTAGATTAATTTTAGGTTCTCTTGTAATTAGTCTAGTTGAGTATTCATATATTCCACAAGTCCTTGTGTTGAGTATATGAACGGCTATACTAATCATGGTTTATTGGTTAATATAGTCGTATATTCCGTAAGGTTTTCCTTATGTGGAGTATGTGAACGATTAAGTTAGTCATCTCCGTATGATTACCTTAGTCGTAGTTCCGTAAGTTTACTTATGTTGAGCACAATCAATTAAATTGATCACTTTTGTGGTTTGATTTAGTTGCGTATTCCAATTAAATTAATCATGGGTTTACGTATGATTAATTTGATTGAGTTTTGGATATAGAAAATCATTCCTATTGTTTTTGGTGTCCAATTAAAAATCCTTCTTTTCTTTCGAAATTAAGGTCGCTCTTGTTGTTCTTTCGGGAATGACATTAAATGGGGGAGAGTTCTTTTGAACTTGTGCTTAATGGTAATATCTTACGGGGTGTGCGGCTGTGGAATTTTATAGGGGTTATCTTGTATCTTAAAACTCCTTGATGAATGCATTTAGCTTCAGCTTTATGATTGCATCTAAATTAAGTTGGTATGTACTTTTTCTTTTAGTCTATGAAACGTCTCTTCTCGGAAATTTCATTAGGATCCCATTCTTGTACCTTTGCCAATTTTATTGACAAAAAGGGGGAGAATTAATGTGTAGTTCTACTACATATACATATGGTTTTCGGATCGTTGTGTAAGGGGGAGTGGTTTCCATGTGAGATGGAGTATCGACTAAGGGGGAGTGATACATATCACCGTAGTATTATTGTTAAAGTCGTGATGCAATTGGACTTTGATGTTACATAATAATACTATGTCACTGTATAATGATGATCGAGAATCTCGATTTCTCTCATTGTTATAGATACGGATCTTCAACAACGGTGATGCTAAACTTACAACCTTTGGGATCATTGGAGTACTTGGAAGGACGAAGATTTCAGAGAACATTAAAGATTAGACTATGGAATAGGAGCCACTAAAGTTTATCTTTTTTGTATTCCATATGTATTAATAGTTTTGTCACTAAAATTGACAAAGGGGGGGATTGTTAGATGATTAAAGATTTTTTTTGATGGTTGTAGTAATGAAGGTTCGAACTCTAAGACTTGTGAAGGTGAAGGATTTTTAGATTTATAAAAATTATATACAAAAATATTGACAAATTGGTAGAGAGGTACTGGGACTAATGATTCGGCCAATCTTCATAACATAGGGCTCAATGATTTATTCTCAACAATAATCGCTCAAAACATATATGGACTCTTATTTTGCCAAAGTAGATTCTCAAAACATTGATTGTAAATGTTAAGCATGGAACATCAAATCACCTAAGCTAAGCATGACCCATCTAATCAAATAACACCCAATTTAATCAAATCATATTTCAATTAATTTTTAATGCAAAAGTCTTAAAAAGAATTAATAAAATTACCCATGTATGAAGCTCGGCCTCCTCCGTCGTCCCAGTGTTGGGGTTTAACTCATCATAGTAAAAATGCTCTCAAAATAATTTATTATGGCTCAAAAATGGTTTACAAATGATGAGAATATGAGAAATACAACAAAACCAGAGAACTACGACCCTCAGTGATAAAATAAGACTGCTGAACCTCTGTCGCAAACGCTATGTAAAATAAGACTGCCTGATTACGACCCACAGCTGTTAGTCGTTACTACTGTAGAAAAACGACTGCTGTTGCAGGTCCGTTCTTCGTGTTCTTCATGTTCATTAGCAGCAGCAGCAGCAGAAACTGAGTTTGGGAAAACTCGAATTTCTTCTTCTCTGGCTCTCCTCAGCCCCCCAGACTCTCGACACCCTCTCTGCTCAACCACAGAAACCTATTTATAGCCAACATACCCATCGAATCTCGCTCATTCAATCCATATAATTCTCCATTACTCGGAAAATATTTTTTTCCATTTTCTTCACTGTCAGCCGAGATATGATCTTCTCCATCCCCTCTGCTTGCGCATATGAGCTGTAATACTTCCATAGTTGCATAAACACTTAAGAAGATCATATATCTTCCCCATTTAGTCCACAAAACTTCCCAAAAATTCCTCTCACAGAGAACTCGAGCGTATCTTCCCTGTTTAACTCTCGATTGAAAGTTAGCGGATTCTAGCCAAATTTAACTCATTCCAACGCTCAGAATAATCTTGTTATACTCAATAGATATGACCCAATTAATTCCAGCCATTTAGTTTCTCCACAAATCCATCGAAAATCAATTTGAAAATCTGCCAGGGAGAGAATATATTTTCCCGCCAAAAATGAAATTTGAATTATGAGAAGAAAAGTGTCCTCCCCCTAATCATGTACGGGTGTCCCTTTAGCAATTGGGGTGGAAATAGTAATTTTGGGGTGGAAATAGTAATTTTCTGGGTTCCTCTGGTACATTTCTGGGACGCTTCCGGTGCATTTCTGAGGTGCCACCGGTACATTATCCTGGGGTGTAAAACACTACTTTTCGAGCTCATTTCGTCGCAAAGGCTTATTTCTCTAAAAACATCTACAAAAACACAAAATAACACAATAAGTACTTAATCGAGTCTAACAATACAGAAAATTGAGAACAAAATAGACACATAAATGCGTCTATCAAATACCCCCAAACTTATTATTTGCTAGTCCTCGAGCAAAAATAAAAAAATAAAACCGAGTTAATCTCGGGAGGGCTTACAAGAGATATACCCACAAAACCTTAATACTCCAGACCCTAGCTATCTACAACGAACCTTGGAAGGCACTAAAGAATCTCCTTGGTTGGAATACTTATTGACTACAAGAGGAAGTACCCTGATGCGAAATTCCAATTGATGTACACGAGTTTGCACTCAAGCATACTAAAATTCATATATAAGTGACAGAGCTCTACTCAGATAGTTGTACTGTGGACATCATATTCGGAGTCAAACTAATCACATGGAAAGATTAAGAGATGGATATAGAAAAACATAGATGGTTTTGATGTTTACTAAGTGAACGACGTTTCCCATATCTGTCTGAAGGCCACTGCCAGAATGAACCTATCCTAATGGACTGAGATACCGGTCTGAATAATATCAACACAACTGGCATATACAAGGGAACCAGTGGTCAATAACTTAAATCTAGATCAACAAACTGGCAAATACAAGGGAACCAGCAGTTGACTACACAGAACAATAACCAATTATTTTTTATTTTTTTTTTAACTTAACGGCATGAATAGATCTTTTTGATCCAAGCGCATGCTTCTTGTCAGCAGATTACACGATAGTTCCCACGGGTCCTGCATTCCACGCTTGCTTAGGCGACGGAAACAGGGAGAACACACGCATATTGCTATCTAAGTGTTAATACTTATTCCGATTGGTCTAACTGGTCCGTTCTTTTTTTTTTTTTAGTAACTCAGTCACTCTAATTCACCCTAGCAGTGGTAACAACTTGAATCGTGTGCCCCACCTAATCACTTAGAGTACATAGTTTAAAAACAAAATAAAATAAAAATAGAAGTGAAAAGGACTCAACGAGATATGGTGAAACTATCATGTTATTTATAACACCTGAGCTCTGTGCTTTTATGAATAGACTCTTTAGATGTTTCAATCTAATCAGATTGGTTCCTCAACTCCTACAACCAAAATGCTTCCATCCACTTAGATTGGTTAGTGCCATCCTAAATACACATAAATTTCTAGGCTCTGGAGTTTATTTATTGCAACTAAAAAGTTTCTCCCATACCCCCAAACTTAAATCTAACATTGTCCTCAATGTTCTAAAGATAAAATTAAAAGCACGAACAAGGAGAAACTGTTACCATTTGAAGCAAAAGAGTTACGGAAAGATATTACTGTGTTGCATGAGATTGGGTTACCTCCCAAGAAGTGCTAAGTTTAAAGTCTTCAGCCAGACTTAGTAAAGGATTAGTCAACTCGAACCATAAAGTAACAGTCGAAATAACTGTGGGTCTTCAAAACTAAATAGAGCTGACCAAAGGAAACTGCAATGAACCAAGAAAGTGGACAAGAATAGCATGCCCTTACCTAGTTTCCTGAAAACTATCACTAATTGCGGTTCAGGTTCTATGAAAGGGTCTAAATAGAATATTTTCATTGGATGCACTTCCTCATAGCTAAGATCCAACAGTTCAGGTTTAAAAGTCTGGAAAAACTCAATTAAAAATAATAACAACCTGAATAACTGGGGATCCTTAAAGTCAATCAGATTTGACTTACACAGCTGACCGCAAAGAGAGTGGTGGTCTTCCTTAAACAGATGTGTCGACCCTAATGTCCTAAAGTAATTAGGTTTAGTCTCAAAACTTAATAATTGACACATTTGAAATTTATATGTTCCCACAATTGGTAGAAAAGTTTTTGGTGGGAAAACAAAGTCAATCTTGGTATTATTGCCTGGGCTAACCTCATCAACCATAGGATGGGTTTCTAACAGTTGAGACTCGTGTTGAATATTATTAAGTTCAGAAAAACGAGTACGAAGATAGTCTTATAAGATGGTTGAGTCATTGATGTCAAGTCCCACGTGAGGGATTTTTGTAAGAGTTAAAGAACATGGAGAATGATAATCACCCCCAAACTTAGAGTTTTCGGCGTCTCTAGGTAGAATGGTCATAATCTCCCTAATTTCTAGGTCATCAGATTTCTGAAAGTGGGCGATTGATTTTTCTAAGTCAGGTTCATCCCCGCTAATCTCTAGGATTTCATCTAAGACTATTGTTTCTAAATCGTTTGACTCGAAAACAGTACTCTCAAGATAAACTGGTTCCTCTAAACCATCATCGGTTTCGTAATCATCGTCTAAAATGGGGGTATTTATAATCAAATCCCCGTCCTTTTGAATAGGTGAATAATTATTAAAATTATTTGGATTTGAACTAGAAATATCATTATACTCATCATCACCATCCTCCTCCTCATCATCATCACAATATAATTTTTGATATTCACGAATTCTCAAGCTTTGTTCCCAACTACATGGTCTATGTTTATAATATTTCTCATAGATCGTTAGAGGTGATTCCTCAATAAAAGTTGGAGTATCCATATATCGTTGCCCATGCATATATTCACCAAGAGTCATTTTCGAAGACGTCTCTTGATAACGAGAATTTCTAGACATATATTCTCGTAACGTCATCTCAGGTGGCGTCTCCTGAAAAGGATTCATCACCGAGGAAACACAAACTACAGAGGAATTCTACACAGTCACAAACAAGGCTGACTCGACCAAATCAAACCTATAAATTCTAGCAAACAAAGAGCATGATGGCTCCACTTAGATTGTTTCTAGACCAACTTCTATCTTTCAAAAGGGAATTCGTTGCAATTTGAGTAAACCCCTCTGGAATCAATCCGAGTCAAAGTAAGTTGAATAGAGACGAGGGAAGCTTAGTAGAGCTTTGATACCCAAGGCCTCACCGCATTAGAAGGCGGCGCAGTCACGCATTCAACTCACAGAAACCATCATGAACTTTGAAGTGTGCTTAAAGAGCAACCAATATTTTTCGAACGAGTTTCCTATTAATCTCGTTACCCTATAGGTCTCGTTCTAGTCAAAATTTTAGGCTTAGGATCGCGTTTGGTTTCGTTTTCCTAAGGCGGGCAAGAAGAGAACGGTGATGAAATCCGAACCCTTATCTTGTATTGGCCTGGCCTTGCCCTTTACTAGGAATTTAAAACAGCCGTATTCAAGTCCTCAGCATATATTCACCTTAAGGCAAACAGTAAACCCACTTGCAGGAGATTCGCGGGTGTTTAGAAGTTTACCTCCCGTACCAGACGGGCGAAGAACCGCTGTAGTCGACTCGGGCCACTGACTCCGGTGTCAGTGTGCGAACCCGAGGGGCCGAGACGATATAGTAATCGTCGTCCTTCCCTGCAAACAGTTTGTATTTAATTTTTTTTTTAATAATACCCTTCTGTAGGGTAAAAAATAAATAAAGTCCAATTGTTTAAAGTACAAAGTCCAAAATAAATAAATAAAAAATTACAGTTTTCCTCACACACTCTAAAAACAAATTAAAAATTAAAAATTAAATCCTAAAATTGTCCTTTTTTTCTTCTCTTTTCGCTTTTCGCTTTAAGCTTTTTCCTCTCCAAGTCCTTAGTGCTCCACTTCGAACCTGTAATACAAAGACACAACCAAAGAGACGTAAAAAAGAACAAACGGAATAAAAAATAATAATAAAAAAAAAAACCTAAAAATTCTACCTAAGCACAAATCCGCGTCGGCGGCGCCAAAATGATTATAAATTTTTTCGTGGTGGTTGTAATAATGAAGGTTCGAACTCTAAGACTTGTGAAGGTGAAGGATTTTTATATTTATAAAAACTATATACAAAAATATTGACAAATTGGTAGAGAGGTACTGAGACTAATGATTCGGCCAATCTTCATAACATAGGGATCAATGATTTATTCTCAACAATAATCGCTCAAAACATATATGGACTCTTATTTTGCCAAAGTAGATTCTCAAAATATTGATTGTAAATGTTAAGCATGGAACATCAAATCACCTAAGCTAAGCATGACCCATCTAATCAAATAACACCCAATTTAATCAAATCATATTTCAATTAATTTTTAATGCAAAAGTCTTAAAAAGAATTAATAAAATTATCCATGTATGAAGCTCGGCCTCCTCCGTCGTCCCAGTGTTGGGGTTTAACTCATCATAGTAAAAATGCTCTCAAAATAATTTATTATGGCTCAAAAATGGTTTACAAATGATGAGAATATGAGAAATACAATAAAACCAGAGAATTACGACCCTCAGTGATAAAATAAGACTGCTGAACCTCTGTCGCAAACGCTGTGTAAAATATGACTGCCTGATTACGACCCACAGCTGTTAGCCGTTACTACTGTAGAAAAACGATTGTTGTTGCAGGTCCGTTCTTCGTGTTCTTCATGTTCATCAGCAGCAGCAGCAGCAGAAACCGAGTTTGGGAAAACTCGAATTTCTTCTTCTCTGGCTCACCTCAGCCCCCAGACTCTCGACACCCTCTCTGCTCAACCCCAGAAACCTATTTATAGCCAACATACCCATCGAATCTCGCTCATTCACTCCATATAATTCTCCATTACTCGGAAAATATTTTTTTTCCATTTTCTTCACTGTCAGCCGAGATATGATCTTCTCCATCCCCTCTGCCTGCGCATATGAGCTGTAATACTTCCATAGTTGCATAAACACTTAAGAAGATCAGATATCTTCCCCATTTAGTCCACAAAACTTCTCAAAAATGCCTCTCACAGAGAACAAGAGTGTATCTTCCATGTTTAACTCTCGATTGAAAGTTAGCGGATTCTAGCCAAATTTAACTCATTCCAACGCTCAGAATAATCTTGTTATACTCAATAGATATGACCCAATTAATTCCAGCCATTTAGTTTCTCCACAAATCCATCGAAAATCAATTTGAAAATCTGCCAGGGAGAGAATATATTTTCCCGCCAAAAATGAAATTTGAATTATGAGAAGAAAAGTGTCCTCCCCCTAATCCTGTACGGGTGTCCCTTTAGCAATTGGGGTGGAAATAGTAATTTTTCTGGGTTCCTCCGGTACATTTCTGGAACACTTCCGGTGCATTTCTGAGGTGCCACCGGTACATTATCCTGGGGTGTAAAACACTACTTTTCGAGCTCATTTCGCCGCAAAGGCTTATTTCTCTAAAAACATCTACAAAAACACAAAATAACACAATAAGTACTTAATCGAGTCTAACAATACAGAAAATTGAGAACAAAATAGACACATAAATGCGTCTATCATTAGAGCATAGCTCGGTCGACCTCGTATGTATTGCTATATCAAGCATGTTTGTCAATGTTAGTGATCAAAACTATGAGTCTTGATTTCTAGTCTACATAGCTAAGTCTCGGACTAGGATAGAAAAGTGTAGTTAAGCTCAAGGACTTCATGGCGATTCATCATACAACGACGAAGATCTACTCAAGGAACCGTGGAACTTCATCAACAAAAAGGTATGTGGAGACTTGAACTTATCTATCACTCAAAAGTCTATCTCTTCTATCTCCTACTTCTTATGAGACAAAAGTCGTATGCTATATAGACTGGCTCATACACATTTGATATTTCGAGCCGAGTATATCTCGCCTATCTATATCTCGAAATCATGTGTTGGTAAGGCATTTCGATTTGATCGGGTTTATCTTCACCTAATGACGAAAGTCATAATGTTTCAATCACTTTGAAAATCGCTTTGACGAGAAATAGTGTAACAACTATATAACGTCCTCTAAGAATGTTTCAATGGTCGGAATGAGAGTTTAGGTCAATATAACCTATGATGGATATAAGCATTGTGTGGAAACACATATGTGCGTAATAACTATTCCTTAATCCGAAGTTTGCGAACTTTGTTGATTGAGAGAAACTGGAGGAATTGGCTTTGCCAAGTCCGCGAACTCAGTTTGAAAACTCATTCCGCGAACTGACGGAAGTTCTCTTACCGAGAATTTCTGCTGGGATTTCCAAAAACTCGTTTGCGTGTTTAGTCCGCGAACTTGCAGAAGTCTCTTTGCCGAGATTTTTTGCTGAGTTTGGAAATCTCTGTCGGTTACCTTAAGTCCGCGAACTTGTTTGCGTACTTGAGTGGGTTATGATCTAAAGATGTGCTCTGAACATGAAACTTAAATTACTAAGGAATGCAGTATGCAAACCGTGGTTATAAAGTTCATGAGCCAATTTAATCGAATCGAATCATCTTGTTTCAATTGTGTCTTGTGTAGTTACATAAGATCACATAGCAATTGAACAACTATCTAACTTGTTCATTTGAGTCAATTGAACAAGTTATGGTGAAGAAGACAAGGTTAATATGAAATGCTCATATGGTTAACCTTTTGGGTTACTATGTTGAACCAACATACACGTACACGTTTGGGCATAGTTTTCACAAACCCAGTAAACGTATATCTCAAGTGTGTGTGACAAGCTAAGTTTTCGATCTAACGGTTGAGGAATATTAGCTTGAATCTAAATCAGCTTTCATCTAACGGTGAATATTGATTGCTTTGTAACTAAGTGATGAGTGCTAAAAAGTGCATATTTCTATATATTTTTCTTGGCATTTAACTCATCTTTTGTGCATTAATTCTACATTTTATCCCATATTCTGTATTTTCATTGTTTTCAAGAATAAATATTTTTCTTACTTAATTTTGCATTTTTTGGTAATAAATAAAGTTTGGATGAATAGCAGAGCGGAAAAGAGCAGAAAAGTAGTGAAAAGCCGGGAGAAATTACGCAAGGAAGCCGCGAAGAATGTTGTGCACAAGACCAAAAGGCTAGCAATGGGCTTAACAAGGAAGAGATTGTTCTCACAAGAAGAAATGGGCTCAGAATTATCCCAAGCCCAACTTATCTCCCAAGCCAAATAACAAGACCCAAAGCCCATTCTCCTGTAGCCGTCAGATTGGATCCATCTACATCCAATGATCGCAGCATCGTCAGTGCATCGAGGTCTGAAGATCCTGCTTCACACTACAACACCTAACTCCATCTGGTGCCGTTAAATTCGTTGTATCTCGCAATCCAACGGTGGCTTAATCCAGTATCATTGACGCCGTTCGATTCCTTCCAAATTCCACCATCCACCGCTCAGCTTCGCCGAACATCGAAATCGATGATCTCGCTACACACCATAGTGACCGAACCCTATGACCTAGCCAAACAGCCCCTTCTTCCCATTCTATCGACCTCCTCCTTCTTCTCCACCCTATTTGCAGACCTACCACCACCACCATACCTCACCTGCTACCACCTCGCCACTGCCATCGCCACCACCTACTCCATAACCACCTCCAATTCAGTAAACCCATCATCCCATACTGCAAAACCCATTCACCTAGCCAAAATTATTTCATCAAACCCACACTCACGCCACTGAACCCTAGGGTGTGGAGTTGATGAAGCAATTCAAGCTAGACACGACAATTGACAGCGGAACAGGGAGCAAAAGAAGAAGATAAAGCATGGGTCGAAGAAAAATTCAGAGATTTAGGTGAGATTTCTCAACTTTCAAAAAACCCTAATTTCTCAATTTTTGGGGATATTTATAGAAAACCCTAATTTTCTGTTAGGAAGGCATGGAGGAGCTAGAATAGGGATGTGGGTTCGAATTAGACCCATTACATTAGGTAAAATCATATACCTAATTTTACTGTTCAATTGGGTAAATTTGGGAATTGGGTGTAAGAACCCTAAAATGTAAATTGGGTATAAAAAGGGGACTGTGGTGTGTGTAATTTTCATGCCTGGGTTAGCCAGTGTGTCACCCAAGAGCACTGGAATAGCCAGTGTCTCAAGGGTTAGTGTTTAATTTTCAACTATTTTTATGTTTATTCCATTACTCTTATTCAGTTTCAATTCAGTTGCTGTTTTTGTGTTTCAATTCAGTTCATGTTTTTGTTTTATGTCTTCTGTGTTTGTTTATGTTCAGTTCAATGCTCTGTTTAGTAATTGTTTTGTTGTTGTTGCTGTTATGTGAGCTCTCATGTGTATGTGTATAGCTAGGCTGAGATGATGCCTTAAGTCACTGTTAGAGGTGGAATGTTAGGTTATAATTCTTGTAAATTGAGCTAATTGAGAAATGGAGGAATTTAGTGCTCATTAGCAAGCTTCTTCTCCTTCCATTCCGTTTATGTATGCCCTGGAACATAGGCAGGCTTGAACCTTCACCTAGCTCCATTAGGGACAGGGATTTAACATAGAATTACACCATCTGGCTAGGTCACAAGGTGGATTCATAACCTAGTTGTGATGTTTACTGTTTTGTGTGAATGTTAGGCTAAAGCCTTTGAAGCATTGGATTGATTGAGCAGTGGGGAGAAACTAGTGCTCACTAGTGACTGTGAGCAAACTGGTTCTCTTCCCACTCTAGTTGTATGCCTAGGCTCCCAACTTTGCCTTTCATTTTTTGTATCTTGTTCTTTCTTCACTCTTTGCCTTAGGCTAGCTGCCTTTGTGCCTTGGTTTGCAACTATCTCTGTTTTGTTATTACTTGGCTTGCACTATCACATTAGCACTATGTCACCATTCATTGTAAATGCCACCTTAGTTTCATAATTGTTTTTGGCCTTTGTAAATACTCCAGCTGCATTGTCACTTCTCTACTGTCATTGCCATTACCACATTGTAAATATGCAACACCATTGCCACTGTCACTGTAACCTTACTTTGTACATAAGCACTGCAGCCTTTCCCTATGCTTCATGGTTTCTTTATGTCATTGTCTTGGCTTGGTGCCTTATTCTCCCATGTTAACTCACTGCATTGTTGCACTACCTTGACCCTGTTTTGCTTCCCTGCCCAGCCTGCATTACCCTACTGCTGCTGTTGTGCCTCTCTCCCTTTGCCTGTGCTGTCCACAGTACTAGTCCTCTCTTGTCACTGCCCTGTAAATTCCCTCTCATGTTGGCCTTGTACATACATTGTTTCACTTTGTTACTTCCTCACTGTCACTTTCTGTTTGCTCACTGTCTTTCTTTACCATTCTTGTTCACTGCTCTCTTGTTAATGCCCACTTTGCTCTCAGCTCTGTCACTTCTCTCCTTCTTTAAGCCCACTGTAAACTCTTAAGGTTAAAGACAGGCCCAGTTCACTGTGAAATCCCAACTCAATCAAAGCTTAGCTCACATCAAAACCCCAGTTTAATTCATTTCAAAACCACTGAGCCCAAGAGCACTTCAAGATCATTGAGCCCAGTCTACAGTTCTCTCCAAAGCCTAGTTTACTGATAGGCTAAAGCTAAAGCCCAGTTCATTCCCAAAGAACTCAAAGGCCCAAAGCACAATCATAACCCATTGGTTACCAAAATCCATTGGTACCCAAAGCCCAACAATAGCAATTTAGAGCCCAAATAGCTAGAAACTCCAAACACCCCCAGTCTCTGTGGATCGACCCGTACTTGCACGAGCTACATCTGACGACCGTGCACTTGCGGTATTACTGTAGGCCCGTTTTATTGCGCTTAATTTTTACGCTGTCCCGGGCTCACCAAGTTTTTGGCGCCGCTGCCGGGGATTGGTGCTGTGTTTTTCTTGTAGTTTTATTAGCTATTTTTGCATTTCACTGCATAGCATTTGCATCTGCATCTGTTTCACTTCATTTGCTGTTGGACCTGCTGTTCTGAACCAGTTTTTCCTCTGCTGGGACGCCACCAAGGAAAAGAACCAAAACCCAACTGGGTTTTTGCAACAATATCAGAGCAGCTGGGCTGTGCTTAAAAGGTAACCCATTTAAGAGAACCCGAATTGTGGGCTTCCAATTTTTAATTGTGGGCTTGTAATATTAAAGCCAATTTTTGGGCTTTTTATTTTCTGTTGGGTTTGTAATTAATTTTTGTGGGCTTGTTTGTTTAATTTGTGGGCTTGTTTAAATTCTTTCATTGGACTTGTATTTTGGACTCTGGGTTTAAACCCAGCTGAGCTTGTAACCGATTGTGGGCTTGTTTCCACTCAAGAGTGGACCTCGAAACCAAAGTTTTAAAACAAACGTCGGGCCTTAACCAACTGGGCCAAATTAAACTTTCAAAATTAAAACTTAGTGTTTCGTAGGCCGCAGCCTTCCATTCCATTAGAGGACAAACAGTGGGCTTGCTCCTTTTCAAAAAACCAAATTCTATTTTCTTTTTTAAAAAAAAAAAAAAAAAAAAAACCAAAATTTTCTTTTGCTCCCATTTTTTAAACCAAATTTTCTTTTTCAAATATATCCCATCAAAACCAAATTTTTCCCAAAAATCCAAACCCATTAAAACCAAATAGTGGGCTTTGTGTCTTTTCAAAATGGGCCAACCTCGTGCTCTCCATGAATACATGTATCCGTCAATAAAAATTCCATTATCATGTATTGTATTACCTCAAACCAATAACCCTTTTAAAATAAATGCAAGCATGATACAAATACTTCCTATATTTCGAGTGTTCGATTCTGAGAACCCCTATACTCATGTAAGAGAGTTTGAACAAATTTGTCGGACTATGCAACCTGATCATATGTCCGAAGACTCTCTGAAATTGCGTTTGTTTACATTTTCTCTAAAGGAAAGGGCCAAAACATGGTTTTACGGTTTGAGACCACAATCAATCAACACTTGGGACCAACTCACAGATCTATTTTTCAAAAAATTCTTTCCACATCATAGGACCATCGCTATTCGTCAAAGTATCAATTGTTTTGTCCAATTGGATGAGGAAACTGTTTTTCACTATTTTGAACGTTTTAATGATTTGTTGAGCGAATGTCCGCACCATGGATTTGAGAAGTGGAGACTTTTCGTCATCCTCTATGAAGGACTAGACTTTAAATCTCGAACCATGGTTGAGTCTATGTGTAATGGTGAGTTTATTGATAAATCTGTGGATGATGCATGGAATTTTTTAGCCGAGATTGCAGAGAAAACCCATCAATGGGAATCCGTTAGGGAAACAGGAACAACACCACATGATATGAGTCACCCCCATGAATTAGAGTTTTATTCTTGTAATGGCTCCGACCTTAGGATTGAAAATTATCCTAGATTGCAAAATCCCTATCATGATGATGATGATGATTATGATGTTATGTTAGAAGAACATGTCTATACTGAAAATGTTATGGAACCTTTGGGTTCAAATACATTAGGCTTCTCTGCCCCGACCTTAATGCATGATATTTCTTCTAGTATTCCATGTGATGTTTCCCCTGATGTGCCGATACACGAGAATAAATCTGTTGATGATGTTGATGATTCTGATTGTGATCTTGCCAATTTGATTGATGATTGTGAGCATGATGTGACATGTGTAGATGAGTTAGGAGATTTTGATTTGATTGATAATGATATGCATATTCTTCTACCTAAGTCACAATCTGATGGCCTTCCACCCAACCTAGATTTGGTTTGTACCCATATTGTCAAACCAACTTTTCTAAGAGTCCCTAATCTAGGTTTGGAACTGTGTGCTTCCCAAGTCCTCTTGGACTATTTTGCTTCTAAGTATAATACATTTGAGGAACCACAGTTGGAATTAGCATGTTTGCCCGTCCCTAGCACAGTTCATTTCGAGCTAGACCTTGTGCATGATGAACCCCCGAAACTGCGCGATTTTGTTTTCAAAATTATATCTTCTGTAAAATCCAGGTTTGGGGGTAGCTCATTTTGTTTCACAGCTTCACTTGCATGCCTATCATATTATTATTGTGTGAAGCTGTTGAAACCTCTACACTTTGTCTTTTGGGTTGATCCTCAACTCTTTAGATTGTTAGTGTATGGTGAATTTTTTGTATATAATCCAGTAGATAAAAATTTTAAAAATCCTTTTGTTCCTTTTGTATATATTTTGCTAATCCAATATGATCTCGGCTGACATATGTTGGATTCTTGCCTTGAATAACGGAGTTCTAATATTGCTTTCGCCGAAATCGGGTATTCTCTTTCCTTTTTCTCTACTCAACATGATCCTCTTCATATGTTGTATTATAATTTTGTTCATATTTTGAAACATTGAGGACAATGTTTAGTTTAGGTTCGGGGGTATAGAGTAGATACCACGATAATATGCCATAATTGAAAACAAAACTCCATCTTTTTGAAAAAAATTGAAAAATTCCAAAAAAATTGAAAAATCAAAATTCAAAAAAAATTAAAAAATGAAAAATCATAAAAATGGAGCTCATTTATCTTGAAATGTTGACTCTTGTGCAAATATGTAATTATTAGGAGTCTTAGTCTAGATATTTAGGCACCCTGATTCTAGCACAATTCACATAGTGATAAGAAATTTGCACGCGCACGATCTACCAATACATGTATGGCCTCGATCTTCAAGGTGTTTGATAGGAAGTTACGATTGCCAATCACTTTAGAATACTGAACGAAACTTGACTAGCTTGTTCTGTGGTTGGTTGGGATAGAAGGTGGAGGTTACATTAAGAAAGACAACCATCGAATTTAACTGGGTGCATCAAAAAGGGCTACCTCTTGCAAAGTGTCATGTAATATTTTGTTTCCTTTTGTATATGTATCAAAAGTGTTTCTTTGTTCAAAAAAAAAAAAAGAAAAAAAAGAAAAAAAAAAAAAGATATCAGAAAAATACAAAAAAAAAAAAAATCAAGTATTTATCAATTCCATCCTCTCTTGTTCCAAAAATAAAAGAGAGTAGTCAATGTAAATAAGAGTCATGTAAAGAGTCATTTTTTTGTTTCATTGTAATAAGCAAGGAGGGTGTATGCCATTGATGTACAACGCGATTAATTGTGAAATACCTCCAACTCATTCACAATTCTCGTAAAGTCCGGACAGCTAGCTAGATTTCGACCTTGGTTCTTAGCCTGAGAAACTATCTCTTGGTGATTAGTAGTCATAACTTCAGATCTTTCTTTACACATGTGTAGATACACTTTACACTCTTATCACATGTCTTTTTTTGTTATCAGTGCTAGGATCGTGCCTTTGATAGCTAGATTGACATCTCCATTTTGCTGTGAGCTTAAACTGACTTGCACATGTCACATTTGATGGAATATGAGCTTATATTTTGACCTAGAACTTTGTAGGTACGTTCTAAGCAAACCTTCACGAGACTTCAACTCGTCCACTAGGGACACTTAGTGGTTTAAAAGGCTTAGTGCATATGCTAAATGCATTCGAGAGACCAGCGACAGTGGTATAGGTAGGATTTCCTTAGTTTTGTTTTACTTGAGGACAAGTAAAATTCAGGTTTGGGGGTATTTGATGAGTGCTAAAAAGTGCATATTTCTATATATTTTTCTTGGCATTTAACTCATCTTTTGTGCATTAATTCTACATTTTATCCCATATTCTGTATTTTCATTGTTTTCAAGAATAAATATTTTTCTTACTTAATTTTGCATTTTTAGGTAATAAATAAAGTTTGGATGAATAGCAGAGCGGAAAAGAGCAGAAAAGTAGTGAAAAGCCGGGAGAAATTACGCAAGGAAGCCGCGAAGAATGTTGTGCACAAGACCAAAAGGCTAGCAATGGGCTTAACAAGGAAGAGATTGTTCTCACAAGAAGAAATGGGCTCAGAATTATCCCAAGCCCAACTTATCTCCCAAGCCAAATAACAAGACCCAAAGCCCATTCTCCTGTAGCCGTCAGATTGGATCCATCTACATCCAATGATCGCAGCATCGTCAGTGCATCGAGGTCTGAAGATCCTGCTTCACACTACAGCACCTAACTCCATCTGGTGCCGTTAAATTCGTTGTATCTCGCAATCCAACGGTGGCTTAATCCAGTATCATTGACGCCGTTCGATTCCTTCCAAATTCCACCATCCACCGCTCAGCTTCGCCGAACATCGAACTCGATGATCTCGCTACACACCATAGTGACCGAACCCTATGACCTAGCCAAACAGCCCCTTCTTCCCATTCTATCAACCTCCTCCTTCTTCTCCACCCTATTTGCAGACCTACCACCACCACCATACCTCACCTGCTACCACCTCGCCACTGCCATCGCCACCACCTACTCCATAACCACCTCCAATTCAGTAAACCCATCATCCCATACTGCAAAACCTATTCACCTAGCCAAAATTATTTCATCAAACCCACACTCACGCCACTGAACCCTAGGGTGTGGAGTTGATGAAGCAATTCAAGCTAGACACGACAATTGACAGCGGAACAGGGAGCAAAAGAAGAAGATAAAGCATGGGTCGAAGAAAAATTCAGAGATTTAGGTGAGATTTCTCAACTTTCAAAAAACCCTAATTTCTCAATTTTTGGGGATATTTATAGAAAACCCTAATTTTCTGTTAGGAAGGCATGGAGGAGCTAGAATAGGGATGTGGGTTCGAATTAGACCCATTACATTAGGTAAAATCATATACCTAATTTTACTGTTCAATTGGGTAAATTTGGGAATTGGGTGTAAGAACCCTAAAATGTAAATTGGGTATAAAAAGGGGACTGTGGTGTGTGTAATTTTCATGCCTGGGTTAGCCAGTGTGTCACCCAAGAGCACTGGAATAGCCAGTGTCTCAAGGGTTAGTGTTTAATTTTCAACTATTTTTATGTTTATTCCATTACTCTTATTCAGTTTCAATTCAGTTGCTGTTTTTGTGTTTCAATTCAGTTCATGTTTTTGTTTTATGTCTTCTGTGTTTGTTTATGTTCAGTTCAATGCTCTGTTTAGTAATTGTTTTGTTGTTGTTGCTGTTATGTGAGCTCTCATGTGTATGTGTATAGCTAGGCTGAGATGATGCCTTAAGTCACTGTTAGAGGTGGAATGTTAGGTTATAATTCTTGTAAATTGAGCTAATTGAGAAATGGAGGAATTTAGTGCTCATTAGCAAGCTTCTTCTCCTTCCATTCCGTTTATGTATGCCCTGGAACATAGGCAGGCTTGAACCTTCACCTAGCTCCATTAGGGACAGGGATTTAACATAGAATTACACCATCTGGCTAGGTCACAAGGTGGATTCATAACCTAGTTGTGATGTTTACTGTTTTGTGTGAATGTTAGGCTAAAGCCTTTGAAGCATTGGATTGATTGAGCAGTGGGGAGAAACTAGTGCTCACTAGTGACTGTGAGCAAACTGGTTCTCTTCCCACTCTAGTTGTATGCCTAGGCTCCCAACTTTGCCTTTCATTTTTTGTATCTTGTTCTTTCTTCACTCTTTGCCTTAGGCTAGCTGCCTTTGTGCCTTGTTCTCCCACTGCCCTTGGCTTGTAGCCTTGGTTTGCAACTATCTCTGTTTTGTTATTACTTGGCTTGCACTATCACATTAGCACTATGTCACCATTCATTGTAAATGCCACCTTAATTTCATAATTGTTTTTGGCCTTTGTAAATACTCCAGCTGCATTGTCACTTCTCTACTGTCATTGCCATTACCACATTGTAAATATGCAACACCATTGCCACTGTCACTGTAACCTTACTTTGTACATAAGCACTGCAGCCTTGCCCTATGCTTCATGGTTTCTTTATGTCATTGTCTTGGCTTGGTGCCTTATTCTCCCATGTTAACTCACTGCATTGTTGCACTACCTTGACCCTGTTTTGCTTCCCTGCCCAGCCTGCATTACCCTACTGCTGTTGTTGTGCCTCTCTCCCTTTGCCTGTGATGTCCATAGTACTAGTCCTCTCTTGTCACTGCCCTGTAAATTCCCTCTCATGTTGGCCTTGTACATACATTGTTTCACTTTGTTACTTCCTCACTGTCACTTTCTGTTTGCTCACTGTCTTTCTTTACCATTCTTGTTCACTGCTCTCTTGTTAATGCCCACTTTGCTCTCAGCTCTGTCACTTCTCTCCTTCTTTAAGCCCACTGTAAACTCTTAAGGTTAAAGACAGGCCCAGTTCACTGTGAAAGCCCAACTCAATCAAAGCTTAGCTCACATCAAAACCCCAGTTTAATTCATTTCAAAACCACTGATCCCAAGAGCACTTCAAGATCATTGAGCCCAGTCTACAGTGCTCTCCAAAGCCTAGTTTATTGATAGGCTAAAGCTAAAGCCCAGTTCATTCCCAAAGAACTCAAAGGCCCAAAGCACAATCATAACCCATTGGTTACCAAAATCCATTGGTACCCAAAGCCCAACAATAGCAATTTAGAGCCCAAATAGCTAGAAACTCCAAACACCCCCAGTCTCTGTGGATCGACCCGTACTTGCACGAGCTACATCTGACGACCGTGCACTTGCGGTATTACTGTAGGCCCGTTTTATTGCGCTTAATTTCACACACCTCCGGGCCCACCACTAAGGCAAATCCCTGATTTGAAGGCTATATAAAGGAGACATCTAGCATTGGTCAAAACTAATCCCCACAAGTTTGTGTGATACTAGTGCGCTCGCTAGAGTCGACTCTCCTCTAACCTTTTGTTTCTTCTCTAAAACCAGGTTAACGACTTAAAGACTTCATTGGGATTGTGAAGCCAGACGGATATTACTTTTATCGTAGTTGTGTGATCTTATCTTGCATCTTCTATCGTACGAGTACAATATTATTGATTGGCTTGAGATCGTGAGAGTTCTCGGATAGGCAAGATAAAGAAGTCACAAACATCTTCGTCTCACTGTTTGTGATTCCTCGATGTCCTCTTGTTTATACAAGTAAGACTGTTGTGAGGTGATTGATTAATCTAGGATGTTCTTCGGGAATATAAGACCGGATTATCAATTGGTTCCTGTTCACCTTGATTTCATATCATAAGACGGAACAAAAACCTAGGGTTCTTCTATGGGAGACAGATTTATCCTTTGATAGACTTTTCTGTGTGAGACAGATTTGTTTATTATCAAGTCTGCGATTTTGGATTGCAGCAACTCTTAGTTGTGGGTGAGATCAGCTAAGGGAATCAAGTGCGCAGTGTCCTGCTGGGATCAGAGGCTTAGGGAGTACAACTGTACCTTGAATCGGTGGGAGGCTGATTGGGGTTCAACTATAGTCCAGTCCAAAGTTAGCTTGGAGTAGGCTAGTGTCTGTAGCGGCTTAATACAGTGTGTATTCAATCTGGACTAGGTCTCGAGGTTTTTCTGCATTTGCGATTTCCTCGTTAACAAAATTTTGTTGTCTGTGTTATTTCTATTTCCGCATTATATTTTTTATATAATTAAAATAATACAGGTTGAACGTTTGTGATCATCAATTGGAAATCCGACCTTTGGTTGTTGATTGATATTGATTGATCCTTGGACATTGGTCTTTGGTACCGTCCAAGTATTCCTTGTGTTTGATTAGGACTCGCTGATTTCTATTAGCTTGAGTAATATCAAAAACAAGAGAGAGATATTAACTCCTTGAGATACTTTTATCTAGATTGAGTCTGACTGTCTAGTTGATTCTCTAGCAAAGTATTTCAGAGTTAGTCCATACAGATTGCTAAGCGAAATATTGTGTGATGTTATTAGACCCCCACCTTTTCAATTGGTATCAAAGCAGGCAAACACAATAAACCTAATAATTTTGTGTTTGTTCGTTCCTTATAAATTTCCCAATGGGAAATTTCTTTGGAAAGCTTGCTCCTGGCATCTGTAACGTACGCCAGAATTCCTTAAAGATTGTTCAGAGATTATTATGGTTAAAACCTCTGGTTTCTCATGATAATCTTACTTCATCTAAAATGGGAAATTAAGATATTAAGAAGCACTCAGAAGTAAAAAATGAAAAGAAGGAAAAATTGAGAAAACGTTCAACACGCTCAAGGATATGGAACCTCACTAGATTAACTCTTGATCTCTTTGAGGAATACTATCGTAAAGGATCGATTGATAAAGATCTGTTCAAAGCGTTCGAAGGAGTTTTCAAATTCTTAGAAAAACTTAATTCTGTTAAGTCTAAGAATCATCCTGAAAAGGGTTTCATATGTGTTAACTCTGTTAATACTGTACAACCCAAAAATCGGAAGAATACTTCTTCTAGCCAGAATAACGAAGGATAGAAAGCTCTAACTGCCCGGACTATCATCATTATTTTGATTGTACTACAAGGATTGTTCACACTTATCAACCAGATGTGTCGCATGAGAACTCCTCTGCGCATTATGCCTCTTGGTAACAAGGTTGGAATTTACCCCATTTGTACATATCTTGAAGTGGGGAAAGAAATGGTTTGAGTTGTGTACAGTTGTGTTGTGCTTGGTTAGCTTTCTATTGCTTCTGTTATCTTTCACATGTATGTTGGTTGCATACCTTTAATGTGGAAAGGGCTAAGAAAATCCCATAAGTCTTATGTGGGTCACGATTCGTGTACAATCCAAGCCCGTGAATGAGGGATATATATGTATGTGGTCCGCGAACCTTCTCCTTCCTCATATTTCGTCCGTGTACGTGAACCAGGGTTTGTGCTTCTCCACCATTAAAGCTTCTTTGAAGAAATCAAAAGGAAGGGTGTTTGAAGTTCTCTTCAAGTAAGTAACTCCCTCTGGTATATCTCTTTATGATGATTCTTAGGAGCATGAAAAAGAGTTAAAAAAGCTCAAAAAACCCTAGTTTGAATTCTCCTTGTGATCAAAATTCTCTTAGGATTAGGTTTGTGAATGATTCTTGTGCTAGAACTTTTGATAGGATTGCTTCCAAAGGTTTTATTCTAGAAAAGAGATTGGAAACCTTTAGTGGTCATGAAGAGGATTTAGCTTGCTTCAAAAAGTTCAATCTTGGGAACATATTTAATGGCCTTGGTGAAGGGTTTGATTCTCTAATAAAGATTTTCTATTCCAACATTCATGATGTTGATTTTAACAATATGGAATTCAAATCCATGATAAATAGAGAGTTAATTTTAAGGGTCACCGAAATACCGTTGGGAAACGTACGGTTACCTAGACCAAGTGATGAACGTCCATCATATGATGATATCTCTATTGGACTTTGTGGAAAGAAGGTTGTTTGGATTCAAGGAAAGTTTCCTACTAATGATCTTAGTATTGCTTTAATTGCGTTTGGAAAACTCGGTATCTCTAACCTTTGTCCCTCCACAATTGATAATTCTTGGTGGAGTTATGAGTTTGCGTTATTGGTCTTCTTCCTTGCATCTGGTAATAAAAATCTTGATATTTGTGGTTTTATCATCTTTCAAATGTTAGGCTACCCTTGTTTGATTAGACAAATTTGTCGTGATCGTGGACTTAATTTTATTGGAAATTCTCTTGGGGTTCCCAAACTTGTTCGTTCATGTACCTTTCGGCGTATAAGGGAAAATATTTGCAAGCGACAAAGAGGTACTCCTCTTGTTGTTGAAGACCCTGTCACCTTGAGGCTTATTCAAAAGGTTTACAAGGGTATGTGCAAGGTAAATGCAAGAGTGAAGTGCTTAAAATATCAAGTGGCATTGATTGGAACCAAGTGTCCCGAGCTCAAGGAAGAGTTGGATTCAATTCAAGCATCCTGGAAATTGTCCGATGATGAAGATGATGAGTAATGCTTTTTCTTAGATGCCTAGTATGTCTTCCGTTTAGATTAGTTGGAAGAACAACTAGTTCTTTGAATAACGAAGATTGTGACTACACATAGCTATTTTTTTGTTTTCATGTTCTTGTGTTATTCTTTTAGGTTTATTGGTATTAAATTTTAAAAATATTTGGAGGATGATGTTATTGCAGTACTAATCTGTTTGATTTTGAAGTATTGCAATATTTTTATGGGATATGTATTTGAAAAAGCGGGGGTCTAACAACACCACCCTATATTTCGCTTAGCTATCTGTATGGACTAACTCCGAAATACTTTGATAGAGAATCAACTAGAAAGTCAGACTCAATCTAGATAAAAGTATATCAAGGAGTTAATATCTCTCTCTTGATTTGATTTCTACTCAAGCTAAAATCAATGGCGAGTCTTTATCAAATACAAGGACTAACTTGGACGGTACCAAAGACCAATGTCCAAGGATCAATCAATATCAATCAACAACCAAATGTTGGATTTCCAATTGATGATCACGAACGCACAACCTGTATTATTTCTATTATATAAAATATAATGCGGTAAAGAAATAACACAGACACCAGAAATTTTGTTAACGAGGAAACCGCAAATGCAGAAAAACCCCTGGACCTAGTCCAGATTGAATACACATTGTATTAAGCTGCTACAGACACTAGCCTACTGCAAACTAACTTCGGACTGATTTATAGTTGAAATCCTACCAATCTCCCACTGATACAAGGTACATTTGTACTCCTACGCCTCTGATCCCAGCAGGACACTGCGTACTTGATTCTCTTAGATGATCTCACCCACAACTAAGAGTTGCTGCAACCCAAAATCACAGACTTGATAATAAACGAATCTGTCTCACACAGAAAAGTCTATCGAAAGGATAAATCTGTCTCCCACAAATAAACCCTAGGTTTTGTTCCGTCTTTAGATATAAAATCAAGGTAACAGGAACCAATTGATAATCCGGACTTATATTCCCGAAGAATAGCCTAGATTAATCAATCACCTCTCTACAATCCTTCCTAACTACACAAGCGGATTGTCGAGGAATCACAAAAAGTGAGACGAAGATGTTTGTGACTTATTTATCTTTCCTATCGGAGAACTCTCACGATCTCAAGTCAATCAATCGATTGTACTCGTACGATAGAAGATGCAAGATCATATCACAAAACTACGATAAAAGTAGTCATGGTATGGCTTCACAATCCCAATGAAGTCTTTAAGTCGTTAACTCGAGTTCAGAGAAGAAACTCAAGAGTTAATGGAGATCGACTCTAGCGAGCGCACTAGTAGCACACAGACGTGTGGGGATTAAGTTTTGTTCTAGCTAGATGTCTCCTATATATATACTTTCAAATCATGGTTTTGCCTTAGGTAAAAATCAAACTCTATCCACCGTTAGATGAAAACCTGATTTAGATTCAAGCCAATATCTCTCAACCGTTAGATCAAAAGATATAGCTTGTCACACAAACTTGAGTACACGTTTACTGGGTTTGAGAAAAACCATGCCCAAACGAGTACACGTATGTTGGTTCAACATGATAACCCAAAAGGTCAACCATATGAGCATCTCATATTAATCATGTTCTTTTTCACCATAACTAGTTCAATTGACTCAAATGAGTTCTTATGTAACTACACAAGACACAATTGAAACAAAGATGATTCGATTAGAATCGGCTCATGAACATTATAGCCACGGTTTGCATAAAGCATTCCTTAATAACTAATGTTTCATATTCAGAGCACATCTTTAGATCACAACCTCTTAAGTTCACAAACAGGTTCGCGGACTTAAGTTAATCGGTTGAGTTTTCAAACTTAGCAGAAATTCTCAGGTCGAGAACTTCCGCCAGTTCGCGGACTTAGCACACAAACGAGTTTTGGAAATCCAACAGAAATTCTCGGTCGAGAACTTCCATCAGTTCGCGGACTGAGTCTGCGTACTTGGTTCGCGGACTTGGCAAGCCAATTCCACAATCCTACCGATTTCTCTTGATCAACAAAGTTCGAAAACTTCGGTTCAAGGAATACATGGTTATATAATCTAAACTCTCATTTCAATCATTGAAACATTCTCAGAGGGCGATATTCAGTCGTGAAGAACAACATACCTTTCTCGTCAGAGCAATTTCCAAAGTGATTGAAACTTTCATGACTTTCGTCACTAGGTGAAGATAAACCTGATCAAAGAGAAACGCTTTACCAACACATGATTTCGAGTAAAAGATAAGTAATGAATACTCAGCTCAAAATATCAAGTGTATATGATCTAGTCTATATAGCATACGACTTTTGTCTCATAAGAAGTAGGAGAAGAATAGATAGACTTTCGAGTGATAGATAAGTTCAAGTCTTCACATACCTTTTTGTTGATGAAGTTCCACGGTTCCTAGGTGTAGATCTTCGTCATTGTCGTTGAATCACCATGAAGTCCTTGAGCTCAACTACACTTTTCCTATCCTAGTCCGAGACTTAGCTAATAGGCTAGAAATCAAGACTTTATAGTTTTGATCACTAACATTGACAAACATGCTTGATATAGCAACGCATGCGAGGTTGACCGAGCTATGCTCTAACAATCTCCCCCTTTGTCAATTTTAGTGACAAAACTATTAATACATATGGAATACAAAAAATATAAACTTTAGTGGCTCCTATTCCATAGTCCAATCTTCAACGATCCTTGAAATCTTCGTCCTTCCAAGTACTCCAATGATCCCAAAGGTTGTAAGTTTAGTATCACCGTTGTTGAAGATCCGTAGCTATAACAATGAGAGAAATTGAGATTCTCGATCATTATTATACAATGTCATAGTATTATTATGAACATCAAAGTCCAATTGAATAACGACTTTAACAATAATACCATGGTGATATGTATCACTCCCCTTTAGTCAATACTCCATCTCGATCATGGAAACCACTCCCCCTTACACAATGACCCGAAAACCATATGTATTTGTAGTGTGACCTACAATATTTCTCCCCCTTTTTGTCAATAAAATTGGCAAAGGTACAAGAACGTGTTCATAATGAAATTTCCACAAGAGACATTTCATGACCAAAAGAAAGACAACATATCATCTTAATTTAGATGCAATCTTATAGCCGAAGCTAACCGCATTCATCAAGGAGTTTTAAGATGCAAGATAACCCCTATAAAATTCCACAGCCGCACTCCCCGCAAGATATTACCATTAAGCACAAGTTCAAAAGAACTCTCCCCCATTTGATGTCATTCCCAAAGGAACAACAAGAGCGACCTTAATTTCGAAAGAAAAGAAGGATTTTTATTTGGACACCAAAAACCATGAGAATGATTTTTTATATCCAAAACTCAACCAAAATACTCACAAGTAAATCCGTGAATATTCTAACTGGAATACGCAATTAAATCAAAACCACAAAAGTGATCAATTTAATTGAAAGTGCTCAACATAAGTAAACTCACGGAGCAACATGTTACAACTAAGTTAATCATATGGAGGTGACTAACTTAACCATTCAAATATTCAACATAAGGAAAACCTTACGGAATACGTGACTACATTAACCAATGGAACATGATAGTGTAGCCGTTCATATACTCAACACAAGAGCTTGTGGAATATATGAAAACACAACTAGATTAATTACAAGAGAGCCTATAATTAATCTAATCGAAAAGCAAACAACCAAACTAATCACTGAAGTAATCAATTTAATTATTTTGGGTTCAACATAAGAGATTATGGAACCCCGACTAAGATTATCATGGAACATGACCATCTTAACCGTACATCTACTCGACATAAGAAATAAAACTTATGGAGTACAAAACTAAATAACCAAGGTTTATTAATTTAGTTAATAATGCTCAACATATAGCATCTTACGGAACAACCAACAAAGCCAAGGTTAATCGACTAAGTTGTAAGGTGCTCAACATAAGACACATAATGGAGCCTTCACGGCAAAACATAGAAAGATGGATCAATGAAGATCAATACCGTGGTTAACATACAAGGATCTATTCTATTTTTGCATCATTATATGCATAACAACATAATAGACTTTATCCTTGTCACACAAAAGATTTAATCCTATTTTCCATCAATTACATGATTGCATAGGCATAACTTTTGTATATGTCAAACGTCCATTCGTCCTTTCATCAATACGAATACCAATTCATGGATGACTTTACTTTTGACAGCAATATGGGACCTTCAAGTTCACGGACGCAAAAAATACATATCCCATAAAAATATTGCAATATAACAAACCAAGAAAATACTGCAATAATCATCATCCTCCAAATATTTTTAGAATTTAAAGCAATAAACCTAAAAAATAAACATAAGAAGATAAAACAAAAATAGCTATGTGTAGTCACAATCATTGCTATTCAAAGCACTAGTTATTCTTCCATCTAATCCAAAAAGAAGATATACTAGGAGACAATGCCTTTGACAAATTCAGAATCATTCCCAAACTCCTTGTTGTCAACAACCATTGGAACATACGGTTCACGAAGATAGGAGTTTATATCAACGAACTGTCTTGGCTGACTATGTCGTACCAGGGCTCTCTGAATTTCTAAGGACTTTGACACAAAAGCCTTTATTTCACGAATCTCCTTTCTTACTTCCTTCAACTCATCAAGAACATCGGAAAACTTCCGAGAGTTAGAAGACACTGCCTTTGGCTTTCTTGTATTCCTCCTTTTTCTTTTTCGGGACGGAGTTACAGGAGATTTTTATTTTTCCTTGATTGATGGCTTAACAATCATGTTGACATCACTTATCTCCATAGACATGCTTTGAGAACAGTTATAACCAACTGATTTTTGTGGATGGAATTCACAATCTCATCAGGTCTAGAGATAAAAAGGATATCAAGAAGGAAAAAGGAATGTAGGGTTCGAAACCTATAAACAGGTTTGTGGTCGTCCAACTCTAAACCTTATAAAGAGTAGCATTGTCGATAATAACCCTTTCTTTTGTTTGATGGACAAAAACAACAACCCTAAAGAAAAACTTTTCTACAAGCCTGCACGTTTGCGATCTTGTCTCTTTCGATCAGGCACATGAGACAATATTTGCACAACAACAAAATTAATTTGTGCTGTGGTGAACAAAAATTTGTCCACCACTTTCCTCAAGAGAGGAATCTTCAGGCTTCTGTCTATCAAAACGATTTGACCATACTTTCTTTTCCAATGGTCTAATTCTATCCCTGGAAACCAACTTCTTTGATGAAAATAAGATCCTGCATACCTTGGCGGTCTTCTGAGCAAGTTCCAAGTTTCTTGCTAATCGATCTGCTCTTCGTTGAAGTTTGTTCGCGTGCCTCATTTGATGCTTGTACTTGTAACATCTTGATAGTTCGTGACCCTTCATCGAACAAAACGAGCACGTCAATCTTGGATAATATTCAGGTATCTGTGGTGCGACAGCAGCTAAACACATAGTAGATCCTGAAACATCACGATCAGAGTTTCCATAGGATAAATCAATCGAATCTTCCAACTTAATTGGGTTTCCTTCTTCCATGAACCCATTGAGGTTGATATATCTATTGCTACAAGTATCAAAATCGATGTTTTCACCAAGAAGCCCTACACTTGATTTCCTATCTTCATCGTAATCATAGGTTTCAGACATTTCATCAAGTGTTACAGCTAGACCTTTGTTCCCAGTGTATTTTCTGCGATAAGGGCATTCATTTGCAAAATGGCCAAACCCCTTACACTTAAAGCACTGAGGCATGTCCTCGTCATCAGCCTCGTCAGCATCCCTATTTTTAGGAGGTACGCGACCGTGAGGTTTGTCTGATGACCAAGGTTTGTCTCTTGAAAACCGTTTACTTCTCTTCAACAGAAGATCTCTAAACTGTCTTGTGATCAAGGAGACCGACTTGTCAAGGTCTTCATCTGAAAAATCATTCTCAGACTGATCATCCTCCGAGACATGAACACTTTTACCTTTGGCAAGTAATTTAGTACTCTTCTGTGCTTTAAAGGCAACATCCTTACCGACTTTGGATGTATGCTCATGATCAAAGATCTTTAGCTTCCCAACCAAGGTGTTTCTGGAGAGATTATTAAGGTTATTCCCCTCAACGATGGCATGCTTCTTAGACTCGTATCTGGATAACAACGATCTGAGAATTTTCATCACAATGTCCTTTTCAGGAATAGTCTTACCCAATGCAAAAGATGCATTAACAATTTCAGACACTTTGTGATTAAACTCATCAAATGTTTCTTCATCTGCCATATGAAGGTTCTCCCAATCGGAATTAAGGTTTTGAAGCCTAGCTTCCTTTTCACTGGAGTTTCCTTCAAATACGGTTTCTAAGATATCCCAAGAATCTTTAGACCTAGTGCAATAAGACACATGGTGTTGAAGACTTGGGGAAATGTCATGTATGATAGCATTAAGCCCTTCATAATTCTTCTTTGCAGCAAGAATCTCGGTAGCATTATATTCACCAATATTCTTGGGAACAGTTTCGTTTCCGGTTGCAACAACAGGCGCATCATAGCCATTGACTACATATACCCATGATTGAAAATCACGCGATTGAAGAAAAGCTCGCATATCAATTTTCCACCATAAGTAATTTGAGACATCAAAGACTGGTGGTACATTAATAGAGATAGCACCTCTGTCCATAGAGTCAGATCGCTACAAACATAGACTGATAAGGTCTTTAACGTGTTTGCCTGCTCTGATACCGATTGAAAAAGCGGGGGTCTAGCAACACCACCCAATATTTCACTTAGCTATCTGTATGGACTAACTCCGAAATACTTTGCTAGAGAATCAACTAGACAGTCAGACTCAATCTAGATAAAAGTATCTCAAGGAGTTAATATCTCTCTCTTGATTTGATTTCTACTCAACCTAAAATCAATAGCGAGTCTTTATCAAATACAAGGAATAACTTGGACGGTACCAAAGACCAATGTCCAAGGATCAATCAATATCAATCAACAACCAAAGGTTGGATTTCTAATTGATGATCACGAACGCACAACCTATATTATTTCTATTATATAAAATATAATGCGTAAAAGAAATAACACAGACACCAGAAGTTTTGTTAACGAGGAAACCGCAAATGCATAAAAACCCCGGGACCTAGTCCAGATTGAATACACACTGTATTAAGCCGCTACAGACACTAGACGAGTGCAAACTAACTTCAGACTGATTTATAGTTGAACCCCTACCAATCTCCCACTGACACAAGGTACAGTTGTACTCCTACGCCTCTGATCCCAGCAAGACACTGCGTACTTGATTCCCTTAGCTGATCCCACCCACAACTAAGAGTTGCTGCAACCCAAAATCACAGACTTGATAATAAACAAATCTGTCTCCCACAGATAAAACCTAGGTTTTGTTCCGTCTTTAGATATAAAATCAAGGTAACAAGAACCAATTGATAATCCAGACTTATATTCCCGAAGAACAGCTTAGATTAATCAATCACCTCTCTACAATCCTTCCTGACTACACAAGCGGATTTTCGAGGAATCACAAACAGTGAGACGAAGATGTTTGTGACTTCTTTATCTTGCCTATCGGAGAACTCTCACGATCTCAAGTCAATCAATCGATTATACTCGCACGATAGAAGATGCAAGATCACATCACACAACTACGATAAAAGTAGTATCGGTCTGGATTCACAATCCCAATGAAGTCTTTTAGTCATTAACTCGAGTTTAGAGAAGAAACTCAAGAGTTAATGGAGATCGAATCTAGCGAGCGCACTAGTAGCACACAGACGTGTGGGGATTAAGTTTTACTCTAGCTAGATGTCTCCTATATATAGCCTTTTAAATCAGGGTTTTGCCTTAGGTACAAAGCAAACTCTATCCACCGTTAGATGAAAACCTGATTTAGATTCAAGCCAATATCTCTCAACCGTTAGATCGAAAGACATAGCTTGTCACACACACTTGAGTAACCGTTTACTAGGTTTGAGAAACCATGCCCAAACGAGTACACGTATGTTGGTTCAACATGATAACCCAAAAGGTCAACCATATGAGCATCTCATATTAATCATGTTCTTATTCACCATAACTAGTTCAATTGACTCAAATGAACTAGTTAAGCGTTGTTCAATTGCTATGAGATCTTATGTAACTACACAAGACACAATTGAAACAAAGATGATTCGATTCGATTAGAATCAGCTCATGAACATTATAGCCACGGTTTGCATAAAACATTCCTTAATAATTAATGTTTCATATTCAGAGCACATCTTTAGATCATAACCTCTTAAGTTCACAAACAAGTTCGCGGACTTAAGTTAATCGGTTGAGTTTTCCAAACTCAGCATAAATTTTCGGGTCGAGAACTTCCGCCAGTTCGCGGACTTAGCACACAAACGAATTTTGGAAATCCCAGCAGAAATTCTCGGTCGAGAACTTCCGTCAGTTCGCGCACTGAGTCTGCGAACTGGGTTCGCGGACTTGGCAAGCCAATTCCACAATCCTACCGATTTCTCTTGATCAAAAAAGTTCGAAAACTTCGGTTCAAGGAATACATGGTTATATAATCTAAACTCTCATTTCAATCATTGAAACATTCTCAGAGGTCGATATTCAGTCGTGAAGAACAACAAACCTTTCTCGTCAGAACAATTTCCAAAGTGATTGAAACTTTCATGACTTTCGTCACTAGGTGAAGATAAACCTGATCAAAGCGAAACGTTTTATCAACACATGATTTCGAGTAAAAGATAAGCAATGAATACTCAGCTCAAAATATCAAGTGTATATGATCTAGTCTATATAGCATACGACTTTTGTCTCATAAGAAGTAGGAGAAGAATAGATAGACTTTCGAGTGATAGATAAGTTCAAGTCTTCACATACCTTTTTGTTGATGAAGTTCCACGGTTCCTTGGTGTAGATCTTCGTCATTTTCGTTGAATCACCATGAAGTCCTTGAGCTCAACTACACTTTTCCTATCCTAGTCCGAGACTTAGCTAATAGGCTGGAAATCAAGACTTTATAGTTTTGATCACTAACATTGACAAACATGCTTGATATAGCAACGCATGCGATGTTGGCCGAGATATGCTCTAACAGTATTGTTTGCGTCCGTGAACTTGAAGGTCCCATATTGCTGTCAAAAGTAAAGTCATCCATGAATTGGTATTCGTATTGATGAAAGGACGAATGGACTTTTGACATATACAAAAGTTATGCCTATGCAGTCATGTATTTGATGGAAAATAGGGTAAAATCTTTTTTATGACAAGGATAAAGTCTATTATGTCATTATGCATACAGTGACGGAAAGATAGAATAAATCCTTGTATGTATTCCACGGTATTGATCTTCATTGATCCATTCATTTTGTATTACCGTGAGGCTCCATAATGTGTCTTATGTCGAGCACGATACAACTAAGTTGATTATTTTTTGATTAACTTTGTTGGTTGTTCCGTAAGGTACTTTATGTCGAGCATCTTTGAAATAAATTAATCATCTTGATTGGTTATTTAGTTATTTGCTCCGAAAGTCTTCTTTTGTCGAGCAAAACAATTGACAATTAAATTGATTACTTCTGTGATTAGTTTGGTTGTGTTTTCTAATTAGATTAATTACAGGTTCTCTTGTAATTAGTCTACTTGAGTATTCATATATTCCACAAGTCCTTGTGTTGAGTATATGAACGGCCATACTAATCATGGTCTATTGGTTAATGTAGTCATATATTCCGTAAGGTTTTCCTTATGTGGAGTATGTGAACGATTAAGTTAGTCATCTCCGTATGATTACCTTAGTCGTAGTTTCGTAAGTTTACTTATGTTGAGCACAATCAATTAAATTGATCACTTTTGTGGTTTGATTTAGTTGCGTATTCCAATTAAATTAATCATGGGTTTACTTGTGATTAATTTGATTGATATTTGGATATAGAAAATCATTCCTATGGTTTTTGGTGTCCAATTAAAAATCCTTCTTTTCTTTCGCAATTAAAGTCTCTCTTGTTGTTCTTTCGGGAATGACATCAAATGGGGGAGAGTTCTTTTGAACTTTTTCTTAATGGTAATATCTTGTGGGGTGTGCGGCTGTGGAATTTTATAGGGGTTATCTTGTATCTTAAAACTCCTTGATGAATGCATTTAGCTTCGGCTTTATGATTGCATCTAAATTAAGTTGGTATGTACTTTTTCTTTTATTCGTGATGCAATTGGACCTTGATACATATCACCGTAGTATTGACTAAGGGGGAGTGATACATATCACCGTAGTATTATTGTTAAAGTCGTGATGCAATTGGACTTTGATGTTACATAATAATTGCGTCGTGCTCGTACATCTTTATTTGATTGTAGCCGTTGTACCCATCCATGAAAGAGAACATACCGTGTCCGTGTCCGCTAGTGGCGTCTACCAGCATGTCAATGTTGGGAAGTGGAAAATCATCTTTAGGGAAACATTTTTTCAGATCTCTAAAATCGACACAGCATCTGATTTGGCCGTTCTTCTTTTTTACCGGAACTACATTAGCCAACCAAGTAGGATGGTGAATCGGTTTAATGAAACCAGCGGCCAGTAGCTTTTGAATCTCTATCTTAATCTGTTCTTCCACATCGTGCCTGAATTGTCTTGTGTTTTTTTTGACCGGTTTGGATCCGGGTATTATGTGTAGATGGTGAGTGACCAGCTTCTTGTCCAAGCCACGCATTTCCTCGTATGTCCATGCGAATACGTCTTGATATTCTTTGAGAAGGTCTACCAGTTTTGCGCGTTCGTCCGCGCACGGAGTCGAGCTGATTGAGATGGGTCGCGGAGATTCCTCACTCCCGACATTAAAAACTTCAAGTTCGTCCATGGTAGAGTTGGTTTCGTACTGTAGTTGTCGTGGTGCATCTGGTACCTCCTCTTGCGGCTCGTTACTATGTTTGCATTCTGTTGGGCGGAGAGATTGTGTGGTAGTCTCTCCTGTTAATTTCTAACAACGACGTTGATATACAGTTTTCCCTTTTTCATCATGACTCATGATAAAATCCCGTTCTCGCTTGGTACAGGAGCGAGCCAAACTCTGGTTTGGCGGGTGGAGGCTGGCGCGCCTTTCTGCCAAAGAGGTGATGTGAGGCCGGGTTTCTCCGTGAAACGGTGCAAGCCCATTGCTTCCCTCAATTGACTCCCACTTTGGCAGTGGAGTGTGATGAGTTTTGTTGGCTGCGCCCCGCGGGCTTTTTTTTGACCCAAACGTCTCCATGCCACAGATCGGCGCATATGGAGATAACGATACAACGATGCGGATGACTTCTCCGTTTAGCATGGTTTTCAAACACTGGTGATATGTCGAAGGAATGATTATGTTGTCTTGGAGCCATGTCCTCCCCAGTATTATGTGATAATCTGACTCCTTTTCGATTACTTCGAACCTCACCTTTGACTGGACCGGTCCTACTGAGAGATTCAGGTTGATGTATCCATACGTGCTGGTTTGGTTGCCTTCGAAATCGGTCATCGTAGTGGACTGTCGCACGACTTCGCTTGGCCGTACCCTGGCTGTTCTAAGCGTCCTGAGGGTAACGACGTTGGAGGATGCTCCTGTGTCGATGAGGGCCCTTTTGAATTCTACATCCTTGATAAGAGCGGTGACGTGTAGAGCCCGGTTATGTCCTTCTTCTACCATCATGTCATCGTCGGTAAATGTGACGTTTTTATGGACATCTCCGGCATTCTTGAAGTTTCCAAACGCGAAGGAACCAGGGATGTGTTTAATGCTATTCGATTGATGGCGGTGAACGTCTCCATCTGTTGATCCTTTGAAAGATGTAGGAGTTCGCATAAACTTTCCACCAACGAGGCCGCTTCCTGGCCTACTGGTTTTTGATTGTTGGTGAAGCTGTTGACTTGGGAATGATCTCCTGGGACGCCAGTCCCCAATCCCGGGGTTTCTAGGACAGGTGGGTCACTCAATTCCGAGGTTAAGCTGATAAGGAAGTCGAGTACGCTATTAATCGCCTCTTTCATCAGATCTATGTTCCTGGTGTGGATCTCCTGAACCCGTGCCAGATCGTCTAGCCTTGGAACTTCTTCTTCGACTGCGTTGTCGGATGTTGCGCCGGGGGAAGAAACATTGCCATTCGTCTGAGTGGAACTTGGGGTACCCTAAAACTAACCATCTTCCTGAGCTGGAGCTAAAAGGCGTAATTTGAAATTGGTATTGCAACTGAGAGATTAATCTCCCACTGTGGTCGTCAATTGTTTGAGGGTGAAAACAGTTTCTGCTGGTTTCGGTAATTTTATGTGTTGTGGGTGAGAAACGAGCTTAAACCCTAAACAATGTACTGCAAGGGATTACTTTAGATTCGAGAGATCAATCTGTACAAATCCGGCCTAAACCAAGAAATGGCCGTTCCAAACTTGCTTCGGTCACAAAGTGAAGGAGAAGGGTTGGTTTTGGAGAGGGAAGCGAAGAGAGTGTTGAGACCAGAATAGTTGATTCTGGAAGAGTAGTTGTTTGACTTGTATCAGAATGTGAAAGCTAACAGATGGGAAAGCTAACAAGTGATTTCTGAGTGTTGTATGTTCCTGACCAAAACTTATTTTTTGGTGGAAATAGGTAAGACCTATTTATACAAGTCCAAGTGAAACGTACTCTGGTCTCGTAAGAAATAAAAACGGATGAGTAAATGGGAGGAGGTGGTAACCGGTAACGCCTGGAATTGGTGTTCCATAATGAAGGAAAGCGTTTCGCCATTACTCCATGTATTTACTAACCGCCTCATTCTTATGACACTGTCTTGTAACGGGCGTAGTGTACGCCGAACGTTGTAAACCGCCAAGCCAATAACCCAATGAGCATCCCCCAGTTTGTGACATGTGTTGATGTCTCGAGTGTTTTCGTGGAAAACATGTAGCATGTTGTGGTTGTTTGGAAAATTGAGCTTGGGAGACTTGCCGGCTCGGTGGTGACCCTCGACGGTCGAGATTTTGCATCTTGAGAGGAAGGGTAGCCGTCGATTATTGCAACCTTTCATTTGGTATCCAGCAACATGAAAGTATGGTCGGCGTGGCTTTGACATAGTTTAGGCGTGGCCAAGCTAGGATTTTGGCATAGTTTAGGCGCGGCCAAAGTAAGGCTTGGCGTTGGGCCAAAGGTTTCCACGCGTTAGCTTGTGACCTTAGACGTCTAAGATCTGTATCTCAGATGGAAGGATGGTCGTTGATTGTTGCAACCCTTCGTTTTGGCAGCCAACGGCACGAAGGAAAGGCTGGCATGGTTTTGGCACAACGGTGCGACTGGCATGGTTGGCATGCCTTGGTGTTGGGATGTGGCTGGCACGGCATGCCATTGGCACATTGGCATGGTTGGCATGCCTTCTTGACGCGGATATGTGGCTGGCACGGCATGCCATTGGCACATGCGGCATGGTTGGCACGCCTTGGGTGGCGAACTTGGACGGCTGAGATCCGCATCTCAGATGGAAGGGTGGTCGTTGATTGTTGCAACCCCTCGTTTGGAAGCCGGTGGCATGGTTTAGGGTCGGCATGGCTTTGGCATACTGTAGGTGCGGAAAACCGTGATGTTTGGCCTTGGGACGTAAGTTGCCATGCGTTTGGTGGAAAACTTAGACGACTGAGATCTGCATCTCATATGGAAAGGTGGTCGTTGATTGTTGCAACCCTTCGTTTGGCATCCAGCGACATGGTTTAGGGCCGGCCTGGCTTTGGTATAGTGTAGACGCAACCAAAATTAGGGTTTGGTGCAAACCGTGATGTTTGGCCTTGGGCCGCAAGTTTCCATGCGTTTGGTGGCGAACTTGGACGGCTGAGATCTGCATCTCAGATGGAAGGGTGGTCGTTGATTGTTGCAACCCTTCGTTTGGCAGCCAGCGGCATGGTTTAAGGCTGGCATGGCTTTGGCATAGTGGAGGCGCGGCCAAAATTAGGGTTTGGTGCAGACCGTGATGTTTGGCCTTGGGCCGCAAGTTGCCATGTGTTTGGTGGTGAACTTGGAAGGCTGAGATCTGCATCTCAAATGGAAGAGTGGCCGTTGATTGTTGCAACCCTTCGTTTGGAATCCAATGACATGGTTTAAGGCCGGCATGGCTTTGGCATAGTGGAGGCGCAACCAAAATTAGGGTTTGGTGCAAACCGTGATGTTTGGCCTTGGGCCGCAAGTTGTCATGCGTTTGGTGGCGAACTTGGACGGTTGAGATCTACATCCCAGATGGAAGGGTGGTCGTTGATTGTTGCAAACCTTCGTTTGGCATCCAATGGCATGGTTTAAGGCTGGCATGGCTTTGGCATAGTGGAGGCGCGGCCAAAATTAGGGTTTGGTGAAAACCGTGATCTTTGGCCTTGGGCCACAAGTTGCCATGCGTTTGGTGGCGAACTTGGACGGCTGAGATCTGCATCTCAGATGGAAGGGTGGTCTTTGATTATTTCAACCCTTCTTTTGGCATCCAGCGGCATGGTTTAGGGCCGTCTTGGCTTTGACATGGAGGCGTGGCTGACATGGTTTTCCATTGGCACGGTGGTGCGGATGGCATGGTTGGCATGCCTTGGCGTGGAGACGTGGCTGGCATGGCTTGCCATTGGCACGGTGGTGCGGCTGGCATGGTTGGCATGCCTTGGCACGGAGACGTGGATGGCATGGTTGGCATGCCTTGGCGCAAAGACGTGGTTGGAATGGTTTTCCATTGGAACGGTGGTGCAGCTGGCATGGTGGCGTGAGAATTAGGGATTTGTATATATAAAGATGATGTCAGTCAATACTAAGGGTTCTGTTGTGGAACATGACACATGCATAAAAAAAAGGTACCCTGGTAATTCTAACGTAGGCATGTTGATTGATTCAATAAATGAGCTAGTGGTCATAAGGACGTCATGTCATACGTATGGTTTTACGATTTTAACCCTAAGCTAAAAACCACCATCAACATTAAGTCCCCTGCTTAGCTCGGAACATGAGCATTGTTGCGAGGTAAGCATAAGATGGTGACAGGCGAGGACAAAATTGAAATGACAAGTCGTGAAAAGATGGTCAAGAAGACCCGGCTAACCTTTTTCGAGAGGTAAGGAGAGTTCGTGATTCTCGTGTCGGCGGCCTTGCATAAATTCCACTCGTGGTGTTGCTGGCTAGACCGTGAAATGATAGAAGCGGTTGCTAGTTGAGATGCAGACTGTCGGCTTGGCTTGGTCACGCGTTATCTTGGTTGGGATAGGGAACGCGGAGGTGCTGTCTTAGTGAGTTGTTGGCGTTGGTGCGGCTTGGAATGGAGCCGTGGGCATTGTGCGGCTTGGAATGGGAGCCGTAGGCATCGTATTGGCTTGGAATGAAGCCGTTAGTGTTGGTCGGATTGCAATGGAGCCGTTAGCGTAAGCTTGGCGTGGATCCCACACCTCACGTCTCCATTATTTTATTATTTCTCTCAAATTATGAAAATTTATTGATTTTATGAATTTTCCCTAAAATCATGAAAATTACCTAATTTCATGTATTTTTATCTAAATCACATGATTTTATCAAAAAATAATAAAATTAGGGAAAGGTGTCGCGGGACCGCCGGCCGGCCGGTCATGCCTTGGTCGTGGCCGGTCTCACACCTCATGTCCCATTATTTTATTATTCCTTCTCAAATTATGAAAATTCCTTGATTTTATGAATTTTCCTTAAAATTTCCTAATTTCATTTATTTTCTCTAAAATCATGGAAAATTAGGAAAACTTGAGGGACCGGGCTCTAGCCGACCGGCCATGCCCTAGCCGGTCCCATATGCCCATTATTTTATTATTGTTTGGTGTTTGGTTTCCTGATTTCATGAAAACTCCCTGATTTCAACAAAATATCTTGGTTTTCAACAAATCCCTTTTATTTTATGAAAAATTATCTAAAATCGTCAAAATTACATAAAATTGGGAAGAGTGCCTTTGGGCGGGCGCCCATTGGCCGGCCGGCCATGCCACGGCCATTGCCGGTCCCACACTCCCATTCCCTATTTTATATTTTAATTTATGTCTCTCATCTCATAGAAGTTCCCTAATTTCTCCAAACTCTCCAGTTTCATGGAATTTCCCTTAAATCAGAGAAAAATACACAAAATCACATAAAACTGGGAAAAGCATGTGGGACCGCGTGTCAGCCGGCCGGCCATGCCCTAGCCGTGGCCGGTCCCACACATTGTGATCCCTTGTTTATTTATTATTTTCATCATCTCATGTATTGTTGCCGGTTTCAGCAAAACCATGGATTTTGCATATTTTCTCCAAATGTTGCTCAAACGTGCATCAGAAAATATCAAAATTCTCAGGACTGAAGCACAGACACTATGGTGACACGGGAACATCCCCTTGACCGACCAAGGGTGACCCTGAGGCTTGCAAATAGCTGGTCCCGCATGTTTTAATGATTTTAACCTAATTTTCTCAGTTACTCATATTAGGTTCGAACTCTTTCCAAACAATTGGAAGTTCGCTCAAACGACCATCTACTGGTCCCATGACCACCAAGATCCGGTCTCATGACCTCTTGGTCGGCCCCTCATATTTTCTACATCAGGTTTTATGATTTGTTGCTTACACGAGCATTATTTCAGTAAATGATTAAACCAGCATTTAATCATTCTTTCACCAACTGATCCTCAATAGATTTTGGTATTTTTTGCTCATTAGAGCATCTGGGCGTTATATAGTGAACCCGTCATCCCATGTAGCCGGTCCCGTGTTGATTTGCAATAAATCATCATTTCGGTAAAATTAGGGTTTTGAATCCAGAGCTCTGCAGAAACGTGATTCTGTGCATATTCGAATACTCTGATAATTTTATGTTGATTCCATGATTGATGTTCATATTTATTTTTCTCGACTCAGCAGTCAGTAACTTAAATTAACATTTTATTTGGTCCAGCTACCAACAATTCATCAAAAGAACAATATTTGTTCAAACTAGCAATATTCGCTCGAACCGGCAATATTTACTCAATTAGCAATATTCGCTCAGACTAGCAATATTTGCTCAAATCAAATAATATTGGTTAAACTATCAATATTCAACAATTTAGCAACAAAGTTTTGCTCGTCTTAGGTTATAATGATACCTCGTCTCAGCAGACACATTAAATTCATGAGTTTCGAAACATTTTCTAATCATGTTCAACTCAGCGCTACATGGACTCATCGTCCTATAAAGTCAGCAACTGACTCCACAATCACGAGATTTCAATCGTGTCACATGGGGGGATATTAACTAGGGTTTTGGTCTGGCGGTCTACGGCACGTGTGTTCACCCACGATGAGAATGTGAGCAAGTCGTGCAATCAGTTGGAAGAGTCAGCAAAGTAGTGGGTGGAAAGTTAACCAAGTCTCCGCACGATGAGTAATTGGTTTTAACATGATTTCCCCATTTCCCCTTCTCTGATTCCAGCAACTGTCACACTTCATGGGATCATGGTGTTTTCAACTCCGGCATTATAAAATGTCCCTAAATCCTGATTGAAAGGACAGAGGTTTTTCGAACAATCGAACAACATTCGCCAAAACGAGCAATTTCTCATCAAAGTTCATACAGACAATCTTTCGTCTACACGAACTCACAGAAATTACTCTCAATTGAGAAAAATTCAATCATTCAGAGCATTTTCACGCTGAATTCACAACACATCTAAAATTTCAGATCACCATTGATCTCACGCATTTCTCAGCTTCCCTCCTACAGATCAACCCATCCTCTCTTGTGACCGAATTGACTCTGGAACGGCCATTATTCTTGGTTTAGGCTGAGGTCTTTAAGATTGATCTCTCGAACTTAAAGCACTCTCTTCTTGCAGTGCATCTGTGTGAGGTTCAACATTTCGCTCGGTCCAAGGAGTCTCCACACGGTCGACTCTTCAGTTCCGTAAAAACCAGCAAATCGTTCTTCCCCATCTACAGATTGGCGACCACAGTGGGAGGTTAATCTCTCGGTTGTAATCTCACGATTTCACAAGATGGATGGTCTTAGGTCTGGGTTAGTTACAGGTTCCAACACAAACGACGCTAGTACTAGCAACAACAACAATGACAATCAGAATATCCCAGAAACGATTTCGTCCTCCAACACTGACGGTGGTGACATTACTCCTCCTCATACTGAAGGTCATCCCCTGTTCGGTCGACACCCTAAAGAAGTCAAAGGAAATCCACCACCTACCATTGATGATCTTATCAAAGTGCATGAGACTCTCGCAAAGAATCAGACTGACATGGCTGCTACACAGAAGAAGCTGTGTAATTATCTCAAAACTCTTACTGATAAGATGACAGAGAAGACTCAAGAAAAAGGAAAAGAGAAGGAGAAATCCTCAGATGTTGCTGATCCTGAAGTAATCCCAATCCATACAGTGGATGATGATGAAACTGGCAAAGCTACAGATTCATCAGCAAAGGAACCATCAAATTTCATTACTCGGTAAGACGTGGAACGCTTTCTGGAAAACCGTGGAAAAGACAAGACATCACATGTCCATCGTCACCAACCTCCTTATCCTGCCGCTACGCAGAGGATTTCCCTTCCAAAAGAAAGTACTTTTTCGTGTCAGATCAAGTCACTCTCTCTGATCTTGGAAGAATGTTCCAGAGGGTCAGTGAAAATCCCAATGATTACGTGAAAAGATTCAGAGTCCAGGCCCTGGACTGTCATGACCCAAATGTCACAGAGCAGCAGCTGGTAGATTTGTGTATCAACGACATGCTCCAGGTTTACAGAGCTCTATTGGAGAATCTTCGATTCCAGAATTTCTCAGAGCTTCACGAAGCCGCGAAGAGATCAGCAACCACTGCACCTGCCCTGTTAGAAAGAGTGAAGTCTACAAAGACTGGGGAATCACGTGACACTCGAGGAAGAAGACGCCTGATCAACAAGCAGTATAACCTGCAGCCCTCTGCAAACGCTTCTGAAGGGAGCAAGCGCAAGGCAGAATCCCCGAACAAGCATACTGCAGCTCCTCCAAAGACGCAAAAGAAGGACAAACCAGAGACACGGGCTCCTGGACAACGCACAGATGCTCCTGATGATGTACCTGATTTTCCTCTCCCCATTAGAGAAGTACTCGAACTATTAGACGCCTGGATCCAAGATGGCGCAATCAAATTGCCATACGTCAGGAGAGATCCAACTGAGGAAGACATAGAAAATCCTCGTTATTGCCGATTCCACCGGTTCGTGAATCATCCAACAAGCAGCTGCAAAGTTTTGAAACGCATATTCAAATAAAAGGTTGAGTCGGGAGAACTTAATCTTGGATCCGAGGGAGTACACAGATACCCTCTTCTTGTCAGGACTTTCTCCATTTCCGAAGCACCAGTCAAGGAGGAAGTTCAGTCATTGATAGAGCATGTCTGCGAATTGCTCTACCTGTCGAAAGCACAAAGGGGAGACATGTTCACAGCCTTGAACCACATAGTTTTTGGAAAACGCCTGCTGATTCCAGTACTTCCTGAACCTTCAGCCACCGACAAAGAAATGTATGACTAGGGTCTGCTCACCACAGTGCACATTAAAGGAAATGAATTCAAAAGGGCATTTGTTGATGTTGGTACTGTTGTCAACATCATCCCTTTGAAAAATCTCAGAGCTGCCGGCATTACTCGACAAGAAGCTACTCACTCTCCCATAACAATCAGAGACCACGAAGGGGTTTCCCGGGATGCATACGGCTTCATTACTCTCAAAGTTACAGAAAGTTTGGTCTACACTGAGACCAAATTTTACATAATCCAGGAAGACCCTGGATATGGCATGATCCTTGGAAGGGCCTGGATTCATGATGGAAGGATTACTCCAAAGCCTTCAGCACGCTGCGCCACCGACGAAGACTTTGAGTGAGAGGGCGCAAAGGATGCCCCACCATTTGAGCATCTGAAGGAGGATAAAACCTTGATGGGACTTACACAAGAACCTGTAGAAAGTCCACATACCTTTGTCAAAAGGTTTCAAGTTCAGTCAAGTTTTATTCCTCTCCATGCTACAATACTACCAATGTTAAAATATGCTACTTTGACCCAGGGACTTCTCCTCATGAACAATTTAGCAATTACCAAGAGTTACGAATGGATAACTTCACCTCGGCAATATTATACCCAATGGTTGGATCCAGCGCATCTCAATGTTGATCATTCTATCAAAAGGTTTATTGCTGAAGAACTGGCTAAACACGACAGACAGTATGCTGGATACTCTCCTCTGCACGAGTGTCCGTATGTGCCACAACCATGGAATCAGCGCAAGATATTCAAGGCACGAATTACAAAGCCGAACAAATTCAAGGAGGGAAATTTGGTTGTCAAGGCAACTAAACGAGATCTCCATTCTGCAAGGAGCTTCAATTGGGAAGGACCATTTATGGTTGCTAAGTCCATAACTGGAGGATACTACAAGTTGATCAACACAGATGGCAGAACCCTGCCAGTAATTCACGAGAATTTGCTTAAGGAATTTGTCTGAAATTATTAGACATTTGAGGTACTGGGCGTTTGAGCACTCATCACGTCTGGATTTGGCATTTAGGATTTTCTTTTATTGTATTTCAGTTCCTCCAAAACGTTTGCAATACTTGCAATCAGTATTTGAATTCAGCAATTTATCAAAAATTCAGTTCACTTTACTTAAAAGAAAATCTCTATCAAAGTCAAAAGAAAATCCTCAGTCATAGACTCAACACCTATAAAAAATCAAAACCCAAATAGATATCATATCTCTCACAAAAGTTCAGAAATTCATGGGATTATGGAAAGGAAACTAAAGAAAACCATCGAAGAAAGATTTATGCTCCTCTGTCTCCTCCAAGACTTTCAGAGCCGCCTTTTCCACCTCCAGCTTCTTGGTTAGATCAGCAACTTCATTCATCTTCTTCAACACGGCATCACTGGTAGGAAAGGGAACATCGCCCTTTACTGCTTTCCTGATAACTTCAAGTCTTTGACGGAGCCACTTCAGATTGAATCCAAGATCTTCAGCATTCTTCAAGTTGTATTCCCAATCAAAGAGTACATCCTGAGTAACAACATTTCTGGAAGTAATCCGGATATAATATATGACACGCAAGATAGCCTCCACTTGTTTCGTCAGAAAATAATTGCGTTCTGGATCCCGAGTGACAACAATGTGTCCATACATTTCCCACAGTTCCTTGTACATAGCGGCATATCCGATAGAAACGCTAAATCCTCCAACAAGCTGGTGATACGGGAGTAACTCACCAAATTGAGGATCAAAGGAAATCCCTGCAGTCAGATACTCATGCACTATCATCTGGTTCTCAACTACTGGAGCAGCATCGATGATCATAGAGACAATTTCAGAAGAAGTAGCTTCCGCTATTTCGGGTTCGGGTTCCACCGTCCGAGGCACAATTAGAGTTTCTTCTACCTCCACGGCATCAACGACCAGCGCTTCATCATCTTGAGGCACAGATATGGAATTCTTGTCACCGAAAACTCCTGGATTTCCCAAACCATCATTACTGGATTCATAATTCCCAACTTCGTTATTCGGCACCTAATGCGGAGATTACATGGGATTATAATGATGGAAATCCAATACGATTATAAAATTAAGAAAGTAAGTGAACTAACATCATCTAAGTTCCTTATCATGCATCTAATATATTTACAAGTAGCATCAAAGTCATGATACACGTTTTCAAAGAAACTCAGCTGAAGAAATTTTACACTTCCCTGTGTTCAATGACGACTGGGAGAAATTAGTATGTAGTCTATAGTTGTATCATATACCATTATCTTCGTATGGAAGTCCTCTACAACATGTCAAAATTTCATGGCAATTGGGCTAACGATCTAGGAGCTGTGGTCAAAACATCGGGAAACATGCTTCTGAAAAAGTTCTGAAAGTCTCCTGGAAGTTTACTATTTCGTCTTTTTAAGGCCCTAAACATGCTCAAAACTTAAAAATCTTCTTTGAAAAACCTTGGAAATTTCCTGGGCTTGAGGATACATATGCAGATATTGAAAATCCGACTCCAGATGAAGATTTTACGGCGTTTTTAGTAAAAACCTGGGTTCTGAATTTTCTGACGACGAAGTTCGACCAAGTTTTTTTCATGTATACACATAGATTCTCATTGATTCATTCAAAAATCAACACTTTCATACTTCTATGAAGTGGGTACAGGGTATATACTTACTTTGGAGGTATCCGAAGTACTCGAGGAATTATGATCGTCCGTATTAACGACAAGGGATTCATTACTTCTATTTGGCTCCGAATCTTTGGAAGCGCCTTCATCTATATTCTCAGAGGAAGGTCGAACATCAGCACTTTCTGCCTCCATGATGACATCCTCTTGGACATATTTTAAAGTAATTACCATCTTCACATGAAACTTTTATGTCCGATGTTAAAGGAAATTACTCACGACGACTTCTTCTTCAACGCTCAAATCAGAAGTCGTTTGCACAGTAGCAGAGAATCGAAGACCGTCAATACTAGACGGAGCAAAGTCCTGTAACCAAATAAAAAATATTGGTTTTGAGATCCTGATAATGCGGATGGAAGAAGTCACAACGGAAAAATATCAACAACTCACCAAAAAGGCGACTGGGACTTTATGGTATTGGGCAACAACTTGCAATTCTTGCTCCTGCCTTCTCCACCGTGGGCATTTTCCTCCGCTTCTGAGAAATTCACTTCAATTCTAGGTCTCACAACACGACCCTCCTGCAAAAGAAATTTATGTAGTAATTAAAGACGATTATACGAGTTGTATGAGGAATATGCAAAATAATACATACTGGTGAACCTCCTGGAGATGTCTTTCGTTTGTCACCACCAGAAATATTCCTGAGTCTGGGACGAGAGGCACTCATCTCAGAAGAAGGGGTATCCTTCACTAAAGGTTGGGAGGCCGTCACGTAATTATTAAGACGCTCAAGCTGTTGATCCCAGAATTCCATATAACCTGGAGTCACGTACGTGGTTCGATTAATACAAGGGAACCAATAGGAGCTCCCTTCATCACGTGTGTGATCTAAACAAGTCTTAAGTTGTTCCACTGATGGTCTTCTCCTTCTGAAGGTTGGAACACATTGGTCCATACCCATCTGACAGGCGGCTCTGTCAATATTATACTCCTCCACCGAAAAATCTCCATGCGCTGCTGATATTATGTGACCGGGAGTACAACTCAGCATGAAAGATCTTTCTCCATCACTCAAATCAGCCTTACTTTCTCCAGCATTGAAAGTCTTCAATTGAGAAACATGAGGAGGAACCACCACCCAAGGATGGAAGTTGAACCCAGACTCGTCATCTAATACGTCGATGAAGCGTGTCTTGGACTGAATTTTCTTCGTAGACCAGCGCATAATCCTGGCGTTGTCTTTCTCATGGAAGATACGCCGAGCATCAGCATAGTTCAGACTTTGTAAGACACTACGGGGAATGGATGCATAGTTTCCGAAACGCTCCAACATCAGATCTTGGAGGAACATCGTATTGGCATAGCATTCAATCTTCATGAAGTCGTTCAAACACTGGAGTCTACGACTAAAGAGTCCATGTTAGAATATAAAGAACCCAAGAATAAGCTACCGAGCGGAAGTTGTTCACCTTGAGCCAGTTTAATAGTGAAAGGAATTACAAACATCTTCAACAAGGTACCGGCATCTTCAAACACATCTCTGGAAAGCCATAAGCACAAGAAAGCAGCAATAGACAACACACCGTCGGGTTCATCAAGAGGGGCGTCTCGTGGCCACCAATGTGTCAACCAATGAGCGTAACAACCTTTACCAAAAACCTTGTTGATTCTCTCTATCCCAGCTGTTAAAGTTTTGGAAACTGTTTTCTCTTCCGCCGTCCAAAGTTCTTTAGGAAAGTTACCTGTAATTGGAAGATGCAAAAAAGCAACTACATCTTCGAAGGTAATAGTGAACTCTCCCCAGCTGCATATAAACGTATGAGTTAGGATGCACCAACGAGAAAGAAGAGCTACAATACCTCGTGTGTCATGAAATATATACAAATCTCCAGATGTTTGAACGGCCCTGGTAATTTGTGCTCTATTCAGCATAGCTCTAACACGAGGAAATCCCAGCATGTGTCTAGACCATCCCGAGAACTTCTCTAAAGGGCGTCGAGAAACCTTGAATTCAATCATTAAAGCCTGGAATAATCCTCGTTCAAGACAGAACCGAATAGCAGCACGAGGAGTCGCCAATTTCTTTTGAGTGACCGTCCTGGGATTGATCAGAAGGAGATATACCGGGGACTTGAGACGATTTTAGGGCTCCTGAACCTTAAAGAAAGCGTCATCTATGTTTGGGACATTCTTGACTCCAGGTGTTTCGTCTTCCTCACCAACGGAAGTCTCATCCGTGTATGTTTCCTCCATGGAGATATCATCATCTGCACACCTTTCATCTCTGGAAGCGTCATTGGCTGGAGAATCAGACATCCTCGCAAAGCTGCTGTGAAATCCACACAATGTTTTAGTCATCCGCGAATTCAATAAGATGATGGAATCATGCAAATTAAAAACGCTGGTGTCTACAAACGGTAAATCTTGAACTCTTACCTCTTTCAATTTCACTAACAATAGTGGTTGCAATACAAGAGTTAACACACGAAATCAATTCGTTCCTTGAAATATGCAATAACGAACAACGCTTCATTAGTGCATAAAAAATGATTTTCTCATAAAATCATATACATAATTTTCATAATGTGAACATTGCACAACTGAACTATAATATTTACAATAAGACGTGACTTCATCACAAATAAGTTGTATAGTTTAAAGGTTACTCAAAACCCATGTATTGATTTTACAAAATAATAATTAATGCAATTTGTTCATATAAATTTTCAGAATTTATCTAATAAGAACAAATCCATGTGAATAAAATATGTCATCATGTTTCACATAAAATATGTCACGGCTACATATATATAAAAAAATCTATTTTCCTTAGGGTAAGCGTTTTATTAAAAACGAAGGTTTATGCTAGTTTTGTGAAAGCTCACACCTATTGTGATAAAATACTAATTCTCATGAAAGCTCATAAATAAAGTTTTATCACTGGACATAAGTTCACATACATAAAGATATATATCTATTTTCCTCGAATGAGCATCGTCTTCTAAAACGGGGTTTATTTCGGTCTTGTGAAAGCTCACATCTATTAAGGTAAAATATTGGTTCACATGAAAGCTCATACACTAAGTTTTATCGCTGGACCTAAGTCCATATATATAAAAAAAAATCTCCCATAAATCAGGGGTTTTTATTAGTTTTCAAAACTAACTATCGAACGAACATACGTTTGATAAAACAAGGGTTTTTCTACAAAACTCACGTCAACATATACACATGTATAGAATTTTAAAATAATGGAGGCATGAACAACTCATGAAATCAGCTAGCAAAAGTAAAAAAAAAAAACCTGGACGTTACCGGCCGGACGGTGAACGGACGGCGCCGACGGTGGAATTCCGGCGAACTTCTCCTGCTGCTCCTGATGCTCGAACGTGAGATGGAAGGAAGATGAAGATGGTGGTCGGTTGTGGGAAGAAATAAAAAAAAAAAGAAAAAAAAAGGATTAATTTCCTTTTATACCTAATTTTATTTCCAAAACCTAATTCCATAAGGATTTCCCCTTTGGGGCCGACCCGTGAATCATAAACCAACCAAGGTTCCACCATCGAACCAGCGGTTCTACACGGTTTTATGTTCACTGGACGACGCTCTATTATGCCACAGAGGTTCCCACTCAAACCATGGTTTGCTCATTCAGTCGAAATCCGATAATATCTTATCTTATGACTAAGTTCAATTACTTATTTTTATACCTGGAAAATCACCATTAAATGCTGACTGAGGAACATAACTGTTCCTCACTAAGCAGGGAACTTAATGTAGATGGTGGATTTTCGACAAAGGGTAGAATGTAAAACTATACTCTAGATTCGGCAACTGGATGAGTATTGAGACTCATGTCTCTCATTAAAGCATGAAAGCTCATGTCATAAATCTCTGACTGAGAAGGCTGTCTCTCAGAGTACGTGTAGATGTGTAGTCTCTCAGCTGAGGCCACGTCACATCTCATGAATACTGGGCAATTTCAGTAATTACTCCGGATCCGGCAATCAGATGAGTATCGAGACTCATGACTCTGTGCATGAAATCTCATGCCACCTCTGATGGAGAAAGTCTCTCAGAGAAGATGAAGATGTGCAGTCTCTCAGCTGAGGCCACGACACATCTCATACTGTATAGAATCGAAATATTGGGCGGCTCCTAGACAGCATGTCTGCTAGTATAGAGCGACAACGTCTTCGGGATGTAACCAGATTTTTCCCGACTATGCAAGAGGAATATGACACTCCAGCAAGTTCATATTGCTCAACCTTCAGATAATTAATGCTCCTAGACATGAAGCCCTTCTAGTATAGAGCCAGCAATTAATTATCTTAAATCGTCTGAATATCCAGTAATATTTTACGAGCCATCCTCTGAATATCCAGCAATATTCTACGAGTCATCAATTAATCGCCTGAATATTCAGCAATATTCTACGATTCCTCGTTATATTTCGTTACTTCAATCTGTGGTTCTTCCCAGCAGAATTCCACAGGTTAGTAATAAATATTCAACGGAACAGGCATCTAAGCATCGAATAAGCCCTGACAAAAATGGTGCAAGTGTAATTAACAGATAATGCACAGACCAGCATTTTGAATGCACGAACGAGCATTTCAAAAATACGAACGAACGAGAAACCTATGCAAAATAGGAAGGGAAAATAATAATAATAAAATATTAAACAAAAGCGCCAGGGGACTAGGCTCACCAGCAGGCCAGTCATGCCGTGACTAGTCCCGCGCCCAATTTTATATTTTACCATATTTTTACTATTTTCACGATCTTATGAAAATCCTCTCGTTCGAGCAAATTTCCTTTATTTCAAAGAAATTATCTATATCACATGATTTTATCAAAAAATAATAAAGTTAGGGAAAGGTGTCGCAGGACCGAGCACCAGCCGGCCATGCCTTGGCCGTGGCCGGTCCCACACCTCACGTCTCCATTATTTTATTATTTCTCTCAAATTATGAAAATTCCTTGATTTTATGAATTTTCCCTAAAATCATGAAAATTACCTAATTTCATGTATTTTTATCTAAATCACATGATTTTATCAAAAAATAATAAAATTAGGGAAAGATGTCGCGGGACCGTCGGCCGGCAGGTCATGCCTTGGCCGTGGCCAGTCCCACACCTCACGTCCCATTATTTTATTATTCCTTCTAAAATTATGAAAATTCCTTGATTTTATGAATTTTCCTTAAAATTACCTAATTTCATGTATTTTCTCTAAAATCATGGAAAATTAGGAAAACTTGTGGGACCGGGCTCTAGCCGGCCGGCCATGCCCTAGCCGGTCCCACACGCCCATTATTTTATTATTATTTGGTGTTTGGTTTCCTGATTTCATGAAAACTCCCTGATTTCAACAAAATATCTTGGTTTTCAACAAATCCCTTTGATTTTATGAAAAATTATCTAAAATCGTCAAAATTACATAAAATTGGGAAGAGTGCCTTTGGGCGGGCGCCCATTGGCCGGCCGGCCATGCCACGGCCATTGCCGGTCCCACACTCCCATTCCCTATTTTATATTTTAATTTATGTCTCTCATCTCATAGAAGTTCCCTAATTTCGCCAAACTCTCCAGTTTCATGGAATTTCCCTTAAATCAGAGAAAAATACATAAAATCACATAAAATTGGGAAAAGCATGTGGGACCGCGGGTCAGCCGGCCGGCCATGCCCTAGCCTTGGCCGGTCCCACACCTTGTGATTCCTTGTTTATTTATTATTTTCATCATCTCATGTATTTTTGCCGGTTTCAGCAAAACCATGGATTTTGCATATTTTCTCCAAATGTTGCTCAAACGTGCATCAGAAAATATCAAAATTATCAGGACTGAAGCATGGACACTATGTTGACACGGGCCCATCCCCTTGACCGACCAAGGGTGAACCTGAGGCTTGCAAACAGCTGGTCCCGCATGTTTTAATGATTTTAACCTAATTTGCTCAGTTACTCATATTAAGTTCGAACTCTTTCCAAACAATTGGAAGTTCGCTCAAACGACCATCTACTAGTCCCATGACTTTCAAGAGCCGGTCTCATGACCTCTTGGTTGGCCCCTCATATTTTCTACATCAGGTTTTATGACTTGTTGCTTACACGAGCATTATTTCAGTAAATGATTAAACCAGCATTTAATCATTCTTTCACCAACTGGTCCTCAAGAGACTTTGGAATTTTTTGCTCATTCGAGCATCTGGGCGTTATATGGTAAACCCGTCATCCCATGTATCCGGTCCCGTGTTGATTTGCAATAAATCATCATTTCGGTAAAATTAGGATTTTGAATCCAGAGCTCTGCAGAAACGTGATTCTGTGCAGATTCGAATACTCTGATAATTTTATGTTGATTCCATGATTGATATTCATATTTATTTTGCTCGACTCAGCAGTCAGTAACTTAAATTAACATTTTATTTGGTCCAGCTACCAAAAATTCATCAAAAGAACAATATTTGTTCAAACTAGCAATATTTGCTCAAATTAGCAATATTCGCTCGAACCGGCAATATTTACTCAATTAACAATATTCGCTCAGACTAGCAATATTTGCTCAAATCAAAGAATATTGGTTCAACTATCAATATTCAACAATTTAGCAACACAGTTTTGCTCGTCTTAGGTTATAATGATACCTCGTCTCAGCAGACACATTAAATTCTTGAGTTTCGAAACATTTGCTAATCATGTTCAACTCAGCGCTACATGGACTCATTGTCCTATAAAGTCAGCAACTGACTCCACAATCACGAGATTTCAATCGTGTCACATGGGGGGATATTAACTAGGGTTTTGGTCTGGCGGTCTACGACACGTGTGTTCACCCACGATGAGAATGTGAGCAAGTCGTGCAATCAGTTGGAAGAGTCAGCAAAGTAGTGGGTGGAAAGTTAACCAAGTCTCTGCACGATGAGTAATTGGTTTTAACATGATTTCCCCATTTCCCAGTCTCTGATTCCAGCAACTGTCACACTTCATGGGATCATGGTGTTTTCAACTCCGGCATTATAAAATGTCCCTAAATTCTGATTGAAAGGACAGAGGTTTTTCGAACAATCGAACAATATTCGCCAAAACGAGCAATTTCTCATCAAAGTTCATACATACAATCTTTCGTCTACACGAACTCACAGAAATTATTCTCAATTGAGAAAAATTCAATCATTAAGAGCATTTTCACGCTGAATTCACAATACACCTACAATTTCAGATCACCATTGATCTCACGCATTTTTCAGCTTCCCTCCTACAGATCAACCCATCCTCTCTTGTGACCGAATTGACTCTGGAACGGCCATTGTTCTTGGTTTAGGCCGGGGTATTACAGATTGATCTCTCGAACTTAAAGCACTCCCTTCTTGCAGTGCATCTGTGTGAGGTTCAACATTTCTCTCGGTCCAAGGAGTCTCCACACGGTCGACTCTTCAGTTCCGTAAAAACCAGCAAATCGTTTTTCCCCATCTACAAGTATTTATGCTGGTGAAGCTGCATCGTCTTTCCCGTTTGAAGACAAAGTTTCCCTCTTGTCGAGTCCATATTTCTTCATCATGTCAATCAGAAGTGAATCATTGATGTAGTTTTTAAGTGGTAGTAAAGTTCGTTCAACTCGGATTATGTAGACTCGATTTTAGACTCAAATTAAAATATAAAACTTAAAAAGAAATTGTATTCAAGTTTATAACAAGCACTGAGACTTTGGATTCCACCAATCTCCAATTTTTATGTGATTTAATCTAGTCAATATTTATGCAACTCTTTATGTTTAAAGTGATTCTAATATTTTCGCCGAGACAAGTAGATTCTCAAAACAATAGTTGTAAATCGAAATCATGGACCATCAAAAGATTTAACCTAAGCATGACCCATCAATTTGAGAACACAACCCTTAATCAGAATCATATATTCGATTTCAGTTCAGTGCAAATAATCATAAAAGAATTACGAAAATTAAATTAAATAGAATTTACCACATAATAATTGGAAAAATGGCTTCCTCCGTCGCCTCAGCAATGGGGTTTAGCTCCTCATATTAATCACTTGCTAAAAATATTTGTTTATGGTTCAAAAGTTGATTAAAAGATGAAAAACTATAACTCTGAATGTTTGCAACGGTGTATTGGAGTCACAAAACGAATGACTGACTGTGACAAAGAAGTTAATGTAGCAGAGTTACAAATTTGAGACGTTGTTCTTATTTGCAACGGATGTTCTTCAGCAGCAGCAGAAATACGGGTTTCCTGCAACTTGATCAATTCGCCTCTGTAGTGTTACAAACTCCTCTGCGACTGCTCCAATAACTTCGTTTCCTTCCCTGGGACTTAAACACACATTTTATACTATCAGAAACCTAAAAATAACGATTAATTCTCTCTTTTTCTTTTCGTGCAAGCCACGGCAATAATCTATTCTGCCAACTTCCTTAATCGTTTCTGAGACTTCCAAACCATCCTAAACTCTTCCTTAGATAGAATACTACCTTAGGAAACAATATCACGCGTTTAGTCTCCCTGGAATTCCTAAAACAATTCCACAAAGTTTCCGTGCAAAACTCAAACTTTGTTTCCTTTTTCCGGATTATCCATCCCAATTCGATTGATTCCAGCGCACATACCAGGCCTTTTTAGTTGAATCACGTCCAGCCCAGCAAATTTCAGTGATTGAATCTCACTAAAACATCTTCGAAATCCAATCGAAAGTTTGGTCCTTCGCTGGTTATTTCTTCCCGCCTTTTTATGAATTTAAACGAAGAAGATGACCTCCCCCTATCATGTGCTGGTATACCTTTAGCAGCTGCCTGAAAATGGATGCCCCTTAGTAATTGGTTACCCCTTATCCATTCGAGGGGTCTGAATAGCAAGTGTCCTCCGGGGGTGCCCCGCGCAACTTTTCGAGCCGATTTTTCCAAAAATGTTTGTTGGCCAAAAATACCTACACACACATAAAACACCATAATAAGTACAAAAATGAGCACTATCAATATATAGAATCGAGACAAATTAAACACAAAAATGTGTCTATCAAATACCCCCAAACCTATTATTTGCTAGTCCTCGAGCAAAAATAAAATAAAATAAAATAAAATCCTAACTCACTGAAGCAGGCATCGTCGATTGCATTTAGCGTATGCAATAAGCCTTTAAACCCCTAAGTGTCCCTAGTGGCGGAGTGTTTTCTCGGGAGGGCTTACTAGAGGTCTACCCACAAAACCTTTACTCCAGACCTTATCTATCTACGCAGAACCTTGGAAGGCACTAAAGAATCTCCTTGGTTGGCATACTTATTGACTACAGGAGGAAGTACCCTGATGCGAAATTCCAATTGTTGTACACGAGTTTGCACTCAAGCATACTAAAATTCATATAAAGTGACAGAGCTCTACTCAGATAGTCGCACTATGGACATCAATATCCGGAGTCAAAACTAATCACATGGATAGATCAAGAAGATGGATATAGAGAAAAACATAGATGGTTTTGATGTTTACTAAGTGAACGGCGTTTCCCATATCTGTCTGAAGGCCTCCGCCAAAATGAACCTATCCTAATGGATTGAGATACTAGTCTGACTAATATCAACACAACTGGCATATACAAGGGAACCAGTGATCGATAATCCTAATTCTAGTTCAACACAACTGGCATATACAAGGGTACCAGTGATCGACTTTATTCACTTTTTTTTTCTTTTTTTTTTCTTTTTTTTCTTTGTAACTCAATCACTTTAATTCACCCTAGCATTGGTAACAACTTGAATCATGGGCCCCACCTATCACTTAGAGAAACATGGTTTAAAAACAAAATAAAATAAAAATATAAGTGAAAAGGACTCAACGAGATATGGTGAAACTATCATGTTATTTATAACACCTGAGCTTTGTGCTTTTATGAATAGACTCTTCTAGATGTTTCCATCTAATCAGATTGGTTCCTCAACTCCTACGATCAAAATGCTTCCATCCACTTAGATTAGTTAGTGCAATCCTCAATAGGCATAAATTTCTAGGTTCTGGAGTTTATTTATTCATACTGCAACTAAAACGTTTCTCCCATACCCCCAAACTTAAATCTAACATTGTCCTCAATGTTCTAAAGATAAAATTAAAAGCATGAACAAGGAGAAACTGTTACCATTTGAAGCAAAAGAGATAAGGAAAGATATTACCATGTTGCATGAGATTGGGTTACCTCCCAAAAAGTGCTAAATTTAAAGTCTTCAGCCAGACGTCAAATACCACAAAATGGCTAATTACCTTTCAAATCATATATCAATAGTCGAAACAACTGTGGGTCAACAAACGCAAATAAAATTGCCACAATTATCAGACAACTGCACCAAATAAGAAAAATGAACATACATAGCACATCCTCATCCAAGGTTTCCTGCAAGACAACTGGGTTTTTCTGTTGTGCCCATTTGGACTTCATATGAGTGTCTTGACAAATTGACTCATTCGAACAACAAGTATTTAGAATTTCCTCCTGGACAATATCAGGAGGATCCGGTTGCGGAGTCGGAAGTGACTCAAGTAATACCTCAGGTACACCAGGATCGAATCCCAAGTTAGGGACTTCTAATGGAGATAATTGACCATTATTACCCCCAAACTTAGGGTAGTCAGTATTCTCGGACAAACCTCTAACTATTGCTTGAATTTCTGGATCCTCAGAGTCTTTAAAATACTCAAGAGCTTCTTCTAGTTCATTACCCCCAAACTTAGGGTCAACACTATGGCTTGAATCTCAGGGTCCGTAGAGTCTTTAAAGTACTCAAGAGCTTCTTCTAGTTCAAAAGTTTGGTCACCTAACTGACTTAAGAGAATTTCCTCATCTAGTTCGTCTAAGGAATCACCAAATAAAGTGTCGTCCCAATTATCCTGAGTTAGATCCTGAACTAAAGTGCTAATCATATTCACTTCTTCTAAATCATCGGAAGGTTGTCTATTTACATTAAAGACATTTAGTTCAGTGGTCATATTACCAAAGGATATGTTCATAAGTCCGGTCCTACAGTTGATGATAGCGTTAGCTGTGGCTAAAAATGGGCGACCTAAAATCACCGGTATTTGAGCACTAGGATTCTGAACAGGTTGAGTATCTAGAACAACGAAATCCACTGGATAAATAAATTTATCAACCTCAATCAGAACATCCTCTATGACACCACGAGGTATTTTGACAGACCTATCAGCTAATTGCAATGTCATTTTAGTCGGTTTCAACTTACCAAGACCTAGCTGGTTGTATACATGATAAGGGAGTAAGTTCACACTAGCTCCTAAGTCAAGCAATGCCTTATCTACTGAATAATTACCGATCACACAAGATATGGTGGGGCATCCAGGGTCTTTATACTTAGGGGTTGTTTGGTTCAGAAGGATTGAACTTACCTGACCAGCTAAAAAGGCTTTCTTATGGACATTAAGCTTACGCTTTCGTGTACAAAGGTCCTTAAGGAACTTGGCATAAGCAGGCATTTTCCTAATTGCTTCTAATAAAGGGATGTTAATGTTTACCTGCTTAAATATCTCTACTATTTCGTTAAAAGTCGACTCTCTCTTTGTTGGAGCTAACAACTGTGGATATGGGGCTTTGGGTACAAAATGAGACCTGTCGGGAACCACATTGGCATCACTAGAAATTTTATCGGTTTCTTCAGTTAGTGGCTCCTTCTGAGGCTCATCTTTGGAAATAGAAGGTGGATCTACAGTAAGTCTACTATTAGGCATGGCTACCTTATTGTCTACCGTTTTACCACTCCTAAGGGTTGTGACAGAATTCACTTAATTAAATGGTTTTGCACCTACTTCATTAACTCCTCTAGGGTTGGGTATCAGTTGACTAGGGAACTTACCTTTTTCTCTTAGAGACTCATTGATCAGACTAACCTGGTCTTTCAATTCAGAAATGGCCTGATTATGTTCTTGTCCTATCCTATTACTAGCTTCTATGCTTTGTGAAAGCAATTGTCGCATATTTTCAGTATTTTGAATAAACGAGGTGAGAGTTTCCTCTAGACTTAAGATTTTCTTATCAGACTGATTCTGAAACTGAGTTGATCATGAAGTATTCTTAGTATAGCCAAAACCTGGGGGAACATTAGAATTACTAAACTGACCTTGGTCCTTAGACCATGAAAGGTTCGGATGGTTTCTCCAACCAGGATTATAGGTTTCTGAATATGGGTCAAACTTCTGACGGTTATCAAACCTAGTGTTATTATAGAGAGCATTGGCTTTCTCTTTATTATTCTGGCATTCCAAAAAAGGCTCTACTTTACCACTAGTGTGACCCAATTCTAAAGCTTCTAACCTTTTTGCTATAGCAGCAATTTTGGCATCTGATTCATAGCCTCCTTCTACCCTATTAACGTTTCCTCTAGCTAGAAGAATTGTTCTCTTGGGTTCCCTATAATATTCCCATTGCTGGGTCTTTTCGGCGATTTCATTCAAAAATTCCATCGCCGCATCAACAGTTTGGTTTTCAAAACCACCAGTGCATAGAGACTCAACCATGGTTGTTGTCGAATAATCTAAACCCTCATATAGGATTTGAACTAGCCTAACCTTTTCTAAACCATGATGAGGACATTGGGCTAATAAGTCATTGAACCTTTCCAAATACCTATATAAAGATTCTCCCTCCTGTTGAGAAAATGTGCAGATTTGCGTCCTAATAGACGATGTTTTGTGCCTAGGGAAAAACTTGTTCAAAAAGGCAGATGTAAGTTGTTCATATGTTTCTATTGAACCGGAAGCCAAACTATATAGCCACGATTTGGCTTTATCTTTCAGGGAAAAAGGAAATAACCTAAGTTCAAAGCATCATCATCAAGGTTTCTAATCTTTAGGGTACTACAAATTTCCTCAAAATCCCTAACATGGAAGTATGGGTTTTCATTTTCTTTCCCTAAAAAGATTGGGAGCATCTGTAGTAGAGCTGGCAAACAAGTCAAAACCCGCGGGTTTACCCGGACCGGACCGTAAAAAACCCGCACCCGGCTCGGTTGGTGTCTAAAAAAGCCGGGTTAGGGTTGGAGAAATGCCGACTTGTGAGTAAACGGTTTAACCCGTCCCGGCCCGTGAACCCGCGGATTGAACCTGTGAACCCGTAATTATAAATTTTTTTGACACGTGTCCCTTTAATCTATACGATACGTGTCTCCAGTCCAAGCCCTAGTATAAAACTAAAAAACCCTAGCGTAACTTCTCTTCTCTTCTTTCTTCTTCTCTTCCGTTTGCAGCGGCCATCGCCTGAACTGAAGGCCCTGACTTTCCCTCTCGTCGATTTCTCTCCATTTTCTCATACTACAAGCTGATATCCCTCTCGTGGTTGCTCTCTGTTAGGCGAATAGGTACTTTCTTCGATTCTTCTACTGAATGTGCTCTCTTCCTTTCCTTTTTCAATCTTTATTTTTATTTCTTCACCTGAATCAATTTGTTCAAAAACAGAGAAGGTATAAAACATAATAAATTCATTACTAGATTATGTTTTTCTTTTTTCATATAATTTTTGAATTATTATTTTGATTTTTTGTGAGTGTCCTGATCCTGAACTCCTGATTTAGGGTTTAATTTGGGGATTTTGGTTAGGTACTCAAGGAGTCAAGCTGCATCCATGAAGAATTGACCATCTTCATCAACTTAAACAGAAGAGTTTTGAACGAGGAAACAATTGAGGTTATAATTTTGATAATTTTTTATTTAAAAAAAAAAAACAACCAAGAATGCCTTGTTATTTGCTTAGACAATGTTGTTGCAGTGTATGTTCTATTATCTTGAGATTAATGATGTATGTTTAATGGTCTAATGTAGACTTAGAAGTTAGAACCTTTAATGGATCAAAAAATACTAATGTTATCTGTCCTGTGTAGTTGTCATAGTTCACCTCAAATGTCTTTATAATCTTGAATTCAGTTTGATTTGGGGTTTTGAAATTTTGCTTTGTTGATGTATATAATGCTTCTTTGAGAACTTGTAACATCTCTTGAACTTAATGGTGCTGAATAATTTCAACTTATAGATATTTTATGTGCTAATTCTATTCTTGTTCTCAAGATATTGTTTGAAGACATATGGTTCTTAATCTTGCTAGTTTTGAAAAGCTTGAGTACTGTCATGTGGTATCATATCGTTGATCAGTCTTGATGAGTTTCATTGAACTTGTTCTAGGACCTAATAAATATGATTCCTTTTGCAATTCCTTTTGTAAACATAATGCCGCAACACCACAAACTTAGTTTTAGTTTCTTTGTTCTTTCAATTCCTTTTGCAATTTCATTTTTCAAATTTCAGATGTTGTGTTCAGTTTATAAATCTGATTTTTAATTGATTTTAATTTTCAGATGCTGTATTCAGTTTCGAGTTTGGGATAGAGGAAACATTCAGGGTCTCCTCATTTTATAATAAGGATACGGTCGGAATCGAGAAAGGTATTATAGATCTTCAATTTTTATTCTCGATTCTTTGGTTTGTTTCTCAACTAAGATTTAGTCCATACTTTGTGGGGTTTACTGTTCTACTCACTGTTGGTGGTGAGTCTTGTCCATTCTTGAGTTTCAAGAAAGTAGAGTTACAACTTACAAGCAATTGGTTTTGTCCTGTGCAACTCGACAGTGGTAAAGAAGATGCACTAATAGTTTCTTCCTATATGAGGATTTTAGAGAGATTTTATTCTTCAAAGTTTGTAGGCTACTGCATTTTGTTAATGTGTTTTCATTGTTATTATTGGTATTCAACTTGATGAACCTATATTTGTAAGCATTAAACCTGCATCAATATCTGCAATATAAAGTTTTCCTTATATGTATGTTGTAACTTACACATCCTTATAAAGTTTTTGGGTTTCTTATCACCTCTTTAGTTCATTCTTTTATAAAGTTTGCCTTTCTTTTGTCAATTTTTTATTTATTTTTGTTTAAACCTGTAGCAGCAGCCTTGTAACTATTTTGCCAAACAATTTATGTAAAATGGTTTAAGCATGAACCGTTAAAATGACCCAAAATCGCTAGCTACATGATACTGCGGCGAGTATGTTTACATAGCCCGGCCTTCATGATCAGTAGTAGCTACTACAGGAGGTTCATTAAGAAACTTCTTCACATTTCCTGATTGCTTTTTATATGTATTCTACCAAAACCATTTATAGCGAGTTGACTCACCGTAAATGGGTTAACCCGTGAACCCGCGGGTTTAACCCGTTGCGGGTGCGGGTTGGACAAATGACAACCCGTGAAGAATATCAACCCGCGGGTTTTGACCCGTGTTAACCCGTACCCGTGTAACCCGTAACAAGCCAGCCCCGACCCGCCCGTTTGCCAGCTCTAATCTGTAGGGTCTCAGGCCTAAGTTCATAATTTGCTTCAGTTTCGGCTAACCTGATACAAGAAGGACGAGTAGTCCTAGTTGGGTTCAACAAAGCTTTCAAAGTTGCCATTGCTGGCACTATCGGGATATTTGGGATTCTATGCAATCACAAAACAAGGCTGACTCAACCAAATCAAACCTAATTTTCTAGCAAACAAAAAGCATGATGGTTCCACTTAGATTGTTTCTAGACCAGTTTATATTCTTTCGAAAAGGAACTCGTTACAATCTGAGAAAACCCCTCTGGAATCAATCCGAGTCAAAGTAAGTTGAGTCGAGGCGAGGGAAGCTCAGTGGAGTTTTGATACCCAAGGCCTCACCGGTTACAAGGCGGCGCAGTCACGCATTCAACTCACAGAAACCATCATGAACTTCGAAGTATGCTCAAAAGAGTAACCAATATTTTTCGAACGACTTTCCTATTAAGCTCGTTACCCTATCGGTCTCGTTCTAGTCAAAATTTTAGGCTTAGGTTCGCGTTTGGTTTCGTTTTCCTAAGGCGGGCAAGAAGAGAACGGTGATGAAATCCGAACCCTTATCTTGTATGGCCAGTCCTTACCCTTTACTAGGAAATTAAAGCAGCCGTTTTCAAGTCCTCAGCATATATGCAAACGAAGGAATACAGTAAACCCGCTGACAGGGGATTCGCGGGTGTTTCGAAAAACTTACCTCCCGTACCAGACGGGCGAAGAACCGCTGAAGTCGACTCTGGCCACGACTCCTATGTCATGTACGAACCCGAGGGGCCGAGGCGATATCGTAATCACCGTCCTTCTCTGCACACAGTTTTTATTTAAACCAACCCTTCCGTAGGGTTTAAAAATAATAATGTCCCAGTCCAAAAATAAAGTCCAAAAAGTGTCAAAAAAATTAAAAAGAAAAATTACAAAAAATAAAACCATATTTACAGTTTCTAAAAATAAACCAAAATAACTATATACAAAACCTTCTTCTTCACTCCTTTCGGATTCCTTTTTTCTTTCCTTCTTTGGCGATGCTTTCCTTTTATAGCACTTTTTCTTTCCTTGTAGCTTCGCTCGAAATCTGAAAAGAATCAAAAAATACCAAAGGCGTAAAAGAGAACAAAAATTCTAAAAGATATAAAATAAATCTAAAACCTAATACAAATCCGCGTCGGCGGCGCCAAAAATTGATGTAGTTTTTAAGTGGTAGTAAAGTTCGTTCAACTCGGATTATGTAGACTCGATTTTAGACTCAAATTAAAATAGAAAACTTAAAAAGAAATTGTATTCAAGTTTATAAAAATAACTGAGACTTTGGATTCCACCAATCTCCAATTTTTATGTGATTTAATCTAGTCAATATTTATGCAACTCTTTACGTTTAAAGTGATTCTAATATTTTCGCTTAGACAAGTAGATTCTCAAAACAATAGTTGTAAATCGAAATCATGGACCATCAAAAGATTTAACCTAAGCATGACCCATCAATTGAGAACACAACCACTTAATCAGAATCATATATTCGATTTCAGTTCAGTGCAAATAATCATAAAAGAATTACGAAAATTAAATTAAATAGAATTTACCACATAATAATTGGAAAAATGGCTTCCTCCGTTGCCTCAGCAATGGGGTTTAGCTCCTCATATTAATCACTTGCTAAAAATATTTGTTTATGGTTCAAAAGTTGATTAAAAGATGAAAAACTATAACTCTGAATGTTTGCAACGGTGTATTGGAGTCGCAAAACGAATGACTGACTGTGACAAAGAAGTTATTGTAGCAGAGTTAAAAATTTGAGACGATGTTCTTATTTGCAACGGATGTTCTTCAGCAGCAGCAGCAGAAATACGGGTTTCCTGCAACTTGATCAATTCGCCTCTGTAGTGTTACAAACTCCTCTGCGACTGATCCAATAACTTCGTTTCCTTCCCTGGGACTTAAACACACCTTTTATACTACTCAGAAACCTAAAAATAGCGATTAATTCTCTCCTTTTCTTTTCGTGCAAGCCACGGCAATAATCTCTTCTGCCGACTTCCTTAATCATTTCTGAGACTTCCAAACCATCCTAAACTCTTCCTTAGATAGAATACTACCTTAGGAAACAATATCACGCGTTTAGTCTCCCTGGAATTCCTAAAATAATTCCACAAAGTTTCCGTGCAAAACTCAAACTATGTTTCCTTTTTCCGGCTTATCCAGCCTAATTCGATTGATTCCAGCGCACATACCAGGCCTTTTTAGTTGAATCAGTCCAGCCCAGCAAATTTCAGTGATTGAATCTCACTAAAACATCTTTCAAATCCAATCGAAAGTTTGGTTCTTCGATGGTTATTTCTTCCCGCCTTTTTCTGAATTTAAACGAAGAAGATGACCTCCCCCTATCCTGTGCTGGTATCCCTTTAGCAGCTGCCTGGAAATGGATGCCCCTTAGTAATTGGTCACCCCTTATCCATTTGAGGGGTCCGAATAGAAAGTGTCCTCCGGGGGTTCCCCGCGCAACTTTTCGAGCCGATTTTTCCAAAAATGTTTGTTGGCCAAAAATACCTACACACACATAAAACATCATAATAAGTACAAAAATGAGCACTATCAATATATAAAATCGAGACAAATTAGACACAAAAATGTGTCTATCAATCATCCTCGAACCATCCAGATTCTTCAGTCAAGTGTGTGAGGCCTGACTCTCGCAACAATTCTCCTATCCGGGTCATCCGAGTCAAGAAGATTATATCGGTATGTTTCCATTAATTAATAGATGTTTCATTGTTTGCTTACGAATGGCAAAAGATTTTCTTATGTACAGAGATATCCTGTGGGGGCATGCGTGACTGTCGTTGATGAGGATGACTTGGTTGCCCCCTTTCCTTCAAGCCTGATCTTTCCAACCGCTGCAGATATGGAAAACGCCGATTTATGCATTTCTTGTCATGAGTATCACAACGCGGGTTTGTTGTTCGGAATCCGCATGAAGTGTTTATCTTCTAACTACAGGAACGTTGGTGGATTTCTGGTACAGAAGGAATTCGTGACTCTTTACACAAAGATATGGAAAAGATACGGCCACATTGCTACCAGGAGTGTGGTGCAACATTGTTCGTCTGCCTCGGTTTCCACAGTGAACTGCCTCTTGCCTATGGTCGCTGAAATGGAAAGTATATCCATCCGTGTCGTCGTGGAACCAACTATTCAAAAATGGGAGAACATGGTGTCTACCTGTGAGTTCCTGAAGTTCAACGTGAGTTGGTTGCGGCATCGCCTTGATATTGTGAAGGTTAACAGAGCCGGTATTCTTGCTGATGTCGTTCCTGCTACAAAGGCCATTTTGGAAGAGGAGAAGACTCTAGCCATGGAGTCACATAATGTGGAAGAGTCAATCAAGAACTTGAAAAACAGGACCGAAAGGTATCAAAACCGGCTGAACATGATGCTTTCGAGGAACTACAATCTGTTGGATAGGATTTTCTGAGTTATGTAGTTGCGGGATGTCTGTTTTTTTTTTGTTTTTTTGTTTTTGGGTTTTTTGAAGAAATAAGAGAATTTTATTGATTTGCTTCAAATGAACAAAAGAGAAGAAACTTGATAACAGAGATGTGAGAGGAAGCGGAAAGATGCCTGGCTAGTCGTGCTATGATATGGTGAGGTGTGAGGCGACTGTCAGGCGTAGTATGCCTTGAGCCACTTTTCGTTGATGACTGCTTCCAGTTTTCCTCCATCTTCTTTAATGACCTTGTAGTACCCACTGTTGTACGCTTTCGTGATTATATAAGGCCCTTCCCATTTTGGGAAGAATTTTGGTGCGGATGCGTCTTGCTGGATGTGTTTGGAAGTCTTCAGTACCAAATCTCCTACTTGAAAAACTCGAGGCTTCACGACTTTTTTATATGCTCTGGAAACTCTATTTCTATATGCTTGCGCGTGTTCGTCCGCTCTGGATCTTCTGGAGTCCACAGTGTTCAACTCTGCTACCCTGGCGTTCAATGCTTCAGCTTCATCCCATTGCACTCCGCTTGCTTCGGCGATCCTAGATGATGGGATTTTGATTTCTGCTGGAAGTATCGTGTTCACGCCGTATACGAGAGAATATGGGGAGGCGCCCGTGGAGCTCCTTCTGGCGAAATTAAAACAATTACAACTCCATTTCCTTCTCCATTTGATGATCCATCTACCAATATCTCCCATCTATTTGGTTCTGTTAATAAATCTTTTGGATCTCCATGTTCTTCTTCTACATCCATCATTTCTTCTACTGCTTCATCTTCTTCTAAAGGAAATTCTGCCAAGAAATCTGCAACAACTTGTGATTTTGGTGAAGACAAAATTTCATATTTAATATCAAAGTGGCCTACTTGTGCATTCCATCTCTCCACTCTTCCTGATATTTTAGAATTCTTCGTCACTGATTCAATTGGTACTTTTGTTAATACCTTTATCTTGTGTGCTTGAAAGTATATGCGGAGCTTAAACGATGCATAAACTAATGCTAAGATTAACTTTTCAATCTTTGAGTAATTCTTCTCAGCAGTATTAAAAGTTTTGATAATGTAATAAATGGGTTTCTCCACTCCTGTGTCTACTCGCAGTAACACAACACTTAATGCATGCGACGTCGTCGCAAGATAGATCAATAATTCTTCTCCTGATTCTGCCTTTTGTAAAATAGTTGTATTCATAAGATGTTCTTTGATTCCTTGAAAAGCTTTTTCACATTCATCAGTCCATTTAAATTTCGCACCCTTCTTGAGTATATCGAAAAAATATTTGCATTTGTCTGATGATCGCGAAATGAATCTCCCTAGCGAAGCTAGAATCCCATTCAACTTGTGTACATCTTTTATTGTTGCTGGTGTTGGCATGTCACGAACTGCTTGCACTTTTTCTGGATCAACCTGTATTCCTTCTTTTGATACAATGTAGCCTAAAAATTTTCCCGATGCAACTCCAATAGTTCACTTCTCTGGATTCAATTTAATGTGATACTATCGCATTTGTTCAGAAATCTCCCTCAGGTCTTGTACATGATCTTTAGCTTCTTTACTCTTTACTAACATGTCGTCCACGTATACTTCTAATGTTTTGTGTATCCATTATGCGAACACCTTCTCTACCATTCTTTGATATGTCGCTCCCGCGTTTCGCAAACCAAATGGCATTTTCGTGTAACAATATAAACCTCTAGGAGAAAAGAAAGCAGTATGTTCTTGATCTTCTTCAGCGAGAGGGATTTGGTTATACCCTTTGTATCCATCTAAAGATGATACCCTATCATTTCCCGCTGCGGATTCCACCATTTGAGGAATATCTGGTAACGGAAAACTGTCTTTGGGGCAATATTTGTTTAAATCAGTGAAATCTATGCAAATTCTGATTCCTTTGTTTTTCTTTGGGACAATGACCATATTCGCTATCCATTCCGGGTATTTAGCTTCTCTTATAATTCCTGCCTCAAGCATTTTCTGTAATTCTTTTTCTATTTGGGAATGATAAGTTGTTGCAATTTTTCTTATTCTCTGTTTAAATGGTCTCATATTTTTGTTAATCTCCAACTTGTGGCATGCAATTGATGGATCTATTCCCGGTATCTCATTCATGTTTCCTGCGAAAACATCTTTATATTCTCGCAACAAGTTAACAGTTCTTTCTTCTTCTTCCATATCCATTTTGGTTCCAATTCTCAATATTAGAGGTTCTTCTATAGTCCCAACATTTATTTCTTTTGTTGGTTCTGCGGCAGTATAAGTGGGTTTAGGTTCTCCCATTGGTGTTGGTTCTTTTATTATTTTCATAGGTCCTTCTCCTTTTTCCGAAATTTCGCTGGGTATTCCTTTGCCTTCTTTTTCCCTTATCATATATACTCTAAATTCTTCTTCCTTCTTTGCTTCCTTTGCCAATTTTCTGCGAAATTGTTTCTTTTTTGCTTGTCCTTCGTAATGTTTGACTTCAATTTGATGACATAATTTCGCATTGTCAACATCTCCTCTGATTTCACCTATTCCATTTGGAGTGGGGAATTTAATACATTGATGCAACGTTGATACCACAGCTTTTATCGCATGTATCCATGATCTTCCTAATAACATATTATATGGCGATTCCATATCCACCACGCACAATGTTACATGTGTTTCAATTTCTCCAAGTGGAATTCGTACCACTATCTCTCCTTTAGGTTTTGTTGTGGATTTTCCAAAGCCGTGAACAAAATATGTTGAACTGGACATTTCTTCATCTTTAAATCCCATTCCCCGGAATGCGTGATAAAATATTATATCAACTGAACTTCCTGTATCGATTAAAGTTCTGTCAACATCCATTCTCCTGTGGATTTTATTGTTGTCTCCTTCTCTTTTCGTGTAATAGGCACAGGTTCAGTCCCTGTTTCTAGCACCATTATGTAGTTGCAGGAAATCCTACACTACACCCCTCATATGATTTCATTGTTGATCAACTCATTTTTAGGTTTACACTCTTAATTTTATTGATAAATCTTTGAATGTTCTTACAAGAAAGATAAAGAAGTCAAGAATGATCTCTGCTCTAAACTTTCTCTCTCTTATTTACTTTTTTCTTACTCATAAAAGATCTCTCCCTCTTCTTTACAACTCGAACGACTATTTATAAAGAAATACATAGTGGATGACAGCTAATCTGTCCTTTATTTTCGGGTATGGTTTGCGACATTCTCGCAACCTTACAAATGTTAATTTCGCAAACTCTCTAATTTTCGCAGAACTATCATATCTTTCTCGTGATTTTTGCTGACGTCATTTATTTTATCATTCTTGAAATTGTTCTGCGACGCTGTTGTGCTGTGTCATTGATAATTTCGCTGAAACATTGTCGTTGCGAGATTCTGATCCTACATCTTAAATGAAACCACTCATTTTCAGAGAGTTTTAGCTGTTCACCATTGTTGATTAAAACGATAATGTCATCACGGTTAGTATCCATCTCAATGGCACGTATCATCAAAGTGACTAACATATGTTCTTTCATGTAAGGTTAGTGCTAAACATGTCGATGATGATGACTACTTCGAAACACTTACAAAGCTAGACCACGGCTTAATCATCCCACCATCTGCTTTCAAAAGTTTCATGGTTGGTTTTTGCAACAGTTTGGTTTGTTATGCTTACAACCAGATCTTCGACTTCAGGGCAATGTGATTCTTTCTTCTTATGACTCTGAAATTAATACTTTGAGAAAGGCAGATGAGATTTTGAAGAAACTCAAGGATGATTTTTATAAAGTGGTATTTACCACCACTCGAGCAGTTTCTCACGTTAATAGCCTCGTTTCGTGCTCCTGAGGACATAAAAAAAAAAAAAAAAATTACTGCTGCTTGAGATATATCCTTTGCACATGTTGCTTTAACATAATTGAGTGGGTGTGAGCGTTTTGCTTTTGAGAATTCTTTGAAACTAATGAACACAATTGGATCCAGCCAAAAACAACTTAACGCGCGTACTAGTTACTACTTTGCTCAAAATGGATGTTTTCATCTTCATGCAAGTCCAAACTTGTTTTTACATGTTTTGTTTGTTAGTACCATCCTTCTCAAAATGCTTCTTTTGTTATGGACTTGCTTTTGCCATTTTATGCCTGCTAGTTTGCATCAGCTGTCAAAAGCTCACTTTGAAAAGAATTAGCTACTGTTAGAAATGTGGTTGCTGCCAAACTTGGTGATATTGGTAACATTGGGAAGCATCCAGCGTCCATCCCTGGACCAGTGTATTGAATAAGCCTCTTTTGGAATTGTTGTTTGTTTTACCATAAAATTTTCATGGGGCAGATTTAATTATCTCAATGTTAACTAAACATTAGTGTTTCTTGTTTATGTTCAATTTTAAACTAACCCAAATTGTAATATGCTCAGCCCCTTTTATTGTAGGTGGAGTTTTAGTTCCTGCAAGACCAGCCATGTGTAACAACTGCCTTGTGGTGGTAGTATTGAAACTTGAAAGCCAAAAAAAAGGTGACATTCCCTTCAATTTTGACCATCCTTGTCTATGAGTTTCCATTTAAGCCGTTGGGATTATCAATGTTGAATTTAAGAGTTTACGCAAGTACATAGTACTGGTTGTTATTTCTTTCTTTTCCCACCCACATTCATAATCAGTTAATTAATCTGGGCAGATAACCAAGAGATCATAATATTAACTAGGGCGTTGTATGTGTTGGTGAAGGCCTTAAATGATAGCAACTTCTTTTTTTGCTTACTTATACACACACTAGACCTCTTGCATTTCAACACACAACCCTTAGCATATTCTCTCAAGTATTAACCTCATCAGTTCATATTTTTCGTGTTTATTTTGAGAACAAATCATCATCCATAACAATGGTTGCTTCTAGTGTTGTATATACCCTTGAATTAGCAGTAGAATTCAAAAGCCCGGCAGACAAGTTTTGGGAAGCTTTGAAAACTTGGTCTTCTATTCTTCCTGAGGTTTTACCAGAGACTTATAAGAGTATTGAAGTAGTTGAAGATGTGGATGGAGAAAAGAATGGATCTGTTACCCTTTGGAAGATGAATCCAAGTAAGACCCCAATTTACGCACAACGTTTTTTTTCCTTTCAAAATTATTGCATGACCTTGCAACAAACAACTACTTTGGTAATGGTCTTGGTGATGTTGTAGTCAGATGACTCAGATCTGCATGGCACATACATTTCGTCACTAATAAGGTTTTTTTTTTTTTTTTTTTTTTTTTTTTTTTTTATTTGTTTGTTTATGTGTAGGTACATTGATTGAAGGGGCTCCTGTTATGATGGAAGAGAAGAAGAAATTAGGAAGTGTGGACGAAGTAACCAAGACAATAACTTACAGTGTTGTTGGTGGTGATTTACTGAAGCTTTACAAAAGTTATGAGCCTAATTTCACACTTATTCCCAAGATTAGTACTAGCGCTAGTGCTGAAAATGAAGGTGATGATATTGATGTTGTTGATGATAAAGTTGAAGAAAAGGATGAAATGGTGGGAGTGGGAGGAGGTACTGTAAAGTGGTCGGTCAAGTATGAGAAAGTGAATGAGATGGTTCCTGAACCTAACATGGTCAAGGCCATGATATTTAAGACTTTACTCATCTTGGATGAGCATGTCCTCTCTAAGCAAAATCAAGTGGTCGAGACAAAAAAAGAAATTGAAATGATAGCTAATTGAAAATTAAAGGATGAGCAGCTTAAATCATGTATCTCATTTATAGCTTAATGAATGTTGTTAATGTTATGTTTTCAACTTACACAATGAGATATAGTATATCTTTCATTTCATGTCCAAAAAAGTGGTTTATGGGTCGTCATATTCCAATAGAAGGGCATCATTTGGATTCTTAATGTCCAAAAAAGTGGTTATGGGATATCCTAACACATATATAAAATGTCTAGATTACCCTTTAACTAAAATAAAAACTTAAAAACCGTAGGTGATTTCACGTCCAGGTTTGGATTAATTCCAACCATAGAATTTTATTTTCATGTAGTTTTACGTCCAGGTTTGGATTAGTTCCAACCGTAGAAGCTCATTTTACGTCCAGGTTTGAATTAGTTCCAACCGTAGAAGCTCATTTTACGTCCAAGTTCCTTTTAATTCCAACCGTAGAATCTGATTTTATGTCTAGTTTTCTTTTAATTCCAACTGTATAAGTGATTTTACGTCTAGGCTTGGATTATTTCCAACCTTAGAAGTGATTTTACGTCCAGGTTTGAATTATTTCCAACCGTAAAAGTTTATTTTACGACCAGTTTTTCTTCCCACAAAAATTTTGTCCCAGAATTCACCAAGTATACAACAAAATTCATTAATTTAATTTTTATCTAATTAAATTAAAATTAACTAAATAAGGGTTGTTTAGTCATTAAAAAATTATTTTAGATAAGGAATTTTTGATATTATTTATGGGTGATCCGTTTTTGTCCTATTAGGTGACGCCCCTCTAATGGTATGTGACGCCCCAATAATAGCCTTTTTATTTTGTTCCCTAATGGCCGATTCGGCCAGTGGTTTCGGTGAGATTTTTTTTTTTTTAAATAAATGAAAATGTACACTCATCAAAAAAAAAATGATAGCAGCAAAAATATAAGATTATTAACAGGGGAAAGTCATTTTTAATAGAGGGAAAGCTGACGGACGTCTAAAATATTTGACTTCAGATCAAATTAGATGGATTTAAAATAATCTTTCTCATTCAAAAATACCATTAGAGTTTAGTTTCTTATTAAAAAAAATACCTTTAATCTTCCCGAACTAAACAGCATCCACATCCCATTTTACCCTAATTTTTTAATTTTTAATTACCTATTAACAAACCTTAAATTACATCCAGATGCTGCTGTTGGAAGAAATTTAGAAGATTGATTATAGTTGATGAATCTTACATAATGGCCACTGTTTTCAAATTAATTAACAGGTATATGGTCGATGGAGTAGATGAGTTGATGAATCATACACTAGGGCTACTGTTTTCAAATTAATTAACAAGCATATAGTCGATGGAGTAGATGAGTGTACCGAGCGCTCTTAGGTTGAAGTGAGATAAGTTTAGTACTGTAAAACATCGGCGCAAGTTATCCAACATCCACCTTGAAACAGAACCTCTGTGATTCAACGAACATGATGACAATCACCGATACCCAAATCCTAACTCATATGGGCTTCAAGTCCTGGACAAGATAGCAGAAGATACAGAGCGTCGGAACCTTTAGCCTTGGGTTCCTGGCTACTGTGAGACCGTCATCAGAAATAATTTTAAGTTCCAAAAACAGTTTTATTTATATGAGAAAGCTCATTACCAAGTCAGCTTTCCTTTCGGTAAAAGTGGCTTTCTCCTTACTAATTATTATGAAATATAATTCTTGCACGTGGCTTTTAACTGGACGTAAAAGTCTTTCCGGTAAATTCCAGCTTTCACGGCCACCGGCTGAATGTATGTACCGGAGTGACGGGGATTACTCACGTACTCTTCACCAAATCCAAGCCGTTAGATGCTCTTACAAAATGCTGAGATCAATGATATCTCAACCGTCTGGAAGTAGGGACTAAAATAAGTAATGATGCACCAGCTGACAAATTAGTTGTTCATAATTTCAGACTGACACAGTTACAGAATTAGATAATCCAACCAGAATTAATAAGCAGCTCTCTCCCCATGGTGAGAAACCCTAGAAATCACAGAAAGGGATATCAGTTTTAGTTCTTTATCTCAGATGTTCTAATTCAGTGTCCCTTCTCGATAAAAACCCTAAAATTGAAACTTCTATCTCCCCTAAATTCAATAACAGGCGAATTAGTTAAATGGTGGAGAGAAGAAAACCGTTGATACTCTCTTCAACAAGATGTCTTGTAGAATCTGTGCTCAACAACTCAGGAACTAGAGAAAATGAAGCTAAATTAAGCTTGAGATTACCTGCTGGTATTCTCCGATTGAATGATTCAAAATCTCATATTACTTCCAAGGAAGAAGAAGAAGAAGAAGAGGAGAAATTGGGGATTGCTTCATTTGATGATTCTGCTGTTGTAGGACTTTCTTCATCTGTTTTGAAAAGACTATCAATAACTTCAGGCTCACTGGTATGCTTTCTATCTCCTTGTTAGCTTAAAACTAATTTCATTAGCTACCTTAAAAATCTTTGTTGAATCATTTTTTTTTTTCGCATTTCGATGAATCATCTGAATTTTTGCTTTATTTGATTCTTAAGGTGTTTATCAGTAATATTGGGACTAAGGTACAGAGAATTGCAAGAGTTATTGTTCTAGATTCTCCAAATGCAGTCTTTGGAAGAGATGATAAAGATATACCACATACGATGGTTGTTTTTCCCACTTATATGTTCTCTTCGAATAACTCACTTCCCTTAGTTGAAGCCACTTATATCTCTCCTCTCTTGGCATTTAACCTTGAAATGCATGTTTCGTGTTTAAAATGCCTTGTTCATGGAGGACAAGAGACTTTAACATCTTTGTTTGAAGAGAAAAAGAAAGATAAGAATGAGAAGAAGAGTGAGTCACCAATAGTAGATGTAGATTTGTCACCTTGCTCTTATTTTCCAAAATATGCCTCACACTTGAGGGCTTCTTTTGTAAAAGTACCAGAATGTGGCAGCATTGAAACGTTAAAGGGAACTTCGTCTATTGAATCTGAGTATCGTCAACGAATGATTGATTCGGAGTTGCACGATTACTTCAAAGTCGATAGATATCTTGGTAGAGGTGACATTTTCCGAATAAACATAAATTGGAATTGCAAGTCAGAAATGTGCACTTCGTGCTGTCAAAGGTCCCCTGAGAATTCCAAGAACAATATAATCTACTTCAAGGTGACTTTTCCAACTTATCTTATTTTAGCTTATACGTGAGGAATCATGTTAACAGGATCTTCAATATTATCTTTTTAGGTCCTGGCTATGGAGCCCCAAGATGAACCAGTTTTGCGTGTCAACCGTGAAAAAACAGCACTCGTGCTTGGAGGAAGTGTGCCATCTGCTCTTCCCCCTGTTTCACTTATTGGTGATCAGAAGGGTTTTGCACCATTACATGGGGATACAGTGAGGAGTTTGGCTTCTATTCTTACACCAGCTTTATGCCCTTCAGCACTTTCTTCAAAATTCAGAGTTGGTGTACTACTATGTGGATTGGCAGGTGAATTCTTTGTTTTCATAAAATTGTGGTAGAGTCCTAGCTGTAAAGCAACTAATTGAGTAAAGTTCATCAAGGGAACCAGTTATTTTGTCTGGGTTTAAGATTCATAGTTCTTCTGTTTGTCTACCTCTTAAAAAATCAAAGTGAACTAAAGCGTTAAACTTTTGATCTGAAATTTGGATAAAGGTTTGACCAGATATATGATTTAAAGGAATGTATCTAATAATTTAAGAGCTGCAAATCCTTGACAAGAGAAGGTGAGCTTTCCATGAGTCAGATTCATGTGCATTGAGTTGAATACGTGTCCGGCTCGAAAACATAAACAACAGCAAAAACAGAACTGCATGAGTCTTACCAACTCTTTTATAATGTAATAAAATGCAAGTTTTTTTTAAATAATTTATATGGAATCTTGAGACTTGAGCTTGCATACCTATCTACAATTATATATGAGAACATTATAGAGTCCGCTGTTCTCTTCAGCTAAATGTTTACGTCTCTTAAGAACCATGGCCCCTGGTAAATTCATTTTATCCGGGATTTCTTGTAGGTTGTGGAAAACGGACTGTTGTTAGGTATGTTGCTCGTTGTCTGGGACTACACGTAGTGGAGTATACCTGTCACGATCTAATGGTCTCAGAAAAAAGGGCATCTGCTGCGCTAGTTCAAACTTTCAACACTGCTGACAGGTAATCTAAAGCATCTGGATTTCGTATATGTAATCTAACTATTGTGCAAATAAATTATTTAAGTTGCTGCGCCATATTTGCTTTGTACATGCCGGTTCCTAATTCATTTAAGTTACTGAGAGGTCGCATATGTATTCGAACTTTTCTTTTTGGTCAACTGTGATGGAAAAGGGAAAAAAAAATCTATTTTACAACCTTCTGTTCTAAATCTTACCTTATTGTGTCCCCTTTTTACCATAAAAAAATTTCGACTTCTTAAAACAACAGGTGCGATACTCTAGGTCTTTTTTAAATTAGATCGGCAACCTGTGACATTTTGATATTATTGTTGATTTGATTGTGATAGATAAGTAGGTCATTAGAGAAAAGAGTTAGAGAGCTGCTGATGACTGGAGACCTGTGGAGTCATTTGATAAAGAACTGAGGAGTAAGTTTAGCCAGGAGAATTGGCAAATTGAGTAGAATACATGTAGAAAATTAATTTCTTTGGTTGTCCTAAAACTTTTGACCACAGCAGAAGTTCTATATTGGAATTCAAATATAAGACACTAGATTTGTTATCAGATTCAATAGGCGGAAAAGAAACTAAGATAGTTGTGGTCTTTGTTGATGACCTTGGAAGCTTTAGAAGAAGTTAATTTTTGCCGTTATGTGACAGTAACAATGCTCACTTCTAACCACTCTCTGATTGTCTCCATATGTGCTTCAACGCTTCGACGAGTAATATAAGATGTGGCTTGGTTACCACCCCGTTAACTTTTTGTCATTTGGTTAGGTAATCTATTAAGGAGCTTATAATAGCTTCCGAAATAGCAATGATGTTATAATCTTATCGACGTACAATTGGTCTGATATTGGTTTCTGGTTGGCCGCCAATCATGAGTTGGCGAATAAATATTGGGAATGTTAAGTCTCCTTGAATCCTTGCTGAAATATCAGACTCCATAAATTGATAGTCAGGGCTAGTGTATAGTGTAAACATTCCAGTTCTGCTCACTGTGTGCACTAACCTCTGTGGTGTCATATGCCTCCATGCGCAATTGTATCCAAGTGCTATGCGACCACTTTAGGTGCATCTGAGCACTTAAATTAACTTGACCATTTAAGGACTAAAAATATAAAATAAGTCAGTTGGGGCATTATAATCAAACTGGAACATGAGATATGCACTTTTAACTTGGTTTCCTGACAAACTGTGTTTGTGGAGGTTATCGTTTTGAAGATGTTGTGCGAACAACAGCTGCCCTCGTAATCATATTTATTATGAATGTGTGATACAGTGAGTAATTAGTAATCACTATAAAAATGTTTAGTGCCTCACAATTGTTTGAATAAGCTCTCTTGGAATTGTTTGAGTTTGAGTAACCACTTCCGTTAATGCATGAGTAGCTGCTTCCATATTTGTGATAGTCTCATAATTAGCTTGATTTCTTGTTGTTTCTTTTCCACTACTGTTTTGATGCTGAAGTATAAATTTAGTACAGGTACGCTCCAACAATACTTCTTCTACGCCATTTTGAGGTTTTCCAAAACTTATCCTCTCATGAGGGTTCATCTACTGATCAACTTGGTGCTACAGCTGAAGTTGCTTCTGTTATTCGGGAATTTACTGAGCCAGTTCCTGATGAGGATTTTGATCGGGGAGAACGAACAAATGATGGTTTTGTAAGATAATTCCTGGTTACTTTACTTTTCCCTGCTTCTGTAGGTCTACGGTTTTTTTTTGTTTTTTATTTTTGTTGGAAATGTTAATTGCTAAACTTGTCAGTTCCTTCTGAAATGGTACACATCTGAGAAGAATTTTTGTGCGTGCATCCAGTGCAGCTTAGGATCTAGCTGCCTGCTACCATTCATGAACTAATAGTCAGAAATCAGATTGATACTATTAGAAACAACTGTTATAGTGAGTTACGGCAAGGGACACGCCAAAGATGGGCAAAATGGAGTAAATACAATTTTGTGTTCTACGCCATAATATCGATTTTTGACCTCTAACGGTGTCAATAGTGTGGCAAAGAAAATAGTAGTTGTAGAGTCTATACTGATATAACAGCCGATTTATATGGGTTGGTTTCATGTTATTCTTATTGTTTTCTCCCTGTCAAACCAGTCTGCGGGGGATGCTGTAAAGATAAGTGGACGGCGGGTGCTGCTAGTTGCAATTGCTGACACCTCTGAAGGTCTACCGGCATCCATTAGGCGTTGCTTCAGCCATGAATTATATATGGGTCCTTTGAGTGAAGAACAGAGAGTTGAAATGCTGACTCAGTCATTGCAAAGCGTATCTAAAGTATGAATTTATTTTATTTTTTATATAAATATTTGATTTTTTTTATGATGGGATTTTATGTTTGTTCCAATACCAGAATGAGACAGACAGCTGATTATGGACATCCAACAGCTGAATCAAGTGTTTTCTGGTTAACGTACAACTTTTCTTTGGAATAATGAAGAGATTTTGCGAAGATTTGGCTGCAAAATTCATTTGGAATTTAGGTCAATAATAGTTTGGTTGGTGTCATCCTATCTTAAATTGGCTCTCAAAAAGCCAAGATAATGGTGACATTAAGATCTTTGAGGTGGAAACGGTTGTACACAAGCCAAGACCTATTGTAGCAAACCATATTTCCGATAAATCTAGTGGTGAATATTAGAAAGCTGCTGAATCCTCCTTACAGTTTTCTTATAAACCTTTTTACAGTTTTGTATTTACCCTGTTTAATAGCTGCTTTTTCTTCCATGCATTTGGATGACTCTAACAAGCTTTGTGTTTGTTCCTTGCAGGTCGATATGGCAGATATTGTAAAAGATATGGTTGGCCAGACGTCTGGTTTCATGCCTAGGGATATAAAGGCTTTAGTTGCTGATGCGGGTGCAAATTTAATACCTAGGCTCACTGATGAAACAATTAAGCAAAAAGAACCAAATGAGAAAAAATCAGTTAAGTTTGATCTGGCACATGATAATGACACATCCAAAGATGCATCTAAGAATCTAGGTAGAGAAGACATAACAAAAGCTTTAGACAGATCAAAGAAAAGAAATGCATCAGCCTTGGGTACCCCGAAGGTGAGATTACTTGAGCCTACTCAAAGGGGTTTGTGCTAGTTTTTTTTTTCCTTTTTTTTTCCTGTGTTAATGTATTGTGGAGGATATAGATTCTGTATCAGTAGTCAAGTTGGTTTTTGTGCAGAATTTTGCTTGATATCATACACATAAGCAGACGTTTGAGTTTTAAACGCTATGCTATAGGTGCCTAACGTCAAATGGGAGGATGTTGGTGGACTGGAGGATGTGAAGAACTCAATACTAGATACTGTTCAGGTATGTTTCTTCTTTATCGAAAGTATACTTCTGTCGTCAATCGAATTTTGTCTCACTGCTATCATATTCTGTAGTCTTAATTTGCCAGTTCAAAGGGACAGCATTGTCTGGAAACTGTCTGTTTTTTACACTTCCCTTACGGTTCTTATTCATATTCTTTGTGAGACAACTCCTACGACCAGTAAAATAACGAAAAGCTCACTCCAACATTGGTATAGCTAAGTATTCGACAATGCTTAGTCATACTAGAAAACTCTCAAAAGAGATCTAAAAAGGAAAAAATGAAAAATATGTTATCCTTGAGTAACTAACCTGGACTTCATGTTTGTTAATGAATCGAAAGCGAGTAGGATATTGTGCCCCTTTGCTTTCAGAAATTCTGAAAATCTCCATATTGAAGGCTCTTTAGAGAAAGATGAATAATGTTCACGTGGTTTGTAACAAAGATGACGCCAGGGCAGGCTCTTTTTCTGATTGGCTTAGCTGAATGACCCTCTCTTGATTAAGTTATAGGAACGGAACATTGTGCCGTGGCACATGTTCTTATTCCTCGCCAACAATAGAAGGCTAAGCTTATTCTGGTTTACACTCTTGTTATTCAAGAAATAGCAAGGAGTGAGACCTGTGTGATGTTTCCTATTGTTCCATGTAAGAAGTAGATGATCTTTTCACTTCTAATAAGATTTGTTCTCCACAAGAATGAAGATATCTAGGGCATGATTCAGTATAATATCACATGGTTTATTATTGAAGGTTATGTAAGGCGCTCTGCCTTTAAATGCTAGACCAAGCTTAATGGCAGCTCTCTTTCAGAAATTCACTGCTGTAGCTTCTATTTTCCGTCGACTTATGCTAAGTTATTGTTTCATATTCCACCTAGGGCAACAACAGTGGTGGTCTTGAAACTTGATTGCTAAGGTGTTTGTATTTGCATCAATATCTGCAGTTACCTCTCTTGCATAAGGATTTATTTTCATCTGGTTTGCGCAAGCGTTCAGGCGTGCTTCTCTATGGTCCTCCTGGGACTGGAAAAGTAAGTTTCTCTATATCCCCATTGTGCATCAGAACTATGAGATTCATTTTTTACTTTCATTGCATGTATCCTGTCCCTGATCTCGGTTGTAACATCTACAGACACTGTTAGCGAAAGCTGTTGCGACGGAATGTTCCTTGAATTTTCTCAGTGTAAAGGGACCTGAGTTGATTAATATGTACATAGGGGAATCAGAGAAAAATATTCGGGACATTTTTCAGAAGGTATTATTAGTTTATTGTTTGTATTGAAGGAATGGATTATCTTGGTCTACAAGTAAAACTCTCAGATCATGCGCTCTCATCCTCCGTAGGCTAGATCTGCACGCCCTTGCGTTATCTTTTTTGACGAACTTGATTCTCTTGCTCCTGCTCGAGGAGCTTCGGGAGATTCCGGTGGTGTTATGGATAGAGTGGTTTCTCAGGTATAATAGGGTTTCAGTTTCTGATCACTGTGCTACTCTTTTGATTGAGTTTCTGGGAGTTTATGTCACCATTGGAGTCTCAGAGTTTGATTGATGCCTCTTGTCTCTTAGATGCTTGCTGAGATCGACGGCCTAAATGACTCCTCTCAGGTTATTTACTTGTATTCACACATTCATACCTCTTTGCTATTTAGTTGTCTAATATCTTTTAAGTCCTCTTCAACCCTGTATTTTCAGGATTTATTTATTATAGGGGCAAGCAACAGGCCAGATCTTATTGATCCTGCACTGCTACGTCCTGGACGGTTTGATAAGCTTCTATATGTCGGAGTAAATTCAGACGCATCTTACCGGGAGAAGTTAGCTTCTAGACTTCACACTTCCATGTTTGTTAGTGACTGACCTTATTAATTATCTCCTCCCTGACATCTTTCCCTCTTATGCAGTGTGCTTGCAGCTCTTACTCGGAAGTTTAAACTGCATGAAAATGTGGATTTGTACTTCATAGCGAAAAAATGTCCGTCAAGTTTCACTGGCGCCGACATGTACGCGTTATGTGCAGATGCTTGGTTTCATGCAGCAAAGCGTAAGGTGTGTTAATGTATTTTTACAAAAAGATTATATTCATTTGTATTATGAAGTCATAATATAAGGAAATAGTGTAGCCATTTTCAAATTTCATGCAAGACTTTCCTGACTGAGCAAGGCACCTCTAAAGAAGTGTCAATGATGTAGCAGGCGTGCTTCTGTTCTTATTAAAAGAAAATGCCAAAAACTATTGTTATGCTTGAAATTGATATTTCTTTCAGCATTTACTCAACTATCTCCACTGATGCCTGACGGCCCATATCCTTTTGTCCATGTAGGTTTCATGTTTGGAGGAGAACGATCAAAGTGACTCCGTTATTGTTGAATTGGATGATTTTATCAAGGTATATACCCGTCTATCACGGGATAAATAAAAAGAATGTTTAAGAATAGTTTCATCCGATGCCTACCAGATAAAAAAGAAAAACTATCTGTAGATATGTATCACCTTTTGCCATTCAGGTTTAACTTGAATTAGTTACAAACACTATATATATATTTGCTGGCACCTAGTTACTAGAAGAAGTTTATTTGATCAGCAACCATTGCAAGGTTTTCAGTGATGTTTTGTTAGAAGATCATATAATTCGTGTGTATACACAATTACACGTTTAGTATTCGGTATTCTATCTTTAATTTACTGTTACTGTGAAACAGAGTCATACCGCCTTACGAAAGGCATTACCCTACTTGGTGTTATGTAAATAAGTTTGGATACATGTGCGGACCATCTTATTGAGGAGATGGTGCAGGCCAAAGATATACTTTTGGTATATATTATCATAATAAGTCATGTAATAAAAAAATAACAAAAGTGACTTTATCTGTTGGCAGGTTTTAGGAGAGCTGTCTCCTTCCCTGTCAGAAGCTGAGCTTAAGAAGTATGAGCGTCTACGGGATCAGTTCGAAGGGGGCAAAAAAGTGAATGTGACTATTTAATTGCATACATGTCTTCTCTTTTACTCTCAATGAGACAAGTCACTTAATTCACTGCTTCTGATTTTCTGCTTTCTATGTTACAGAAACTCATAAGAGGCAATTGTTACGTTATGTGGATTTGTCATTTTTTATTAAATCAAAGCATTGTAGTTTAAAGGGTTCAAGAGAAGTCTGCAACTGCCATTTTCTCTGTAATTCATTAAAACCAACAAATAAATGACTTTTTCCTATGTGGATTTCTCTGAATCTGAGTTTGTCCTTGTTTCTCTGCTTCATGGCTCGTTCAAAAGGAATCCAGTGATTAGCCAGTTAACAAGTGACCAGAGAATTTTAGTGAAGTATCCGCATAGATAAAATTTTAGTGAATTTTAGTGAGAATTTTAGTAAAGAATAAATTGGTAAGGACGAGAATCGGATAAGATATCAGTTCCAAAATGCTGATACTAAACATTTCATGAGATATTTTCTTCGAAAGTCCATGGATAATCGGACATAAGACATTAATGTCTCCCAAAGTGGGGAAATGGAAATTTCTAATACAAAACACCAAGTGGAAATGACTCCCAAAATGAAAAAATGGAAGTTTCAAATGCAGATTAGAAAGTCCATAAATCTTTAGCTTGCTTCTGATTCTGAATCCTGCCTCCCAAAATGAAAAAATGGAAGTTTCAAATGCAGAATAGAAGGACCCTGATTTTGGGCATACCAAAATCTTTTTAGGCATATTGAATAAAGACAAAAAAGGTTGTGAAATAGCAAAATCAGATAACCCCTTAACCCAAATTTTTTTAATGGCAAATCTGCCCTTTACGTATTAGTGTTAGTAATATTGATTAGTGATTAAATATTTTGTTTAGTGATTAAGATAATTTTCAGAATTACAAAGGTTGTTTAGATGATTTTTTGGATCATGGTTCGGCGAAACAGGTTGAGGTTCGGCTCACATCTATGAGCCGAATCTACCAATTGATGAACGGTTCGGCTCACTGAATCTGTTTACTGCATGCGCCGAACCTATAATTTTCAATTCCAACCCTTTTGCTAGACACTAGTTCGGCTTATATGAAAGTTTCATAGTAAGTCGAACAACATCTTGAATAGCGCGGAAAAAAAATAATTACTGGTTCGGCTTATATTTCTAAAATCGTATGAGCCGAACATCAATTTGTTATTTTTTGGGTTAAAATATTGTTATTGGTTCGGCACATATTGAGAATATCGTAATAGCCGAACCTCGTAAATGTGCTAGGTTCGGCACATATTATGATTATCGAATACGCCAAACCCCTATGCATCTCTATCTGTGACTAGGTTCGGCTTGAAATTTCATGAAATTTCATGCCGAACTGTTCATATACACTTACAGGAAGCTTTTGTGAAGAACAGTTCGGCTAAAAACGCAACTCAATTTTGAGCCAAACCCAACACTGTAACCGTCATTTAATCGATGAAAAACAACAAATAGGAGATTGGGTTTGTACAACTTACTTTCTTATCCTCATTTCCGGAGTTGGAGATGCAATTGGTTTAATTTCTGGTTCAATTGGTGGTTGATTTTCAGTTTCTACACCTTCATCTTCAATTGGTTCTTCTTCTTCAATTGATGGATTAGAAGACGATTTGGTTTGCCTAGTCCCTACTTTTCTTTGTACGAGTCATTATGTGGTTGAGTTTAACCTACGATCAAATTTTTACGAATCGACAATTAATCACGATGATGAACTTTTTTTTTCGTAGGAGGAGGAAGAGTTCGACTAGAGGAGGAGGAAGAGGAGATGTTAAGGGAAACTGATTTTTATTTTTTAGAAAACTGATTTTAGATTTTTGTATTAAGGGTATATAGGTAATTGAACTACCCATAAGGTACCCCTTATAAGGTCACTCAAGATGGGACTATTGTTTTGTATGCCTAGAAAGATTTAGGTATGCCCAAAATCAGGGTTCGAATAGAAAGTCCATAAATCTTCAGCTTGCTTCTCATTCTGAATCCTTAACTTTCTCGATTACGTTGTTCCTTGCAACAGTTGCGGGCAGAGCTGGCAATCCGAGCCAAAACCCGCGGGTTGGCCCGTCCGGTCCCGTGCAAACCCGTGCCCGTCCCGGATCGTAACTAAACAAGACGGGCGCGGGTTGTATAATTAGTGGCTTGTGAATAAACGGGTTAACCCGTCCCGTCACGTGCAACCCGCGAGTAACCCGGCTCAGTCCCCACCCACATCCACTTAGGCTGCGTGTCACACAATGACACAATTAGCTGTTACGTGTCATGTTCTTTCTTCCTCATATAAAAACGAAAAAACCCTAGGCCGCCTTCATCTTCTTTCTTCCTCTTTTTTTCTTCTTCCCTGGCCTGTTGAGTCTCCTGACGGACAGAACTTCACAGATTCACAGAACAACAAATCGAAAAATTATTAGATCTAAAGATCAAAGGAAGGTAATCAAATTTTCCTATTTGTTTTCTTCTTTATATAAATTTTTTGATTAGCTTGAATAACAAATTGTTTGAAGTCTTGAAGAGAAAAACAAGAGCGAATTGATTTTCTGGGTTCGTGAAGATCGGAGGAGAAAATTGATTGAATTTGTTTGGTCGTCTGTTCGATTAATAATATGTAAGATGTTTTTTTTTCATTCGATTTGAGTTCAATCTTCAGTTTGACTTGTAATTTGACTTGTTCTTAGTAGATCTAGTTGGTTTGATTAAGGTTTTGAGATGTAATTTGGGTGGATTTGTTTGAATTTCACATGTTTTAGTTTATTGTATGATTGTAATTGGTGATGATTATATATACAAGTTCTGTTTGATTTGGTCATGTTGTTCAGTTTTTAGTTCAGATCCATGATTTACTTGTTCCAGGTATTCGTATTCAACAGTTTTGCTTGTGAAATTGAAATAATAGTAATGGTATGGCTTGGAATTGAATTGAATGAGCAGTTTAGAGTTTGCTTGTGAAATTGGGATGGCCTGAATGTGGCCGGAAATAGCCCAGAAATCGGTTTTTGGCGAGTTGACTCAACAAAAACCAGTTAACCCGTGAGCACCCGTGAACCCGCGAGTTTTACCCGGGACGGGCGCAGGTGGGATAAATGACCACCCGTGAAGAATTTCAACCCGCGAGCTCAGGCTTGTATTAACCCGTAACCCGCGGGTTGGTCACAAGCCAGACCCGTCCCGCCCGTTTGCCAGCTCTAGTTGCGGGCTCAAACCCACTATGGCCAATGCTAAATCACCATGTTGCAAATAAGAACAGACCCTCTTTAGACAGAAAACAGCCCTTCTTTAGACAGAAAACATCCCCTGCTCGTCCAAACTTCGTTATCAATATCCAATCTGTTGGGATATATGTTTTAAAATAATTATTTTGTACATTTATATCAACAATTCGAGCTTGGCCTAGTGGTTCAGCATTTTGGGCCCGGAGGGATAGGTCTCAGGATCGAATCCCTCCCCCTACTGATGGGTGTATATATATAAATAATATATATAACATTAGTCCGGAAGCGGGGGTTTTAATTACAGATTAAATAATATTTATTCTGGCATAAATTACTTGACTGTTTTTGGACTGTTACACAGGATTTTATGGAGACAATTAAAACCAAAATTTATTCTCATTAATTTTGTCTTAATTGCGAAGGCTATAATAAGCCAGTTTTGAGAAACAGAAAAGTAAGAGTTTTTCAATATACTGTTTTTGTGAATCAAGAGACCAAGTTTTTTCTGAGCAAGATTAAAAGAGTGAAAGTGATCGATTTCTCACTGTGTGCGTGAGAGATCGACGAGAGTTTTTCTCGGCTGTTTTATCCTGGGGACGTTGTGACAAAGAAAGACTGCTTGCACAAAACTCAAGGCAGAGCCACGAAACGTCTTAAAGAGAGCGACCTGGTCGTGACTCAGCCGCAATCCAGTTTTTGTGCTTAATCTTTGTTTTGCAGGAGTGAAATCAACAATAGTTCTAACACAATCTTTCGTTAGCTCACCAACCGATGTAATGATATGAAATCAGCAATAGTTCTAGAGTATAATAAACCTTTGTTTTGACGGTGTTTCAAATGAACCATCATATCTGACAAAGTAAAAATTTCTGAACACAACAGTACTCAGATATATGCATATATCCATGGTAATTAAAGACTCAGTAATATCTATTTCGCTGGAATACCTAAGAAAAAAGTCAATGCTATGAAACATCTATGTAGATTAGTCGTCTTTACGTTGTACAAATAGACCAGTCTCTGCTAGCTGCAAGTTCAGACAGCACAAATGTTGTGACATAACAAACTACTGACTATTTTTTTGAAATTGAACTAGACTATGCCATGGATCAACTAGTATATGTTTAGACATGGATCTCCTGCAAAAAGCTCAGGAGATAAGGATACTATGCATAACTCTTCTCCAGTGCACCTCTGAGATAAAATTCTAACTGGTAAGAGAAAGTGAATGCTTTCATGCTAGTCAATCTTTTGTCCACAACTCTGTAAGCCTGAAAGTAAGTTGCTTGAATTGGGAATGAGTTTTCGTGTACTTTATTTATGGAACCGATATAATTGTGAAATGCAAGAACATCCTAAGCAAAGTGTTTAAATATGTACCTTTTCAAAAGCATTGTACCATTTGTGAACATGGTGGCTCCTTTTCTAAAGATTGCTCGGCCCTTGCGGAGTTCCAAAGCAAGCAAACATTATCAATGAAAGTTTCTACCCTGGGGCACACCTAATGAACTTTGGGTCTAATTGAAGTATCATCTTTCTCTGAAACCTTCCTTTGATGGTTTGCCACCATTGGTTTTCATTCAAAAACATCGACACAAACCCCTTTAATCATTCTCTCGACAATAGATATCCCATTTGAATTACGTCCCTATTCTTCAAAAATTATCAGTAATATAATATTACATAGCCGATTCACATTTTACTTCGGCACTTGTTCTTGTTATGTAGACCAGCATTACTACAGTTACCAGAAGTATCAGAGGTTTTATATGCTGGAAGAATTGCATGCACACCTTAATGGTAAGAGAGACATCACTGGTTATCCTCAGAGAATGTATTCTGCTACTGGAAAGCTTAACATTTCTACCTTTTCTTTTCTCTTCTTCTTCCAGTAGCATGAAACGAGAAGGTATGTTCATGATGTTTGGAAACCAGAATAAAAAACCATCAAAGAAGAGATAGGAAAATATTAAGCTGGAGAAATGACCCGCAATCTGCTAATCAAGCTGGAGAAACCTATACACCAATTTTGATGCAAACAACTCATAATAGCTAATATAAGAAATTGACGTCTATGTATACACTCTACCATGTACATCAAAATCTCTAACAACAGGGCATTACACGTCATGCCGCTCAGCCGTTAAATTTTCGATATTATGAGAATTGTTGGTGCTCAGTTAATATATAATGTAGGCTGTGTTTAATTTAGATAATTAAAGAAGACCAAAATTTGATTGCTCTACTTACAGTTTTCTTGGGACCCCAATCTCACCCAAAAAAATACCCACAGAACTTGAATCAGGCAATTAGTGGAGCATGGTTGGGTAGTAAACATCTGTTTCTGCACTAAAGAGGTTCATTAGAGTATGAAGTAAATACAGAGAAGAGGAGACTGACGTCTTTCAATAGCTTCACCATCACCACCAAAACCATATTTAGACGACGGAGTGAGGAAAGCTATCGTTTCTGAATACATTGGATTCTCCTTGCTGCTTGCAAGCGTGGAGGAGCATATAAAATGATAGCAAACATGGAGAGAACGATAAACACGACTCTTTGTAGTTAAAGAAATTCAAAAGAAAAGATGATCACAAGAGTCAATGACAAAATCCAAATTTCTATATCAGAATTATATTGCTCGAGAACGGCTAACAAGTCCTATTACATTGTACAGTATATGCCAAAAAAATTGACAAAAACATAGAAACTGCAGAATAACACTTACCTTATTTTATATTTCCCAACTTTCTCATTGTTTATGATTCCCTAAAAGTTGCAGACCCATATCAGCCATCACAAAAAGAAAAACTAGCACATGCCCACATTATCCAATTGAGGCCTCTTCCTCGTGCTTCTACGGACGCTTCTATTTTTCTTTCTCCCCACATAGGTACCCGAGTTGAGTGGAACCAGGCTTTCAACATAATTTTCTACTTCGTTCAGTTCTGTTAATTTGCGTAGTTTTTTAATACTTCCATGCTTCGGGTCATATAATAGTAAATCACCATAATTTCTTAATAAAGCTTCACCATTCTTGAAAGACCACATCAACCTCATAAAATTATCAATCTCAGCCCAGTTTTGGATCACAGAAAAGTGTACTATCCAAGATTCCCGAACTCCATAATCCCGCATCACCCACACATCGAAATGAGATTTAACGTCATTAAAAGCAATGACACATAGACACCCTTCAAACACTCCCACACTCCTAAAATCCTGCTTATTTTCCGAACAAACTCTTGGTAGTTCAATTTCTTTAAAGCTCTCTTTGGTGACATCCAAAGAGACTATAGCCTTGGAACTGTCTTTGGCACTTTTTACACCTAACCAATGCAGAGCTCTATTAACAAGCACCCCAGGTTCTCTAGGAAAAGGGAACCTATAAGGAATACTTTGAATGCTTCTCCATGAATTTGTTGCCAGCGAATATACATCAACTGGAGAATTTTCCTCCTTATCCTCGAAGAATACAACTTTGATCAACTTATAATCGTCAGTTAAATAATCATAGCCTAATGCATAAAGGTCGGTAACATCGTTCGACAAATCATTAGGTGATTTAGGTATTTCCTTATACTCTGTAGTGGCTGGATTCCAAAGACATAAGAATTCCCTATCATCCTCATTACACCATAAACAAACCAAGCCATTAACTGAACCTCCCAATTCAATTCCAAAACCTTGAGATTTGAATGGGTAATCCATTGCAACAGGATCATATGCAATTCTTTTGGCTTTTGACGATTCCAACAATGATGATAATGAATCATAACTTATAGAGTGAAGTAAGTAAGATTTCCTCCAGTAATTTCTAAGCATGATCCTGTAGTGATTCTTTTGAATAGTATGACTAAGGTGAAATTTGACAAAGTTAGGGTTTGATATTAAGACAAGCCAAGATTTGCAAACGCACTTACATATGAACGTAGTTTCGACTGGTACCCGCACAAGGATTTCAAGGTACACCTCTTCGGGAATGCTTGACATGGCAGATGGTTCTTTTCTCTTTCTTCTGCTTCCAGTTTATTGAAGGAAGAATTGATTCGAGAAATCGAGAAGAAAATGGACTTATAACCGGTTAACGAATTACAAATAGGGTAACAAAGCCCGCATTTACGGGCTGGCACGGTCAATTTGTGGCCCCAAGATTGTACGAGTCACTGTAGGGCCGTTTATAATACCCGAAAATATATGTGAAAACTACATGGAGACCCATTCTCCCAGACTTTTCTACTATGAAATCCATGCTCAGAAAAACACAGGCGCGCACCCATTTTCTGGAAGAAAATTATTCTCAAACCCATAATTTCTGAAATTATGTTTCGGTCTTTTTTTTTTCTTCTTCTTCTTCTCAGATTCGTATCTCCCTACAGCTTTCTTTCCTATCTATCGACGGAGTCCAAAATCTCGATTGAGATTAGAAATTGCAGCAACCAAGTTGGGTCCGTTTGTCAACTGGATTGGGTGTATTCAAGGGTTCGTTTGTGATTCGAATCATCTACGGTTGAGGTAATGTTTGAGAGGAAGAAGTTAGGCTCTGATCTGTTGGGTTCCTATTCTTCATTTTACTGTTGTTTTCTCTTTGTAGATTCATAAGAGAAGCCCTAACTTCAACAACTAAAGAGGAAGAAAAGATGAAACCCTAGCTTCTATATTCAATTGGGTTCCTATTCTTCCTTCACGAAGTCAATTTTCATCTGTTCTGTCGATTCAGGTCTAGTATTTCCTCAATTCGAAAGATTTGGATTTTTCCATGTTTAAGAAAGATAACTGAATTTTAATTGAATTTCCACTTTTAATTTTTTTTTTGTTCGAATTTCATGGCTTGTATGTATTCTTTTTTCCAGGGGTGTACTCGTGACATTTGTTTTTTAAGTTTAGTCTAATACATCTCCTGCAGTGATCTATTTTCAAATGTTATTGTTCTGAATGTGTTGTATCTGGATGCTCACCTCGTTCCTCGTTTCTTTTTATGCTTTCTATATAGATCAGAATCTTAGTACTGGAATTGGTTTAATTTTTCTTGCTAATGCAGGGTACTTCTGGGGTTCCGAAACCATCCCCGATCACAACATTAGATGCTCAACAGGCTGAAGCTAAATGCTCTTCTTGCAAGAATCATATGCGCTAGAGAGATTTGGTCAAGGCTAAACAACAAGAACATAACCAGCTGCAGCTGCTTGACCGCACCGTTTCCTTACTAGTTTGTTGTGCGTTTGTGGGATGAGTACAAGGGTTGTTTGCAGCGGATGTGGCGTTAATTAGAAGCCAGTAGGGTGAGCTAACTTGGGTACCAATTTGTTTCAGCATCGGATAGAGTTTGGGTCCTTGAAAATACCTAAGAAAGAGTGTAGTTGCCGTCAGTTTTATGAGATGAATGGCTGCAGATTGGTGGTGTTTAGTGTTGCATAACTTGTTATGCAGCTATGAAAATGGATGCATAACCTGTTATGCATCTACAAAATTTGTTGCATAACTTGTTATGCAGTCCAGAAAACGGTTGCATAGCACGTTATGCATCAACTTTTTCGTCACTATTGAAACCAACAAAAACGAAGACCGCACAACTTGTCATACATCTACAATAATATCTGCATAACATGTTATGCAGTCGTGAAAATTGGTGCATAACCTGTTATGCATCCGAAAATATGGCTGCATAATGCATTATGCATCGAGAAATTTGTTGCACAATCTTTTATGCATCGAGAAAATAGATGCATAACCTGTTATGCATCCGAAAATATGTTTGCATAATGCATTATGCATCAATTTTTTGTGTACGCACTAAAATCAACCAAAACAATGGTTACATAACTTGTTATAGATGCATAACTTTGTTATGCAGTCGAGAAAATGGTTGCATAATTCGTTATGCGTCTGCAGAATGTGTTATGCATCTTTTTTGGTGGCTGCATAATGGTTATGTAGTCAGTTTTCGAAATTTTGCCTAAAATGATGATCACCTCCGATTTTTTCGTGAAAAAAAAAATTTAATATTGTTGTTTGTACTCGTTGCGTAGCTCTCTTAAAAAGATTTCCAACGATATAAGATTTGTAAAATTCCAAGGCACGGATTTTTAGATATGTTATATCCAAGTTGCGTTGCCAATTATACCCCTGATGCATAACCCGTCATGCGGATGCATAATCCGTCATGCATACATTTTTAATAATTTCATATAATTATGGGTGTCACGGTACCTAAAATTAATTGTGGGCCTGAGAATGAGAATTTTTTTTTTTTTGGGTCTCCCCCTAATTTCCCCAAAATATATACTTTGCCCGTATGTACTCGCCTGATCCCGTGTGTCCCTGTAGGACCTCAAAGCCTATAACAGGTCGTTATGGACCGCCTGGCCTGGTATGAGTAGCTTAAGCTTTTAGATGGGTGAATATGTGCTTTCCTAAAATTTAATAGCCTAGTCTTGCCTGAGATAGGCGCATAGTTTTAGTTTTATAATGAGGTAGATTGTTATGTTATTTTGTTTATATTGTGGATTAAAAAAATTATTTTCATTTATGTTCTACGGTTAAAAGTTTAACTAAGTATTTAAGATTGTTTTTATACAAAAGGTCTTACCATGGCTGGACTGGATTGGCTGATAAAATACGTTTTGGAAAACTTTGGACCCCAAAATAAATATTTTTACAAAAGTATGACTGGTTCGACGGATTTTTGGGTAGCTGAATATGAGGCATGTCAGGCCTGACATGACTTAGGAAACGAGCCAGGCAGCCCGACCTGACTTAACTTACACCTCGACCGGTAAGACTGGTGTCTGAAAAGTTGTTTTGGGATGTTTGTTTCTTCTCAAGGAATCACACTCCACGAGTAATAAAACAGGGTTATATATCGAGTAGTAAAATGAATAATCCCTTTTATCCTAGTATTTTTTATCATGGCTAAATTATTCTCGATTAATTTGTATTAATGAACTTGGTTAGTTTATCAAATTCATTGGTAGTGATTAAACTTGATCAGCGAGTTTGATTTAACTTTTAGAATTAATGAAGGATGTGCACCCTCCTTCAGTTTTTCAGTTTCAGGCATCCTACGGCTAGGTCGTCTTTTAAACATCATGTCCATAACCACCTATACGGCTAGGATTTTATCAATTATTGGTCTTAGAAATCCTAAAAACCCAAATACGACTAAAAATTTTGACTACGACTTAGTCGTAGTTAAGACTTATGGCTAGTAAGATTGACTTAACCGTAAAGGTTTGTACTCGATAGTAAGAGAACACAAGCTTATACTTATTTTTAGTATAAAATTCCAGTTTGGAAACTCTTATTTTCGATTTTTTATATCTACGGATGGTAAGCATCGTTCACGTCCAGGAATGTTTTTCAAAAAATAATAAAATTGTTTGTTACTGCAAGGTATGTGACGAAAAATCCTAGTTGTATAAATTTTTCATCCTAAGGTTACGGCTAATAGTTTATCATTTACTAGCTGTGGGTATTGGAAAATAAGCTTAAAGCTAAGAAATCGTTATTCGACCTAGTCGTTAGTGGTTCCTGAAATAAAAAAATAAAAAAGCTGGGAAGAAGAAGAATTGTAATACCATGATTCGCCAGGTAGGTTCATAGAATGGGATGTAGATAATGGTTTGTCTTTCCATAACATCGAAGGTTGATAGATACACTGGACTAAGTTACCAGAAAAACTTCTCAGTTAGGCGTGCTCGGTCAGGAGTAGGAAGTTGATGTTAGATGACCACAACGGTGCCCATTAAGAACCTCACATTTTCGGATGACTGTAATTGCTAAGTGAGGACATTATTAGTACAGAGACGGATCATTACAAATAGTATTGGAGCCAACGACAAGTCACCTATTGAGGATGGAGAGTATAATAACGGGTTATGTCAAGTACGGTCTCATGGGTCGCATGGAATGTTAGAAAATTGGGCTTGAATGTACTCTGGAGCCGAGGACAGCTCCAGTTATTGTAATACCCCGATTCGGCAGGTAGGGTTCGCCGAATTGAATGTAAGAAATAGTTTGTCCCTTCATAACACCAGGATTTTTCAACACATTTGACAAAAAGCTTTGTTATTAAGCATGTTCGGGCGTGAGTGATCCTGGGATAGATGACCTCTCGGAAAGATGTTGATGATTTCTAAGAGTGATGTCATTTAAAAAACCCCACAATGTCGGAAGACGGTAGTGACTAAGTGGGGATGATATCGATGAAGGGTCGGGTCATTACAAGAATACGACTAGGGTTCGAATAGATTAGGTCTTGATTTTTGGCTTTTCGTTTAGGAATAAGTTTTAAGGGAAAAGGGTATTATGGTAAAATTTTAATTTAAAAAACAACTTAGATATTTTTTATATATTATGACACCCCTTAGATACATTTTAGACAACACAATCCATATGGATCCCTTCAAGAAAAACCAACAGCCCCATAAACAACTTTCAGTGTCTATGACTTTTTTATGCATCTTTTCGTTTTTGTTTGTCATTTTTTTCTTTGCGACTTAGTTTTGGAAATTAGGCATTTGATATCTAGTTGTTTCCACAACTATGGTAAAATATAAACTACACACGAAAATGCATTGTTTAGTGAGATGAAGGTATGGTGCAAGGGTCTTGGTGATGCCATGGTAAAATTGACAAATAATTAACTTTCAAATAACCAATTTTGTTTCATTTTGAATGTATTTGGTAGACTGGATATGTCTAACCAACAAAATTAAAATCTAAACGATGATTATACGAAAATTTCCTTTTGAATTTTTTAATTTATTGATATATTGCTAAGAGATATTTCTGATATGAAAAAAATGTACTGAACTGAAACAATAGACACAAGGGTGAGAGGATCTTTCGTCTAATCCTTTTGTGAAACTAGGTGACAATGTTTATTAGGGTTTGTTTGTTTTTAGGGTTTGTTTATTTTCATGTTTATTAGCATGAATGGAAATAACACATACCATATTGGGACTAGTTTCAACTAGAACAACCAACATGGTATTTTTATAAACGTCTAATAAATTAGGGAAAAGAGTAATGTACCATTGATATAATTTTATTAAACTTTACAATCGAATTACGTTACTGCTAATATCAGAATAGCTTGGAATCAAACAATTCAAATTACATATAGTCCATTCCAAAAGTCATATATGACCAGAACAAATTATATTGATCTACATTATTATATTACTCAAAATAATACTAAATTCAAGAAATCCTTGGATAACAATTGAGATATGCCTGGAGACTTCTCATTATTTTTTGGGATTCTCAAACTCAATCTTTGATTTTCCTATCAACAACAAATGAATAATCCTTCACTGTATTGTTTGCCTCTTTTTTTTGTACCATCATAAAAATATCAAGAGAAGCTGCACAATAACTACAAAACTCACCAAACATTTGTTAAAATCTAAATATAAACATTAAGTCTAAGCAGTTAATCTCATTCTCTATAATTAAAATTCTTTCTGAAACCACGACTTACAACTATATCTTTTAAATTTTGTGAAAAAACAATTCAGTTATGGTTGCTTTACCAAAGAAGGTAGTCAAATACAGTGAAGGGATTCACATATTCTAGATAACTGACCAACATGAAATCAAAAACCGGTACCTCTAAATAATTGTCAAATTAGAATTAACAAATTCACTCTTTACATATAAACATACCACCAAATTTGGAATTTCTCATGATTCATTCACTAAACAAACCCCATATTTCGCAGTTTAATGATAACCATACTAAAATTGATGGATTCAGATCAATCAAATGGTTTTTATTTTAAAAAAAAACAACAACAGAGCATTTCATTATCATCCTATCAAATTCAATTAAAGTTTGTTAGAAATTCTTCTAATTCCCTAATACACAAAGGTTAAAATTTTATAATTGATTTCTTTCATATCCACAAAATCACATCATTTTCAAGGTAATTTGAAGAATTTCAATTCTATAAGAGTTAAAGTTACAGATTACGGGGATTTTGGGTTAATTTAAGTCGTCGCGGGTATAAGAGACAGTCAAATTGATTCTAATCCACCAATATATTTTCCTTATCTTCAAAATTTCTGCTCAAAGTTAGAATATGGCTCAACGAGATACAAATAAAATTTGCCACTAAAACTCTTGAAAACAATGAAATCTTGGTGGTAGAATCAATACTTAGTGGCTTGAATATCAAAATTTTCTATCATGAACCAGATAAAAAGAAAACTTCAGATTCAAACCAAAAGAAATCAAGTTGAAAACCACCAATTTCTAAAACGAGCTTTATTTTATTTATTTATTTTATAGGAAAAAGCTTTCGAAAAGGCAAATGATCCTCAATAATCGACCTAAGCCAAATTGGAGGTACAAACCAATATATGTAATTAGCATTAACTTTAGTCTATTAAGATAAAGCATGTGCTACAAAATTACATATCCGTGGTTGAAAAGTAAAGATACAACCATCCGTTTTTTTGATCTCCATCAAACTTTTCGGTTGAAATTTGTTGATCAAATCCTATAGTTGCATATTCTATGCTATTACACCGAAGATGATCTTAACCATCCAAATACACATCAAACATGCATAAACATAAATCAAAACAAGATAAAGAACATAAAAGTAAAGGGAAAACAGATCTTTTTAGATGGTTCGGTCTCTTGAGATCCACGAGATATCACTATAATATGAGGTGTTTACATGTTCTCCATTGATGGAGGCTCTCATGGAGCTTTAAAGAATAAGTAGAAGCCCTAAGGAGGCCAAAAGAGAGAGAGAGATAGAACTAGCCTTAAGTATAGAGACCCTCTAAAACATCCCCACTAACCTATTTATCTTTCTCTTTTATAGGGTATGTGGTTACATCGAATTACATTTATTCCCTTAGGGATGAATAAATAAGATAAGACTAAGTGGTTAGGTGTACATATTATAGTTGGTTGTATTGTGGTAAGATACTACGACCCTTAATCTTGCACCACGTAGCGAGTTAATTTTTTGCACTCACAAATCCTTTGCATTTCTCTCAATGATGACATGATTAAGATTTTGTTCAACATCTTTCTTAAGAGCACCCCATATAGTCATGTCTTGAGCTTCAGTAGCAGATTCAACTTCAAACACCATTGAAGCGCAAAAGGAGGCTTTATAATTGTGAAATCCCTCATCACATACCCGGAATTCTCTTTTCTTATCGCCTAGTATTAAAAAAAAATCCAAAAACAAAGCAGTAACAATAAAAATAACACATCTAATTTCACAGTGGTGTATGCCGTAAAACATGAAAAGTTTGAGTTGAAAGTGAACTATTTTAATAATCAATTGCATTACAGTATTTATTTCGTTTCAGATGCAACTATATATAAAATTATAGCCAGATGCAAAAACTATTTTGTCATTGTCATTACTCTTATTCTTAAAATTTATCTCGTTAATGATTTTACCAAGAAACAACGAACTGCCATTGATCAAGACCACGATTATATTTATAAATTCCATCTTGATGTGCTTCCCACCAACAATCGTTCTTGCAGTAATGATCTACTCTCGCATTATAAACGTGATAGCGTTTTTGAACCCAAACTCCACTTTTATTCCATGAAAAATCACACCAATGGTGAGTTACTATGAGAAACTGCTGACCAATTGACCACTTCACATACTGATTATCATGAGCAATTTTTTTCATATCTTTCGGTAAATTGGTCGCCCAACAATGTAGCATCAGATCTTGACCATTGTTAAGTTGGTTCGTTATTTTTACATAAACTTTGGAAAAGTTTTATTCAGATGATAAACATTTACTAAATAATATTGCAAACAAAAGGAAGTAAGCAAATATGTAGACACCACAACTGCTATTTTTAAGACTAGCCGTTATTTTTCTTCGGTTGAGGATGATTATATCTGTTTCTGCATCTTCATATTTATACACAAACAACAAAACCACATTTACATCTTGCATGCCTTTATTTAAGATTAAGATTTCTTCATTAATTTTTTTCTAAGGTCAATGGGGATTTTCTTTCTTATCTTTTTCATTAAATTAAATATGAGATAGGGGGTGCATTGATTTGAAAATCTATTGAAAATCCACTTCTACTTTTTCATTATATTAGAAATATCTTTTTGGTATTTGGAAAACCGATGTAGTTATCAAAGAAAATATGAAAAATCTGTAAATCCTTACAGAGATGAACTTGGAGCTCAAATTATCGATGTCATCTTCCAAAGATTTCACAACTGTACTAGAGTGAGTTGTATCGGATAGTTATTCTCAATGTTCACAACCCAAGCTCACCTAGCAAGAGGCACTAATCACTCGTGAATTCACTGGTCAAGTGAAAAAATTTAAAATGATTTTAGAGCTTAGCCATTTGGCTCTAGTAAATTATTTTTTTATCGTAGGGCCATCGCTAGAGATCCAGCTGGAGCCATTTGGTTCCAGTAATTGCTAAAAACAGAGAGCTAAATATTTAGTATTTTGGTAAGTCTCATCGGCACAATCATAGCATACAATTACCTCTTACCACAGACCGTGATGTGGCTCCAACAATGTTAAGAAAACTCCTTGTAACGGTGCGCCTCGAGCCTTCGAGCACGGTTGGACAGGTCTGCTAGGCTTAATTCACTTTCCAACCTAACGTCGACTTGAACATGTGGCTATCATCTCTAAAGATGAATTCTATATAACACTTGGAAGGGAAGAGATTAGAAACGGAAATACAAAACCCAACACTGATAAACACTAGAATAGGCAATATTCACTGGCCCGAGAACACCCCCTCGAATAAATGCTCCCACCGCCAGTTGAAATTTGTTGATCAAATCCTATAGTTGCATATTTTATGCTACTACACCCAAGATGATCTTAACCATCCAAATACACATCGAACATACATAAACATAAATCAAAACAAGATAAAGAACATAAAAGTAAAGAGGAAACAGATCTTTTTACGTGGTTCGGTCTCTTGAGATCCACGAGATATCACTATAATATGAGGTGTTTACATGTTCTCCATTGATAGAGGCTCTCATGGAGCTTTAGATAAGAAGTAGAAGACCTAAGGAGGCCAAGAAAGAGAGAGAACTAGCCTTAGCTAGAGAGACCCTCTAAAACATCCCCACTAACCTATTTATCTTTCTCTTTTGTAGGGTAGGTGGTTACATCGAATTGCATTTATTCCCTTAGGGCTGAGTAGATAGGATAAGACTAAGTGATTAGGTGTACATAGTGTAGTTGGTTGTATTGTGGTAAGATACTACGACCCTTAATCTTGCACCACGTAGCGAGTTGATTTTTTGCACTCACAAATCCTTTGCATTTCTCTCAATGATGACATGAGTAATCTTTTGTTCAACATCTTTCTTAAGAGCACCCCATATAGTCATGTCTTGAGCTTCAGTATCAGATTCAACTTCAAACACCATTGAAGCACAAAAGGAGGCTTTATAATTGTGAAATCCCTCATCACATACCCGGAATTCCCTTTTCTTGTCACCTAGTATTAAAAAAAATCCAAAAACAAAGCAATAACAATAAAAATAACACATCTAATTTCACAATGGTGTATGCCGTAAAACATGAAAAGTTTGAATTGAAAGTGAACTATTTTATTAATCAATTGCATTACTGTATTTATTTTGTTTCAGATGCAACCGTATATAAAATTATACTCAGATGCAAAAACTATTTTGTCATTGTCACCCACTCTTATTCTTAAAATTTATCTCGTTAATGGTTTTACCAAGAAGAAAAGAACTGCCATTGATCAAGACCACGATTATATTTATAAATTCCATCTTGACGTGCTTCCCACCAACAATCATTCTCGCAATAATGATCTACTATGCTATTATAGACGCGATAGGTTCTTTCAACCCAAACTCCATTTTTATTCCATAAAAAATCACACCAATGGTAAGTTATGTGAAACTGCTGACCAACTGACCACTGCACATACTGATTATCAAGAACAATTTTTTTCATATCTTTCGGTGAATTGTTCGCCCAACAATGTAGCATCAAATCTTGACCATTGTTAAGTTGGTTCGGTATTTTTACATAAACTTTGGCAAAGTTTTATTCAGATGATAAACACTCACAAAATAATATTGTAAACAAAAGGAAGTAAGCAAATATGTAGACACCACAACTGCTATTTTTAAAACTAGCCATTTTTTTTCTTCGGTTGAGGATGATTCTATCTGTCTCTGCATATTCATATTTATACACAAACAACAAAACCACATTTACATCTTGCACGCCTTTATTTAAGACTAAGATTTCTTCATTAGTTTGTTTTCTAAAGTCAATGGGGATTTTCTTTCTTCTCTTTTTCATTAAATTAAATATGAGATAATGGGTGCATTGATTTGATAATCAATTGAAAATCCACTTTTTCTTTTTTATGTTACATCGATATTTTCCATCAATGAGGTATTTAAAGCAAACTTCATTGCATGGTACAAAATGTGATTTTGGCATTGATATAGATGAACTTATCTATTTAAGGAAACAAGGAAAACATTGACTATCATTCTTACAAAAACAAATGTGTTTTTGCTGATCTGACGGTTCTGGGTAGATCGTTCTAAGCAATCGATGGTTCCTATTGTTTTCTAATTGCTCTCAAAATTCAAAGATAAATCGTGGCTAAAAATGATTCCCCTTCTTACGCCTTGATCTGACGTCTCAGAAGTGCTTCGTCTAGGTTTCACTTCGGTTTTTTCTCCACTCAATTCTCATCCGTACGCAAATCAAAATCCCCATTCCCATTCCCATTCTCATCCGTATCACCATAACTTATGTCGTTCAATCCCGTATATTCACAGTTGTCGAATTAGAGTTATTCTTCAACTTAATGTCATTATACGTTACAGAACATAAAAATCCTCATCAACAAGTCCCATTATTTCGATTAAACCCGTCGGGTTTGTGAGAAACCATTTGTTTTTGTAAGAATGATATCGATTATGTTCTGATACTCTCAAATTATGATAACTAGAAAGAGATTTTTTAATTAGATCCTTTGCGTTTGCTACAGCACTGATTATGGATTATAGTCTTCGAACTCGGAGGGTGAATTTCATTGTTGATGTCATCCTTTTCCAAAGAAAGTTATGTGTCGGTCTCGCGAGTAACCTATTTGCATTCTTGATGGAATATAAAAAAATCCCCCACAATTAACAGTTTTAGTCAGTTAGGTCTGGGCTATGTTGTTGCTTTTGTTTTCTCTGTTTTGGTGGAGATCTCAACTGATACAATAATTCTATCATCATGTGAATGTTGAGTAACTGCTCAGTAGGTGCAGAAACTTACCCAAGGATCCTTTTGAAAGACCACTTCATATGAGTTAGTGAATTTACTAACACATGAACTTGACAAACGGATTATTCCTTTGTAAGGATAGAAAGGGGTTGGATACACAATTATAATTTCAACTCCTACATGGTACACATTATATTTCCGGATGTGTTGGCACTTTGTGCAGGGACACTTACATATATTTTTATTTCATGTTACATTAGTTATTATCAAGTGAATTGTACCCATAAAAACGAGCTTTCCAAACAGCCACTAAGACAAATATGCATGAAGAAAGTTGTTTTAGATATCAAAACAACTGGACTAAAAAGGTTGTCACCATGGACGTATGGTGAGTTTGAACTGGGTGCGGTTTCAGCTAGTGTTACTGTTATTAATTATTTGACGTCCTTGCATTGGCTTATTCATTTGTAGAAGGTTAGGCTGATTGATCAGGTGTTAGTTTTATTCTATATATATGTGAATTATTTTATTTTATTTGAACATGCTTGGTGCAATTAGATGTTTCCCTATAATCGTTTTCAATACCTATAAAACTTGGAGGGATACCCTATAATTTTTTCAATACCTACAAAACTTGGAGGAATAAATTGGTTTTCTATATGGAGCTTTGAAAGAAAGAATTATGTATTGCGCTTGCAGATAATTCTTTTATAGTTGGTGTATAATGAATCTGTTATAACAGTGTCCACTCCAATGTGTAATTCTTGTATAGTTGATGAACATGAAAAAGTACCATCTTTGAATCTAGTTGTGATGGCTTAATTCAGTGAGTACACAATCTGAACTAGGTCTTAAGTTTTTTCTGCAAGTAATTTGTAGTCTCCTCATTAACAAAATCTATGGAGTCATTGCATTACTTTACTTTTGTTTCCACATTATTAGGTCAATATTTATCATCAAAGTAACATCATATGCATGTTAATCCATTATGTCAATTCTAAGGTCTTTATCTATTATACCATTTGTGGAGTGTTTAAATATAGTTTAAGCCGGAAAAAGTTGTGGATTTCTCGTACCCGCGTCTTTTCACAACTTCCCAATCCAGCGCTACAAAATAGCCACACCAATCCTTTTATATTCATTCATATGAGTATACCAAGGTATCTTGCCATATTAAGATTGCCTCTAAAGACATCATCACAACAAAATATTTTGACAAACTCTTCAAGAAGTCTGTGGAAACATTCCACAGCTCCAAATTGTCTTCAAGTTTTCTATAAATCTCTTTAAAATTTGCTAATCATATGCAATATTTTATATCCCTTTCTTCAACCTAATCATGAGCTTATTTGCTTAGTCTTCTCATTGTTTTGCAAGATTTTTTCGAAGAAAACATTGTTTCTAAAAAACCATGTCCCCATTGTTATAAAATAGGCATTAACCGTCCACATATAGTTCTTGCACCACTGGACGTTTATGATTACTGTGATAGAACATAAAGAATAATTTTGTTGTCTACAAATGTAGCTTCGTTGGAAAAAAAATTGCTCGCGCGCTACTCGTTTTTGATCTAGCAACATTACAACTAACTATCTAGCATATGGTTAGTTGTGATAATACTTGCAAAAACATACGTTGATGAAAAGTTTTCTCAAATTAACTAGATTTACTAAATGTCGTTTGGATCTTCAAATGATCGTTTTGTAATGTTGCATGATCAAAATGCTCAAGCAATGCACGAGCAAAACAAATTCCCTTCATTGACAATGAAACTTGATTAGAGACTAATCCTGGTCCACTACAATGCCTAGTATGGTAGACTACATTATTCTAATTCACACACCTTTGCCGAATACGATTTTAACTATTCCTGGTTTATTTAAAGTCAACAAAGAACCCACATTTTGAGGATACCTCTATAAATTGGGGGATACTAAATAAATTATAAAACGGGATGTATGAATTAAAATGAAGAACCATTTATCTATATATTTTTAGTAATGAATAAATCACCCTTATTTAATTAATTATTAATCATTTGTATTAGTTGTTATTGATTTTAGATTATGTTAGTTGTTGTCAAGAATCAACATGGTCTTCAACCAACATCCATGCCGACTGTTGGCATGTATCACATGTCAAAAACCATGTCGACTGTTAAAGATATTAACTAAGGGGAAAAAATAGCAAGAAGTAAGGCGGCTTGGCCTTGATGATGAAGACCATGCCGACTGAAACTTCCCATTTTGGTAGTTAGATCACATGCGTTTGCCGCATCCTGGGGATTAGCTCCATTCATGATTCAGAGTTCCCTCCAAAAACAAAATAGTGGTGAGCTCACACTCGTTTGTTGCATTTAGGCCAAGCATTATTGTGCCCTTTTTCAGTACCCTATTTCTTATATGTAGAGAAAAATCTAAAAATCCATCCACTATGATCTCCCAATCTCTATATGAGTTGGGATATCCCTTCCCCACAAGGAGTGGATCAGATCTGATTCATCTCTTGTAGGAAAAGGAAATCACACGGATACTCAGTAGCCGTATAAATTGACGCTTTACGTAAACTCACTAGCTCGTATGATAATAAATACAGCTACTGAGTTGCTGTAGAATTTTACGTGGCTACTGAGTTTCCGTTTCTAGTTTTTAAAGTTTTATCTTAAAACTTTCCTTTTTCACTTTTTTTTTACTAAAACTCTTTTTTTATCTATTATATCTCCGTGTTACCTATTATATATCTTTTTTTTTCCTCTAAAATTCTTTTTTTTTACCTAGACAAATATATTCTTATTAGGAAAAAAACTGCGGAAAAAATACGGAAACTCAGTAGTCGTATAGTACTATTTGAATTTCCGTATCGTGTAGGGAAGGAAAAAAAAAATATCATAATGAGGTTGTCTGCCTTGTGATAGTGAGGTTATCCGCCTTGTGATATCCCTTTCCTTTATTTGAGGAATGGGGAAGGGATGCCCTGCACCATAGTGCTTGGCCAGAGTGGATTAACTTCATTTGAATGATTAAGTGTCCGTTTGCAACATAATATTTTGGACTACTTGTAGTTGCTAATACACGTGATTGCAACTACACAACACTGCAACTATACGTAGTAACATTCTGGTGTTTGGCATGCTACGAGTAAAAGGAACCTTTAATTTCTGATTGTTTATTATCCGAATAAAATAAAAAAAAAAGGCTTTTCTCAAACGTAGCCCACGCTTTTATTATTGATAATCTATGAGACTTGGTCAATCATGTTGACAAACAAATCAAGTTTGGGATTTTATATTTATTATCCATAGCCTACCAAGTTAAGCTTGTCCAGATCGAAAGCCGATACGACTCGTTCTTCATTATCCTTTCCATCAGGTTTTTCTTCTTAAGGTTCCATGTCCCCTTACTTGTATGATTAGCACTCTCCCCTTTAAGAAAATCCAACGTCTTGGTTTATTACTTCTCTTTACAAATGATTCATGTAAAACTCATAAAATATATTTCGCTCCCTTTTTTTTCCTAAACAATTTGATAATTAACCAGGACACTGCGACCACCAGTTCTTAATTACTTTTCACAAGGCACTTATGCACACAACACACATGATCAATAAACGAAGTCATAGACAGATGACAAAAGTACTTGTTAGTAACATAATCAAAATTGCCGAAAAGGTATACCCACTTCAGGAAAAAAAAAATAGAATGAAATATCTTAATGTAGAATCAAAAATGTTGATAACCTGTTAAAGACTTAAATTTCTCAACATATCAAAACGGTCGCAGAACTATGAATTTTAAAGTTGAGGAAAGTTATGGAAATCTTTGATATTCATGATGAAAACATGGTAATTTTTTGCCAACGTGGATGACGGAAGAACTAGGGTTTATAGTTAACTTAACGAGGCTGAACGAGTTGGATCAGCCTCTTGCTTGATTTCATGGGCTATAGTTAACAACTAGAAAAGTCAAGTTTGATTTACTAGTCCCTCTGATTGACCAAGTCTCATGGGCTATCAATAATGAAAGTGTGGACTATGTTTAAGAAAAGCCAAAGAAAATATAGCATCTATCTTGGTGAGATTTAAATTAACGAGCAAATATTTTTGTGTGTTGTTCCTGATAGCATCGGTCTTGATCCACTGAGTAACACATACATACCTCAAATTTTTTATCTCTATGTTAATGTATCAATGCTTATGTTTTGTTTTCAAGATAAATGGATCAGAAGTATTATATGAAGAGACAAATAATGAATCTGATCAAACGAGAAAGGCTTAAAGGGCTAGATCGTAAATCTATAATTTTAAATTTTCCATCAAGACCCCAGACAAAACCTCCGATCTGCCGTTAATAATGGATCTACAGAAAATTACCAAGGAAGAAAAGAAGAAAAGGAAGATCTAACCAAATCCTAGGAAACTTAAGAAGATTTTGATAGTAATTGCCTAATAAATTGTACATTATCTTTATTGTATGATTTGATTATTTTGTTTATCAAAAGTGTTCATGTAAATTGTGAAAATTTCTTTCAACCCAAAGTTATAGATAATAATGAAGAAAAAAAAAATTAAAAATTTGTAACTCCCCTCTCTCTAGAAAAACGCTCTCACGCCTGAACCCGTTATCTAGGGGGTTCTCCCCCCTCCCGAAAAACCAGATCGACAATCTCATCATGGAAATCTTCCATTTTCTAGGTTAATCTTCTCTTTCCACCGGTCATACAAGTGCATCCACGTTTTGATTGTTGTGATTCCCCATATAAATTGATGGGTTTGGTATTCTAATCAATGATTTTTGCTGTGATGTTGTGTCTCTAATCTGCAATGGAGTTTTTTCGATGATGTTCTTCACCAACGGATCTTATGCCAGTGATTTCTTCGTTGTATTCACTGGCTTTCCTATCATAGTCGTCAGGTAACCTTTTGTTGAACTGTTGATTTCACTTTAAAAAACATCAACTATGTGGTTATCTTTTGTCTGTTATTATTTGATATCTCTTATCCATTTAATTACCCATCCTTGATCCTATTTCAAATTAGAGCTTTACCCCCATCTATATGCTGGAACCTTTTTTTGTACCCATGTATCTGCTTCATGTGCAATCAACCCTCTTTGCTTAATACTCATACCTTATTATCTAAACCCTCCTTGCTTCAGATCCACAGTTTTTTAACCCCCTTTGGTTTGTAGGCATGTAACATGCCTGATATAATGTCTAGCAGTTAACCCTGTTAGCTTTCTCATGATCCGGGATTTTGGAAGGCTTCTCTCGCAGTTTTTACAAGTGTGCCTTGTTTAAGTTAATGGGTTAAGATGGTTTTTCAGTCAGCTGTAATGAAATTATTCCCATTTTGTTTCGGTTTTAATTTCTATCTTTTCTCTCATGTTGGTTTATGGACAGTTTTCAGCTTTTTGCATGTTTTTAATCCTTTCACTGTGGTGTCTTTCTGTGGATTTATATGAGCCTTTGAGAAGAGATGGTTTGGTCTTTTCCATGAGTAAGGTTTATAAATATCTATGAGGGCTGATTAACTCAGAGAACATCATCATAGCATAATAGATTTGAATAAAGCATTGTGGAAAGGAATCGGTCTAGATAATTACTTACAGTGGGTATTTTTTTCCCATAATCCAAGCGACCAAGACTATATTTTTCTACAACCTTGAAGTCTGGGCTCACTAATTTTTCAGTATCATGAAGAAGATACATCATCAATAGCTCCCCTTCTTTGTTTCTTCGCGCTTATAGCTCCCATCTTCATGAACAAGTGCTTGACTAACAATTGGTTTCACATCAAGCTGCCAACAATCAACTCATCAATTTCACCAGGACAAGGGGATCTAATATAATCAAGCGAAATCGATTAAGTTCTTGTTATCACAACAACATCATGCGACAATTCTTTGTGTGCACTTTACTGGCCGGTGGAACACCCACCTCTCACTTCACTTTCTGTACACAATTACTGTTTTTTATTTCAACCTTTACCTTATGTTTCCATAGATTGGAACTAGTTTAGTGTAGTACTTTAGGATAATCTCATCCTACTTAGCCAGATTAGATTAGTCAATATTAGTTTTTTCTTGTGTTGGTCTCTGTCTTGTAATTCTAGTTCGGTATTTTCCTTTCTGTATCTCTGTAACTAGTAATATAGGTTCGCCCCCTAAATTTTAGTCACTGCACTTCTGCACGTCAAGTGATTCATATTCTTAGTGGATCAGTTCTTCGTCTGCTCATCAGAGTTTCGTTTACTGCAATAATCATCTCCTCTACTCAGCACACTTTCTTATTCAACAATTTAAGACTTGCTTCACTGCACAACTGCATCTCCAAGCTGATTAATATCTGCAAATACTGCTACAGCCAGGTCTACTAACTATTTCAAGCCGTCAACTAAAACTCAAGTTAAGAGTATCACCATGGAACAAGCAAGAAAACAAGGAGATAGACAGGTAAAGCACATGCATTATTACCACAACATTTGGATGTAAATGTCGCACTAGCTCCTCAGATCGATTGCATCGGGACCCAATACCATCATCAAAGTTTCTTTGGGCATATTTTATTGTGGAAAGCATTAATCGAAAGCCTATGGACCCTCCATAACCTCATCCGTGTTCACCTCACCAATTCCAGCATTTCTCCCCAACATAATTCTGATTCGGAAACTATTGATCGCATTCTGCTCCACCATCATGTTACTGAAGACTATTTTTAATGTGTTAGTAGTTTATGAAATATTTATGCTTAAAAGAAAAATAATGAAGAAGAAGAAGACTGGGTTTTTGAGAAAGAAAAAAAAGTGATTTGTTTTATATTGGTCAAACCAAATCTGGCGCAGTTTGAAGTGGTAGTACAAGGCAAAAAAAGGGGCGGTACGTCTGCATTGTACTACTTCGTTAGGAGGTAGTCGAACTACCTAGGAAGTTGCTATGTCATGTGTTTGTGTCATGCCAAACACCTAGTTCATGAATGCATGCTCCTACTACACCCTTTGACTGCACTCTCTCCTCCAACTACATTGTGCCAAACGAACCCTAAGAGTTCCCTCCAAAAACAAAATAGTGGTGGGTTTTTCAGAGCAGCAATCTATGTCCAAATCAAACAAAATAATTAAAAAAATATGGATATTGGAGTATTTTAGTGGAAGTTAATTCGGTAAAGCAGAGAGAGTTGGCATGATTTTCACTCGGGAAGAGTATGCCGACTTTAAAAGGATGATTTTAATTATTTTCTAGATACCCCTTATCAACGTCCCTTAATATTTCATTATTGATAAATATATTTTTTTCAGCTTATCTTTTTTATTTTTTTTCTTTCGAAAAAGAGTCAAGTCCATATATATTCATCATAGAACTCTGAATCAAGATCAGGTCAATTAGAGGACTGACTCAGAAATATTCCACGATTATAACAGTTTCAGAAAGACTACAAAGACATCAACACGTTTTAACAGCATAGTCCCAATACCTAACTCAACAACAAATACCTACCATTCCTAACTGATTAAGAGGTAACAAATCACGTTTTAAACGGTCTTGGTTGGAATAAAAGTACATCCAAACCATATAACAAATCTAAAATTAATAGAAATGTTAAGATCCACAAATCCAACCATTCCTCAAGGTTTTTTTCAAAATCACAGTGAAACATATGATATAGATATAAAATGATCCATAGATCCAAAACCACTTGTCACTGATTTTTTTCAAAGTAACAATAACAAAGGTAACAAGTATAACAGTAACAAAAGTAACAAGTATAACCTAAATCGATTAAAATTTTGTTGAATCGGTCTGGAGTGATATCGGTCAGTATCGAAACCGGTCTTGGTGTCTCGGGTGTAACTTGTATCTGTATCTTAGGAGTCTTTATAGGAACTAGTACGTGTCTTTGGGAAACATGTTGCCGCTGGAGAGTAAAACTGAAACAGTCAAACAGAGTCAGGATGGCTGTTGATGCCACTGATGAGATAAACTATACTGTTGCTGCTGCTTGGTACCCGAAACTTACTGGGGAACTTAGGTTGAAGATGACTTTTGATGTAATTGACTGGTCCTACTTGATTGAAAAAACCCAGCAAAATCTTGAACAAGAACTGGATGGTATCTCAAATCATGAACCACTTCGAACAACAAATCCTTGCAAGATAAAAGATTTCAACAATAGAGAAGAAACCAAGCAAATAATATAAGAAAATAAGTGTTGAAATAATCAAACAAGCTACAAAATTACTTAAACTAATAACCAGATTTGGATCAAGAATAGAGGTTGTATCTAAACAGACCCCCAATTTAAATAGTTCGAATCTTAATTAGGATATTACGAAAAACCTAGAAAACAAAGTGAACAACAGAAACAAAAGAGGAAGCTAGATTGAGCCCTAAAAGCGAAATCAAAAAGAAAGAAAACACTAGAAGGAGCCAAAGATCGAAAGAAGATAAGATAACATGATTCAAAAGAAAATTTTGCTGCTGAGTGCGGTGGTTATAGTTTTAGGGTTGGGAATCAAAAAAAAAAAAAAAAGGAAAAATACAATGTGAAATATGGACATACACCATTGTAAATAAATTAGGATCATTCAGAATTTTTACATAAAATTTGCATATAGAAAATCAAAAGCCAAATATTTACACTTTATTAGTTACATTTTCGAACTCAACATTTTTGGGTCATGTTTGAATCTTTGATGGTTGGGAATCTTGGGATGCAAATTGTGACAAATTTCACAACATTTTCAGTTTTTTTTATGAACTGTAAATATATGAACTGACCATCATCCTTTTGTGAAAGTTGATATCTTAAAACAGTTCAAAGACGATTTTTTTGGTGTCACTGATTCACTCTTGCGACAGCTACTCTTTCTCGGCTAGCTGTCGCAAGTGGCAACAAATTTGTACTTGGTTAGTTGTTGTTTTTCTGAGAACTCAGACATATGATAGCCCATACTACTACTAGGTTGCTTCATAATACTACTAGGCGGAGCTGGAAGTTGCCTGGAAACCTACAGAATAGCGAGGTACCGAGGTACTGTCTGTCCATTGGTGATGTGTGTAGGCCAATATTGCATTTTCTCTATACAAATCAACTGTGACACCTCCCGGTCCCATCCGCATTCTATTCGACGTCCACTTGAGCTCAACGACAATTCTGCACCGCTGGATGATAATCTTCACGAATATTGAGAGTTATGGGAATCAAAACAGTCAAGAGGAGAGACTGAGCTTAGAACACAGATTTAATTTCAGCAATTAAAAATAAAACACAGAAATCAAATCAACACTCAAAATCAGCTAGTTCATATACTACTAATTTCATTCAAAACGATTAAGACTTACATACATTAACAGTAAAAGATTTCCTGAAAGGAGATCCCTTCTTTTTTTTTTCTAAGTCTAAAACGAAACAAAAAGTACTAGTTCCGACTAAAACCTCTATCTTTCCTTGCCATTAACGAAGAATCTAGCAATTCTCTAAATTAATGATTCAAAACACAGAAACCTAAAAAACCCATCTCTGATTCTGCATTTCAAAAGTGGGTTTTGATCTATTTGTTGATCAGATGACCAAAAATCAGGATGTGGGTTCTGAAGATTATAGCTAGCTTGCTGAACTGTGTATTACTATCAGTTTATCACTACTAATCTACTACTTTGACAGAAAAAGACGAGAAAAACTCTAATCACCACCATTGTCGAAATTCAGAGCATAACTGAAAGGATCATAATGAAAACTTAGTCTTTGCTTTGTAAGATTCTGCTTCTTCATGTGTCTTCTTATTTCAGCTCGAACCTTCCAGTATAAACTCCTTAATCTTTTTCTACCATTCTCAAATAAAAATGTTGGACCAAGATAAACTCCAATCACCTCCATTAATGATACTCTATACGCCTTGGGTATGTTTTAAAATGGTTGAAAAGAGCTTCAAGGATGGCAGTATTTGTAATGTGTGAAGAAAGGTGTGGAGGAAGCTGGAAATGAGGAAATAATGAAAGATAGAGATACGATCGGAAATGGCGGAAGAAAAAGGAATGATGTTCGCAGGAAAGGAGGAGAGTAATAAAAGAAGACAGTGTGGAATGGATGAAATGATCAGGAAATCTAGTCCTCACATGGATGGATGGATGGATATATAGAGAAGAGATAGTGAGGACTGAGGGGTTTTAACTTGTATGACAAGCCGATGTGATGTCTTTAAAGGGAACAAAGCTAGATGGGGTTGTAGCAGCTTTTTTGTGTTTCAGACTTCCGCTGTTGTCGTTTATTAAATTTTCCAGAGTACGGCGCCATTGTTTATTTTAATCTAACGGAAATATATAATTTTTTTGATTATTGAGATATTTTGTTCACCCAAGTGTCATTCAGATCAAAATCTTAAAGGGTATTCGTATGAATCCTCAAAACTGGTATTCCCATTCAGATTTGTATTCTTTAGATTTAAAATTGGATTTTTATAGATTTACTCTTCACAAATATCTCAGATATTGATTGTAATGGACTCGACATATTTGGATTTCTACGGATATTTTACCTGCCATCTTTAGGGGCGACCCCGAAAAAATTAGGGGCGATACAAAAAGACAAAAAGATCACCCAAACGTAAAACGTAGCCATCCCTTATCTCATATTTTTTAAAGGCCAAACTATCTTTTACAATCGGTAGATAACTTCACAATCAGGAAGTTAATCCACAATCGGGAGTCAATTTAGTTTATATAACTTCCGAATATAAAGTATCCCCAAAATAAAATCCTCTATCTTTTGAACTTTGATTATCCTATAATCGGTAGTAAAAAGATTTATCTTGACACCCGATTAAAGTAGACCTTTGGCTAAAATGCTACCATAATCGGTAATAAATTTAGTTTATTTCACTCCCGAATATAGAGTAGCCCCAAAATAAGATTTTGCAAAAATTCTCAATTTTTTGAATTTTGGTTGAGTCTATAATCGGTAGCAAATGAAGTTATCCTGACCTCCGATTATACAGTAGATCTCTTTACCGAAATCCTACCATAATCGGCAGTCAAGATAGTTCATATAACTACCGAATATAGAGTTGCCCCAAAATGTGATTTTGCAAAAATCCTCAATTTTTTGAATTTTGGTTGAGCCTATAATCGGTAGTAAATGAAGTTATCTTGACTTCCGATTATACAGTGACTCTCTTTGCAAATATCCTACCATAATCGGTAGACAAGGTAGTTCATATAACTACCGAATATAGAGTTGCCCCAAAATGTGATTTTGCCAAAATCATCTATTTTTTGAATTTTGGTTGAGCCTATAAACGGTAGTAGATGAGGTAAAATCCTGACTTCCGATTGTACACGGCTCTCTTTGCAAATATTCAACATATTTGGTAGTCAAAATAGTTTATATAACTACCGAATACAGAGTAGCCCCAAAATGAGATTTTACAAAAATTCTTCTTTTTTTTTTAATTTTGATTGAGCCTATAATCGGTAGTAAATGAATTTATCGTTAACTTCCGATTAATAGTAGTCCCAAATGCGCATTTAGCACAAATTTATATCAATCTGTAGTATCTTTGTGTTACTTAACTACCGATTTAATATTAACAATCAGACACAAAATAACTTCCGATTACGGAAGGGCATTAACGTATTCTTCTATCTTTTGGACATCCCTTAACCTTGGCTATAGGTTGGGAATAAAAAAATCGCCCCTAATTCTTTCGGGGTCGCCCCTAAAAATGCCAGGATATTTTAGGCCAAATTAAACATACTCATTGTATCAGTTTCTAGGATTTTTTTGTTTTCCTTTTTTCTGCCAAAAAAATGGGGAAACCTAACTCACTCATTAAACTCTCCTCTTCCTCGCTGTGTAGAGGAAGAGAAAGAGCATTGGTGACATTTGTATTTCAGAACTGAAATTGAAGATTATTAAAGATTACCTCAAAATTTTCACGTGACCAAACGTTTTTAATAGCATAACAGTTACAAAAAGTTGATATATGATTTGTCTCTATAATATAAATCTATATTTTCAAAATAAAAGCTTGGACTTTAAAATTTATGCAATTACTTATCGTAATTCCAAAGTCATCACTGATAATGTATTTTTTTTGCAAGGCATTTGGCATACACTCTTTTTATGAACATGAGAGTCAGTGACGGAGCCAAGGCTTAATGTTACCGGGGTCAATATCTGCGAAACCTAAATTTTCTATTTCCTCCTACCTATTTTTCCCCCACAAATGGTTGAATTTACAAGGAAACCAATTCTATTTACACTGAAGTTTGAAAACAAGTGGGGTTCGTGGACCCATTTGTCTCTGTGTGCCTCCGTCGCTGATGAGAGCGGATTCCGAGTCACTTCGGAAGATAATGTTGTGTCCATTCCATTGTGTTGCTCATTCGAAAGAAGCTTCGACCCCTCTTATTTTTAGTTCTTCTCTGATACTGCAGTCAGCGTACAATTCCCTTGCTTCAACGATGGTACCTGCACAATCATAAAGAGTCAATCCAACTGCAGAACTAGTGATAGGATTCGATATTGACAAAGAAATATATTTATCCCAAGATACATGATAACCTTGTACCTATCAGGTTCAGTATCGATTTTTTTCCCCTGTGTTTTATGGTTCATGAGATTATAATAAAGAGATTACATAATGTCATAGTCAATTGTGTTCACATACATGAAACTGTTAATGTATTCGAATATAGTTCTAGCAGTATTCTGCTTTTTCTTTCTAAACATTAAGTTGCATCTTGCTTTCCAGACATTATACTATAATTCTACAAAAATCTGACTAGTTCATTGCTAACCCATTTTTGTGTTGGTTTTCAAACCAGCTATTGAGTCATTCATGAAATGTAGAAGTATCATTAGTGACATACTGCGTATCAAAGTTGAGATGTATCTAAATTTAGTTCTAATATGATAATTTAAAGTTTTATCTAAAACAAGGCAGGTTTCCTTTTCTTTTCTTAGGTCATACGACGCCTCCTTTGTTAGACTACCTAAAAAGAAATAACTAGAATAGCCCCTAATTAGATTTAGCAAACCTTCGATCATAATTTTTTGGAATTTATGGATATATCTTCGATTTTGTGGGTTTTTTCCGGTGCATTGGTAGAAGAACACTAAGAAACCTGATGTAACAAAAACTTTCAATAGTAGTAGTCGTGGTCCTCATCGTCAACCACATAAATATTATTTTGCAATTATTTGTACGTTTATCTTTGGTCCATCTATATATTATTATTTTTTATTTATGTTGTTAATGCTCATATGTTTAACTGAGCTTGGGTAGTAGTTCGTTGATATATTAAATAAATGGATGAATTTTAATAGTCATGGCTCTCTCCAACCAATTAGAGTGACTGGTTGTGCTTTATACGATCCATCACCTTCATGGCTTCATCCCCTTCCAATATAAAATGTTTGGCAACATAACATGTTTCAACATATTTAATATTTGAATGAAGAGATCATAACACTTTTTTCCCTCTCCTCTAAAGAAAAAAAAAGAAAGAGAAACGAAAACCCCAGTAGTCGCTTGAATCTTTCTACTCAGATTTGCACCTTTGGAGCACATCTTAGCAGAACATCCTCCTTAATCATCTCTTCGTGTCTCTGTCACGCTTTTAAATCTAATTAAATCTAGATTAACTTTTTTCTTTTTATTTCAATTTTAGATTTAGTTACTTTCAGTTTGGTGTTTGATTTTGTTTTTGCTGTAAATCTATCACTAGCTAGTTTAGTGTACTTATATTTAGATTTCTCATCAGAGGTTGTGGATTTTCTCTTATCATAAGATCAACTCCTTCATTTGAGTGTTGAAGGAGATTGCAAGAACCTTTTTGACTATCTGAATGGCTTGCCATCCCAGATAACTTGGCAGAATCAAAACATTATGGGGGAAGTAAAACATGATTTTAGTTTTTGTTCCAATTTTTTAGGTTTTTCATATGTTCCTAGATCAACAAACAATGTGGCTGACATTTTAGCTAAGGAAGCTAAAACTTTTGGAAATGTTCTTAACTGGGTAAATGATCCACCGGCCTGTATTATTCATGCTCTTGAAGTAGATAAATCAAATGCTTGGAAAATTCCTGATATCCCGGCATTGGATGACTCTACTCTTTCTGTTGTAAGGGTTACTAACTCCCCAAGTTTGTAGGATCAGAATCTCTCAACGGCAATATTTCAGCGAAATTATCAACAACACAATACAACAGCGTCGCAGAACAATTTCAGGAAGAATAAAATAAATGACGTCAGCTAAGATCACGAGAAAGATATGATAGTCCTGCGAAAATTGGAGAGCTTGCGAAATTAACATTTGTAAGGTTGCGAGAATGTCGCAGACCATACCCGAAAATAAAGGACAGATTAGCTGTCATCCGCTATGTATTTCCTTATAAATAGTCGTTCAAGTTGTAAAGAGAGAGAGAGAGAGAGAGAGAGAGAGAGAGAGAGAGATCTTTTTTGAGTAAGAAACAAGTGAATAGGAGAGAGAAAGTCTAGAGCAGAGATCATTATTGATTTCTTTATCTTTTCTTGTAAGAACATTCAAAGATTGATCAATAAAATTAAGAGTGTAAACCTAAAAATGAGTCGATTAATAATGAAATCATATAAGGGGTGTAGTGTAGGATTTCCTGCAACTACATAATGGCGCTAGAAACAGGGAGATTGAAGATTGAAAGTTGAAGATTGTTGTTAAGAATATTCGAATCAAGAAAGTGATTAAATAAATCAGTGAAACAGTTAAAAGAAAGATGAATAAAATTAATGAAGATGACAAAAGATTGGAGTGTAATATGATAACAAAAAAGATGGTTAATGAATTCCATGAAAACATCAAAGGAAGAATACATAAACGAAATTTTGAAGGAAGGAAGGTTATGGCGGTAGAAAAGACATCACCCTTGAAAGATTGGGAAAAGAAAAAAATGACATTCATGGCGGCAGAAATACAAAAAGAAAATTTGAACCACACATCTCCATTGGTTATCACAGTGACTATTATGCGAAAAGAGAAGGAGATAACGATAAAATCCACATGAAAATGGATATTGAACAGAACTTTAATTGATACAGGAAGTTCAGTGGATATAATATTTTATCACGTGTTCCGGAGAATGCGATTTAAAGATGAAGAAATGTCAAGTTCAACATATTTTGTTCACGGCTTTGGAAAATCCACAACAAAACCTAAAGGAGAGATAGTGGTACGAATTCCACTTGGAGAAATCGAAACACATGTAACGCTGTGCGTGGTGGATATGGAATCGCCATATAATATGTTATTAGGAAGACCATGGATACATGCGATAAAAGTTGTAGTATCAACGTTTCATCAATGTATTAAATTCCCCACACCAAATGGAATAGGTGAAATCAGAGGAGATGTTGACAATGCGAAATTATGTCATCAAATTGAAGTAAAGCATTATGAAGGACAAGCAAAAAAAGAAACAATTTCGCAGAAAAGTTGGCAAAGGAAGCAAAGAAAGAAGAAGAATTTAGAGTATATATGATAAGGGCAAAAGAAGCAAAGGAATACCCAGCGAAATTTCGGAAGAAGGAGAAGGACCTATGAAAAAATAAAAGAACCAACACCAATGGGAGAACCTAAACCCAGTTACACTGCGCCAGAGAACCAACAAAAGAAATAAACGTTGGGACTATAGAGAACCTCTAATATGAGAATTGGAACCAAAATGGATTGGAAGAAGAAGAAAGAACTGTTAACTTGTTGCGAGAATATAAAGATGTTTTCGCAGGAAGCATGGATGAGATACCGGGAATAGATCCATCAATTGCATGCCACAAGTTGGAGATTAACAAAAATGTGAGACCATTTAAACAGAGAATAAGAAAAATTGCAACAACTTACCATTCCCATAATAGAAGAAGAACTACGAAAATGCTTGATGCGGGATCATAAGAGAAGCTAAATACCCAGAATGGATAGCGAATATGGTCATTGTCCCAAAGAAAAAACAAAGGAATCAGGATTTGCATAGATTTCACTGATTTAAACAAAGCTTGCCCCAAAGATAGTTTTCCGTTACCAGATATTCCTCAAATGGTGGAGATCCGAAAACGTTCTGGGTTAGTAAAACGATAGGGTATCATCTTTAGATGGGTACAAAGGGTATAACCAAATCCCTCTCGCTGAAGAAGATCAAGAACATACTGCTTTCTTTGCCCCTAGAGGTTTATATTGTTACACGAAAATGCCATTTGGTTTGCGAAATGCGGGAGCGACATACCAAAGAATGGTAGAGAAGGTGTTCGCAAAATGGATACACAAAACATTAGAAGTATACGTGGATGACATGTTAGTAAAGAGTAAAGAAGCTAAAGACCATGTACAAGACCTGAGGGAGATTTTTGAACAAATGCGGCAGTATAACATTAAATTGAATCCTGAGAAGTGTACTATTGGAGTTGCATCGGGAAAATTTTAGGCTACATTGTATCAAAGGAAGGAATACAGGTTGATCCAGAAAAAGTGCAAGCAGTTCGTGACATGCCAACACCAGCAACAATAAAAGATGTACAGAAGTTGAATGGGCTTCTAGCTTCGCTGGGGAGATTCATTTCGCGATCATCAGACAAATGCAAATTTTTTTCGATATACTCAAGAAGGGTGCGAAATTTAAATGGACTGATGAATGTGAAAAAGCTTTTCAAGGATCAAAGAACATCTTATGAATACAACTATTTTACAAAAAGCAGAATCAGGAGAAGAATTATTGATCTATCTTGCGACGACGTCGCATGCATTAAGTGTGTTATTGCGAGTAGACGCAGGAGTGGAGAAACCCATTTATTACATTAGCAAAACTTTTAATACTGCCGAGAAGAATTACTCAAAGATTGAAAGTTAATCTTAGCATTAGTTTATGCATCATTTAAGCTCCGCATATACTTTCAAGCGCACAAGATAAAGGTATTAACAAAAGTACCAATTGAATCAGTGATGAAGAATTCTAAAAGATCAGGAAGAGTGGAGAGATGGAATGCACAAGTAGGCCACTTTGATATTAAATATGAAATTTTGTCTTCACCAAAATCACAAGTTGTTGCAGATTTCTTGGCAGAATTTCCTTTAGAAGAAGATGAAGCAGTAGAAGAAATGATGGATGTAGAAGAAGAACATGGAGATCCAAAAGATTTATTAACAGAACCAAATAGATGGGAGATATTGGTAGATGGATCATCAAATGGAGAAGGAAATGGAGTTGGAATTGTTTTAATTTCGCCAGAAGGAATAAAGATGGCTTTTTCATTCAGATTGGAATTTGCATCCACTAATAATGAAACAGAATATGAAGCTGTGATACATGCCTTAAAATTCGCAGAAATGAAACTAGAAAATGCCAGGATCACTAGTGATTCGCAGCTAGTTATTCGCCAAATAAAGGGAGAGTATACTACAAATGAACCATCCTTGAAGAAATACAAGAAGCTGGTTGAAGAATTGTCAGCGAAAATCCCAAAAATAAAATGGAGGCACATTTCAAGAAAGGATAACAGACTCGCAGACGCTTTTGCTTTCATCTCAAGCATGATGACAGATCCAACTGCGAGATGCATAAAAATACAAACACTTCTGTCACCATCAATCAATAAAGAAGAAGAAGCGTGGATGTGATGATAATAGACAATGAAGAAGAAGAACAAATGAACAATATCGCAGACTGGAGAATGGAACTTCATGCATATTTGGCGAAAGGAGAAACACCAAGAAATAGATTGGAAACACACAAGTTAAAAAGCCGTGCAACGAATTATGAATTAAGAGATGGGTTGCTATACCGAAAATCCTTTAATGGACCATCACTCAGATGTTTGACACGAGAGGAAGGAAAAAGGTGCTAAAAATGTTACATAGTGGGGATGCTGGCAATCATAGTGGAGGAAGATCTTTGGCACATAGAGCAAAAATGCAAGGTTATTACTGGCCATACATGCATGAAGATGCAAAACAAATATCAAGACGTTGCGAAGATTGTCAGCGGCATGGAAAGAAAATACATGCACCTGGAGCACCATTGTCATCTTCAACCAGTGTGGCCTTTTGGAAAGTGGGACTTAGATATTGTGGGGCCATTTTTACCGAGATCTGGACAAAGAATATACTTAATAGTCGCAACAGATTATTTCACAAAATGGACAGAAGTGAAGGCAGTACAACATATTCGCGACAAAGATATCTTTATATTCATATTCGAAAATATCATTTGAAGATTCGTAATTCCTGCACAGTTGGTATCTGATAATGGGAAACAATTTGAAAGACAAAATATAGAAATGCTACTTAATGCATTCAAGATAAAATGTGGAAAGTCTACTCCTTTGTATCCACAAGCTAATGGGCAAGTAGAAGCAACAAACAAAACAATTGTAGATATATTAAAGAAGAAATTGGAAGGACATCACAGAGCATGGTGTGAACAAGTACACAATGCAGTATGGACTTATAATACAACTAGAAGAGAAGCTACTGGAATGTCACCTTTTTGTTTAACATACGGAGTTGAAGCGGTGTTACCAACAGAAGTTGTTATTCCGACAACAAAAAGAGAAGCCTGGGAGAAAAATCTTAGTGCGGGCTTGATTTTAAATAAACTTGATGAATTAGAAGAAAGAAGAGAAAAAGCTTTACAACATATGGAGAATTATCAGCGAAGATTAGCCCGAGAATATAATAAACGTGTCAAAATACGCGAATTTCAACCAGGAGATTTAGTTCTGCGAGAAACACCAATATATCAGCGAGAAAATGGTGGAAAATTACGAAAAAATGGGATGGACCTTACATCATTAAGGAGATAGTTGGAACAGGAGCTTATAGATTAATGGATCCAGAAGGAAGAGATGTTGGTCATAGATTAGACAGACCATGGAACAGGTTGTACTTAAAAAGATATTATCCGTAAGAAGCTTTGAGAAGTTATGGATTCTGAAAGAATAATTGCAAGATTACTCATATCAAAACAAGATCATGATGTGCGAAATTTTCGGAGATAATCAAAGAACAATGACATAAAAGAAAGGGGCGAACCTTTATGACATACACCCTAGTTCGCGAATAAAATTTCGCAAGAGGAAAATGTAAGACCTAAAGTACGTCATATTAGGGGGTACCTGTTGCATGGCTCAGGGAAAGGCTACACCGCCACCGGAACCTGAGTCATGGAGATTTGGGGTCAATAAAACCCATCCGGGAGAGGCACCTTGGATTCTCAGCTTAAGCATATGACTTGGGTTGGGAGAGTAAGGTAATAAGGACTCTCCCAAGGAGTGCAGATCTGATCAAGGCGCCGAGGTACACGGTTGAGTCAAGAGTGCCAGGGACGTTTGAAGCTTACCTTTCCATTCTTGACAATTCTTGGCTTATACTGCACTCGGCCTGAAGAAAACCCCACTTAGGGTGCAGCCTCGTAACCATAAGCCCTATAGGTAAAAGGGATAAGAGGCTGCGAAAACAACTGGTTGTTGTTAAGACTGGATGGGAGGAGCTAACCTTGTATGGTAGAAGTACGCCTCCTTGAAGAGGCAACCAGGGGGGAGATAAGGGCGGCACCCTCCATTAGGGAGCTGATAAGTGTCTTAAGACGCAAATGTCATGAGGCTTTTTATTCGCAAGGATATTAAGGCTTGTCATATTTGTGCAACAATCCTGAAGAGGCAATAATACAAAAGAAAAGGATAAGACGAGATCAATGGGTTTTCGCATGAAAGTGCGAAGACGTCCTGCGATTTCATCGCAAGATGGAAATGTCATGGGGCTTTATTTTCGCAAGAATATTTAGGCCTGTCATATTGTCGCAACATTCCTGAAGAGGCCATAATACAAAAGAAAAAGTTAAGGCAAGATCAATGGGTTTTTTCATGAAAGTGCAAGGACGTCCTGCGATTTTGTCGCAATGACAAGAGGTGGCATAATAAGACCTTTAATTAGGAAGGCAAAATAAGACCACATGATAAAACAAAATATTTATAAGTGTTCGTAACAGATTATTTTTTGTAAGAAAGATAATGAGAGGCAAGTATGGGAATCAATACAAAAGAAGCATTATATTTCTCATCAACAAAATATTAAAAGGAAAAGTTGATTCCAAAGTTGGTTGAAAAATGTAACTCGCGAAAGTGATAAAAATAAGACAGTTCAAGAAGACAAAGCTAGATAAGAAGCTCAAGCTTCAATATTAATTTCAGTAGCAGGAGATAATAGAAATTCTTTGCCAATATTCTCGCAAGCCTCTCCTTCATTTCGGTTTTGATCTTCGCCTTGACTAGCATCTTGATTATCGCCAGCAATTACTTCTTCAGGAGAAATTTCTTTCTCATTTTGATTAACACCAACAGATGCTTCTTTAGATTGAATCCCTTCTTCATCTTCCAAGAAATTATCCTCTGCACCGCTTTCGTAATCATAATCACTATCAGCAGGACGAGGAACTTCATCATCATCTACTTCTAAAGGATCAATTGATGTAGGAGGAAGAGATTTGGACAATAAAATGTCATTTACAAGGACTTCAGCCCGGAGATGAACTTGTCGAAGAAGTGCTCCATGATGATTCCTATCTTGAATATCCTTAAAATAGGCAAGATAATCAAGTCTTCTTTCTACTCGGTCGCGGGAACCAGTAAGGGTAGAGACGAGCAATGCATTTTCTTTGCGAATATTGGCATATTTAGCCTCCAAAACAGAAATAGAAGAATGAAGATTCTTCTCAGACTCTGCGAAAGATAGAATACAAAATTTCATTAAGATGAAGAATCAGAAAGATATGATAAAGAAAAGATAATTAAGGCAGTCAAACTATTATAACTACCTTCCTTTTGCGAAATAAGGTGTTGAATCAAGGACAAACAACTATTCTCCCAACGGTCCATTGCATCATCAAATTTATCTCCAACTAAACCTCTAAGTCGAGATTGAAGATTTTTCTCTTTAGAAATATGAGTAGAGGTTATCTAATTGGTTATATTGATCCATCAAGATTTCTTTATCAACACGGGCTTCCTCAACAGCAGATTCAAATTGATATCTCTCCATTATGCGTTTCTGGTTTAAAGCTTAACATGCGAAAAAGAGATTTCAAGGATAATTAAATATGGGAAGGATAAAACCATTAAAAAGGCAAATTAAAGACACATATAAGAAAATCATACCTCTCAATTCATCATTCTTCTTGCGAAGATTGTCACGATCCAGCAAAACATTCTGAAGTTTCTGATTTTCGAGACGAAGAGCATTACATTTTTTTTCCAAAGCTGTATGCGAAGAAGCTTTATCAGAACCCAAATGCTTGCTCAGAATTTCGCAAACATTACACTTGATAGGATCAATAGAAGACTTCTTGACATTATCCAGAACTTCAGATAAAACTTTGAAGGCAATATTTATCCCTTCCACGGTTTTTTCGAAAGAGGAAGAGACTTAGGTAGAGAACTGGTAGAGATAGAAGGTTGAGAAACATTCTCAATGGGAAGAGAAGAGGTTTCATTCACAGAAGGATCAACAAGGGGGTATCAATCATTGAAAGGTCAGTTGAAGAAATGAAGTCTGAGGCAGCTTTTTCGCGAATTGGAGATAAAGGTTTATCTTGCGAAGATGTAGCAGGAGATTTAGAAGAAATGAGTAAGTGGAAGGGAACAGAAGTTGGAACAGTTTTAAGGTGGCGAGATTTCTTGAGAGGTTTATTAACATCTTTATCACCCTGCGAATGACAATCCAGATAAGAAACGGAGGAAACAATATTGTTATTAAAAAAGGATATTGTTTCTTACTACCTTCTCATTCGCAGACTTTCTTTTATGCGCAACAACCTTCTACTGCGATTTGGGAATGTTAGGGTTCTGAACTGTAAATCTAGTGTTGGAGGCGCTTTTGCTGAAATAACAAGAGTATGGGAATCACATCAAATAAGGCAATAAACAAGATTAATTTCAGCAAAACTCATAAAGAAGAAAAAAGAAAACTAACCTTGATGAATCCATGGAAAACAATAGCAGGGAGATTGTTTTGAAGAAAATTACGAACTATGAAGATCTGCAGAAGAAATAGTATGAAGATGAAGAAGAACTTAAAAAGATTGAAGAAGAAAGAAGAAAAGTTGCAATAATGGAATTTGCAGAAGAACGATGAAGTTGCAGAGAAAATAAAAAGAAAGAAAAAGAGAATGAGAAGGAATATATATAGAGGTAATTTCTCCTCGAGAAAATAAACACGATTAATACGGAAAGATATAAGCGGTTAAAAAGCAACGGTTACAAAAGACGTGTCGAGAAATAGATGGAAAAAAGAATACGTGTGATAAATGCAGAATATGAAGAGGAGAACAGCTGCGGAATTTCTCACATCATTCTCTACTTCGCAAAAAAGATAATGAGAAGAGGCAAGATGTAGGATCAGAATCTCGCAACGACAATATTTCAGCGAAATTATCAACAACACAATACAACAGCGTCGCAGAACAATTTCAGGAAGAATAAAATAAATGACGTCAGCTAAGATCACGAGAAAGATATGATAGTTCTGCGAAAATTAGAGAGCTTGCGAAATTAACATTTGTAAGGTTGCGAGAATGTCGCAGACCATACCCGAAAATAAAGGACAGATTAGCTGTCATCCACTATGTATTTCCTTATAAATAGTCGTTCAAGTTGTAAAGAGAGAGAGAGATCTTTTTTGAGTAAGAAACAAGTGAATAGGAGAGAGAAAGTCTAGAGAAGAGATCATTATTGATTTCTTTATCTTTTCTTGTAAGAACATTCAAAGATTGATCAATAAAATTAAGAGTGTAAACCTAAAAATGAGTTGATTAATAATGAAATCATATAAGGGGTGTAGTGTAGGATTTCCTGCAACTACAAAGTTAGTTTTGTTTAATGCCATTTCAACTTACAAAAAAAAAAAGAAAAAACTCTTTCATTTGAGATGGAAACGACATCAACACCTTTGATAACTCAAGAAACAACTTCATCAACAACACCTACAACAATATAATGAACAACAAGACCGAAAAAGACATCGTCACCAATTCAGACAAGTTGAGAACTATTGAAACTGATTTAGAAAACCATTTGATACCATGACACCTTTGTTACTGTTACTGCTATTTCTAAATCATTCAATAAACTTGGTTTTGTGATAAAAACCTTGGTTGGATCCGGTAAAGATCCCACTGCTGCAAATATTACTTGAAACATGTTTGGTCATTTAGTCTTGATCTGATATTGTTATTCTATGGTCACCTGGTCCAGTTAGAATGGTTAAAATAGTCTTAACTATATTTGATTGTTGTAATATCTTTAAACTGATCTTTGATCATCCTGTAATCCTTCCGATTTTTAATCGGCTCTTTCGATATAATGTGGTAAAATCAACCTAGCATTTTTAGGGGCCACTCAAAAAGAATTAGGGGCCATCTTTTTATTCCTATCCATTAAAGGGGGTTAAGGGGTGTCTTAAATATAGAGAATTGTCTATATTATCCCTCACCTTTATACCAAATCTAAACATATATCCTTTGATTTTATATCCTCCTCTTCTTCTCTTTTCTACTCATCAAATTTTTTTCATCATTATAATTTTGGTCGAAAACAAAGATCGTCGATCAAACAAATGTTATGATTAATTGCTTAAAATTAAAACCCAAAATCCATTAACCTTAAAGTTTAAACTTAGAACATCAAAAGGAAAAAATGAGTTAAACAAACAAAACGAATGGATGATAGTAGTTGTGATTCAAAATTAGGATTTGATTACTTGAAATCAAAATTTTGATCAGAAAATTTTCTTGGATTTACAGTAGCAGAAACATAATCGGTAGATAAAAATCTATTTTACCTACCGATTATGGTTGATTTTCTTGAATTTACAGTAGCGGAAACATAATCGGTAGATAATAGTATATTTTACCTACCGATTATGGTTGATGTTCTTCAGAAATGAAGAACATCAACCATAATCGGCAGGTAAATTGATCGTATCTACCGATTATTCGTGATTCAAAATTCAATATCTCTGTACTAAAAGTTACGTACAATCGGTAGATAATGAAAACGATTAACTACCGATTGTGAAAGTAGAAAATTTCGAAATTTTATTAAGTTTTGAAATTTTGATTTGGGGCCGTGAACACAATCGGTAGATAATAAGCATCACTTATTAACACAATTTGTTATTGATTATGATCGTACCAAAATTCGAAAATTGAGTATATTCGGAGGTTAAAGTAACACACTTTACAACCGATTATGGTTGTACCAAAGTTCGAAAATTTTAGGAATTTGGCAAAATCACATTTTGGGGCCAATATACATTCGTAAGTTAAATTTTTACTACCGATTATGGTAGTACTAAAATTCGAAAAATTGAGTATATTCGGAAGTTAAAGTAACACATTTTACTACCGATTATGATAGTACCACAGTTCAAAAATTTTATGATTTTGGCAAAATCACTTTTTGGGGCCAATATACATTCGGAAGTTAAATTTACTAACGATTATGGTAAAATTGAGTATATTCGGAGGTTAAAGTAACACATTTCACTACCGATTGTGGTAGTACCAAAGTTCGAAAATTTTAGAATTTTGTCAAAATCTCATTTTGGGACCAATATACATTCGGAAGTTAAATTTACTACCTATTATGGTAGTACCAAAATTCGAAAATTGAGTATATCCGGAGGTTAAGGTAACACACTTTACTACCGATTATGGTAGTAACGAAGTACAAAAATTTTAGAATTTTGACAAAATCTCATTTTAGGGACAATATACATTCGGAAATCCAACTTACTACCGATTATAGTAGTACAAAAATTCGAAAATTGAGTATATTCGGAGGTTGAGGTAACACACTTACTACCGATTGTAGCTAAACTACCGATTGTAGTATTAACTACCGATTGTTGAAGGGCAATTTTGCCATTACAAATTACGTGGGATAAGGGCTAGCTTCAATTTAGGTTTTGGTGACCCTATTTTGTCTTATTGTTGGCCCCTAATTCCTTTTGGGTGGCCCCTAAAAACGCGAGGAAAATCAATAAGTGATGATATCAGTGATCTGAGTTCGAAATTCGCTAACATTAAATTCTTTACCGATAAAAAAATTTAAAACTATAACGTAAAATTTATGAAAAATGAAAAGAAAAACATATTTAATATTTTGTTTTTTATTTATCTTTTTTTTTATAACCATTATTTTAATGTTAAAATGTTCAGTTCCCTCCATTATGTCAACGGTTAAGAATGCAATTACAGACTAACGAAGGAGTAATGAATACCCCTTTAAATGACGGTACAAAACGGATGAGAATGGGATGGGTGAATGCGTTGTCTCTTTGACGAAACCATACGTAATAAAGTCTTTACACAAATGAGGAAATTCTATTTCTTCCTGAAAATATTTACTTTACTTGTAGCTACACCGTAGGTAATAACTAAAACACGTGGATTACGAATCTGACAGGGTCTAATCAATTGTCAATAATCACAACCATCGATTTTGTAATAGATTTTGTGATCCATCCCTGTTACTACGTAAAGTGCGAGACCACTTTTATCACACAGGACATTTTATCGTTCTTGGATAGTATAGCCTCTCTGAAACTCAACGTACTCTCACACTTACCACCGAGGAGTTGAGCGATGAAAATGCGATATTGTTAAAAGGAGCACTAATATATTTGGGGGTCTATCAGACAAAAACATTTACTGCCTTTGGAATGGCAGACCGCCAAGTAAATTGATACCCCGACTAGCAACATCGATGAAGATGGCGAGGAGGACTAAATAAAAAAGGCATGATGGTCTGTTACGTTGGGGATCTAAAATTCCTGCTTTTAATTTAAGTGTTTGTCGTGTGTTGTCCCTGTGTGAAAAGACGAGCCTTTTTTTTTTTACTTTCGTGCGGATTTGAAACCAGAGTACTAGTAAGTTTTTAGCATAGATATTGTCCGACCTCGTGCAGTGTGCACGCCGATTTGATGTCGTTGCAGCGAGACAAATTGGTTAAAGAATTGAAAAGTCGCTTTCTTGCTAATGGACCCCCGACTTTAATGGATTTACCATTTTGACATATTCACATTCTTTCTTAATTTCTCTCATCTGTCTTTGTTTCACAGTTGACACATTGAATCTTGGTTCATCATTTAAGTAAACGTACGTTAATTGTTTTGATTAGTTACAATCATGAGTCTATGATAATTCTAAGTCGTAATTTCTGGTTTTTAACTGTTGTTAGCAAACTCACGATAGTTAATACTTTTTCTCTTAATTAATTTCTCTTGGAACGAGATCTATAATCACTCTTTGATCATCAATGAGAATCTAATGATGGATGAGTTCACCGTGGTCCTAGCTCGACCATAATTTCGGAAGTTCAAAACGTTTGCAATTATGGATACCTGTGGATCAGTGGATGTGCACGTGGGTGAAGCCTGCATTCATTCTGTCTGAGACAAACCAGACTATCAGAGCATTAAGAAGACGGAAGTAATCTCCGTCCATGAATATCAGAATCAAAAAAGGGAATGGCAAACAAGAAGATAAAAATTGAAAAGAAAAACGCCGACTAAGGGGATCGAATCACGCGCTCTACCACTGAGCTAAGTCGGTTGTTGAGATGTCACAAATACTACTTATTCAAGAACAACTACTTGACACAGTGCGTAACATAATCTATGATCTAGTAAGCAGCACCTTGGCTTCGATTACATTGATCTAGAATCTAGATTCTTGAACAAAGTTCTGCTTTTCACCTTTGTGTCTTTGGACTCGGAGAAATTGACTTGACCTACAACATCACCGACTTACCTAGTTATCCTATATACAAGCTGTAAAAAAACTGTGACTGTAGAAGGTCTAGTGTAGTAGGAACAGTGAATAAAATAAAATTTAAAAGAGCTGAGAAAAAACCGAGAAAATAAAAATACTATTAGAATAAATAATCGTTGTTAATTACAGAGGAAGAAGTAGTTGACGATTGACATTTGAGTAAAAGAAAGTTCAGTTAGCACATGCATGTGTAGAGACTAGAGAGAGAGGAAGAAATATTCATAGAAAGTGATTGGAGAGAGAGAGGTCAGTGAAGAGGGCATGGTGTTGATGCGAAGTTGATGCAACATAATTACGGCCATGACTTTAACTTTTATAGTTCCCAATATATGCAATCTAGATATGCACAAAGATTGGGTTGGAGGAATGGAGGATCGGTTTGCCATCTAAAAACTATTGATCCGAATTCCGGTGTTTGGTTTGTATATGTAACGGTACTCAGAGCAAGGGCTATGAGTTGAGAGTCTCATTCAATATTAATGAATCTAATCCAAAAAGACCTAATTTGATGCTAGGATGGGTTGAGAGAAACACTCTTTCACCCCGAAACTCGTTCAATCGAAAGAGAGTATGAAAGTCTTTACTGTATGGCTAACTAAATGCCGTGTGAAGAAAAAGAAAGAAAAACTTCAAATCAATTACGGTGTAAGTCTGAAAATATTAAAAATCAACATAAAAATAATTAAACAAATATGTTTTAGGTATATTTTGATATTTGTATAAATACAAATCTTATTAAATCTTATAAAAATTACTATAAAAAAAGAATTTTTGTTTGGAGGGCTAATTAAGTGTCGTATAGTCCCTCTACTAACTCCTTCCCATAGTGAGAAAATCACTTTATCGCACAGTCTCTCGACCGTTTTGAAAGGGATACATTGTTTTAATACTCTATCCCGTAGCCCTTACTCTCAGGGAAGCAAGATCCGAAGAGCTGCATATGCCTATGGTTTAGAGTAATGTTCACTACATTATGCTAGCATTAAGCGGCTCCGGCTAGATGGGTACGTTCCTCGTGGGATCCCATTTAACAAGGTGACATGTTCACGTTATAAGTATTCAGGTAATAAAATCATCGGTAGTTGAATGTGAGTTTCATAAAAATGCTTTTAATGGGAAAATAGGAACCTAGTAAAAGAGATTAAACATTTAAGCTCTAGTTTTAATTCATGTATTTTTTATTATGTTAGTCGAGGTGATAATTAGGTGGCCGATGCAATAGCTAAGCCAGCTAAAGAAACAAGATTACCTGTTGAAACCTACAATAATTCTGGATCCAATATTTGTAATCTTCTGGTAGGAGATCGAAATTTCATTCATTAATAACAATTCCTCTTAGTTATCAAAAAATAAATAAAAATCCTTTCAATAGTAGATAGGTTGGTGAAGCGTTAATCCACTTTCGACCCCGTTTAGGCGATTTCCCTCCAAAATTTTACACCATCCATGTTTGTTAGAGCACTGCTCGGTCAAATTCGCATGCGTTGCTATCTCAAGCATGTTTGTCAATGTTAGTGATCAAAACTATAAGTCTTGATTTCTAGTCTCTTATAGCTAAGTCTCGGACTAGGATATTAAGTGTAGTTAAGCTCAAGGACTTCATGGCGATTCATCATACAAGTAGAAGGACTACTCAAGGAACCGGTGGAACTTCTCGACAAAAAGGTATGTGGAGCCTTGAACTTATCTGTCACTCAAAAGTCTATCTATTCTATCTCCTACTCTTTGAGACAAAAGTCGTATGCTATATATATATATACTAGATTATACGCATTTGGTATTTCGACGAGCATACCTCGCCTATCTATATCTCGAAATATGTGTTGGTAAGCTTTTCGCTTCGACCAAGTTTATCTTTACCTAGTGACTAAAGTCATGAATGTTTCAATCACTTTGAAAATTGCTTTGACGAGAAATGGTGTAACAACTATATAACGTCCTCTAAGAATGTTTCAATGATTGGAATGAGAGTTTAGATTACATAACCAGTGTATTACTTGAACCAAAGTTCTCGAACTTTGTTGATCAAGAGAACCGGAAGTATGGCAAGTGCCAAGTCCGCGAACTCAGTCCGCGAACTGCCGAAGTTCTCAAACCCGAGAATTCTGCTGGAGTTGACAAACTACTTGAGTGAGCCAAGTCTGCAAACCCAGTCCGCGAATCGGTGAAGTTCTCAAACCCTAGAATTTCTGCTGGAGTTTGTAAACTCTGTCCGGTGTCTTAAGTCCGCGAACCTAGTCTGCGAAATTGAGAAGGTCATATATCTAAAGATGATCTCTGAACTTAATCTTAAAAGACTAAGGAATGCTTTTGCAAACCGTGGCTATTAAAGTTCATGAACCGATTCTTGTGAATCAAATCATATTTGCTTCAATTGTGTCTTGTGTAGTTACATAAGATTTCATTGCAATTGAACAACTCTCTTAACTAGTTCATTTGAACTAGTTATGGTGAAGAAGAACATGGTTGGTATGAAATGCTCTTATGGTTAACCTTTTTGGTAAACTATTGTTGAACCAACAATGTACGCGTTTGGGTGCGGTTTACAAACCTAGAAGCATACAGTCATTTGTGTATGACAAGTTAAGTTTTCGATCTAACGGTTGATAAATATTAGCTTGAATCTAAATCAGGTTTTCATCTAACGGTGGATATTGATTGCTTTGTACCTAAGGCAAAACCCTGATTTGAAAGACTATATAAGGGGACATCTAGCAACTCTGCAAAACTAATCCCCACACCTTAAGTGTGCTACTAGTTTGCGTGCTAGAGTCGGTTCTCCTTTAACCTTTGGTTTTCTTCTTCTAAAACCAAGTTAATGACTTGAAGACTTCATTGGGATTGTGAAGCCAGACCGATACTACTTTTATCGTAGTTGTGTGATCTGATCTTGCATCTTCTATCGTAATAGTACAATCATATTGATTGGCTAGAGATTGTTTGATTTCTCCGATAGGCAAGATATAAAAAGTAATCACAAACACCTTCATCTCATTGTTTGTGATTCCACGACATCTTGTTTTGCTACCATACGATTAAGATTGTTGTGAGGTGATTGATTAATATAGGCTATTCTTCGGGAATATAAGACCGGATTATCAATTGGTTCCTGTTCACCTTGATTATTATCAAAAGACGGAACAAAAACTTTAGGGTTTTTCTGTGGGAGACAGATTGATCCTTTGATAGACTTGTCTGTGTGAGACAGATTTGTTTATTGTCAAAGCCTGCGATTTTGGGTCGTAGCAACTCTTAGTTGTGGGTGAGATCGGCTAAGGGAATCAAGTGCGCAGTATCCTGCTGGGATCAGAGGCGTAGGGAGTACAACTGTACCTTGGATCAGTGGGAGACTGATTGGGGTTCAACTACAGTCCAGTCCGAAGTTAGCTTGGAGTAGGCTAGCGTCTGTAGCGGCTTAATACAGTGTGTGTTCAATCTGGACTAGGTCCCGGGGTTTTTCTGCATTTGCGGTTTCCTCGTTAACAAAATTCTGGTGTCTGTGTTATTTCTTTTCCGCATTATATTTTGTTATATAATTGAAATATCACAGGTTGTGCGTTGTTCTATCAATTAGAATATCCGACCTTTTGGTTGTTGATTTAACTTGATTGACACTTGGATATTGGTCTTTGGTACCATCCAAGTTATCTCTCTAGTATTTGATAAAGACTCGCAGATTTGTATTTGCTTGAGCATACATCAAATCGAGAGATTGAAATATAAACTCTTTGATATACTTTTTTATCTAGATTGAGTCTGAATGTCAAGTTGATTCTCTAGAAAGTATATTGGAGTTTGTCCATACCGATTGCTAAGCGAAATATTGGGTGTGGTTGTTGTACCCCCACTTTTTCAATGTTATCGTTTGATTCAATCACATCCGGACTACACATGGTATGATTTGATACAGTTTGCACTGTATCATAACCGAAACCCAAACTATGAGAAACTATGAATGGTCATGGGGTGGTTATGTCAATCCCAACCACTCCTCGTTTAAATAAAAATACCAATGCCCTCACCATTACCCAAATAAATTGGGATGGGAGGGTACGGTTAATAGCAGTATGTGTTAAAGCACTGCTCGGTCGAACTCGCAAGCGTTGCTATCTCAAGCTTGTTTTTCAATTTTAGTTTCCAAAACTATAAGTCTTGATTTCTAGTCTACTTATAGCTAAGTCTCGGATAAGGATCAGAAGTGTAGTTAAGCTTTAGACTTCACGACGTTCATCGGTTGAAGACGAAGAACTACTAAGGGGAGCTTGTGGAACTTCATCAACAAAAGGTATGTGGAGACTTGAATCACTCATAAGTCTATCTACTCTATCTCCTATTTGAGACAAAATTCGTATAGCTATATAGACATCGATTATACACATTTGATATTCGAGTTGAGTTTAACTCGCTTACATATTTCTCAAAATATGTGTTGGTAAGCTTTCGCTTTAACCATGTTCATCTTATATTCTTGGCGAAAGTCAAAAGATGATCATGTGAAAATCGCCTGGTAACATCTTACATTATTTGTGTGAGAAAGTCATTTGATGTACACTCGGAATGTTTCGTATTGATCTATCAATCACTTGAAGATTGCTTCTAAGCTAATAGTTTGTGTGATACAGCTATTGCCGTCTTCCAATAATGTTTCAGTGATTGAAATGGGAGTTTAGAACAATTAACCATGGTTGGATATAGCATAGTATGCGTACATGTATGCTAACTGTTGCAAGTTATTCCAAGTCCGGGAACCATATTGCATACTTGTATGCGTACTGGTTGGTTTAATGAAAGTCCGGGAACTCAGTATGCATACCCGTATGCGTACTGGCGTAAGTTCATGTCTGGAAATTCAATTGAGTTTGGAAGGTATGTGTACCCATTCGCATATTGGCGAACCCAAACTTAGTCCGACCACTTAGGTATGCGTACCCGTTTGCATGCTTGAGTAGGTTATGTTCTAAAATCGGTTTGTTCATGAACTATATTTATATAATATGGAATAAAGCTTTTGCAAACCGTGGCTATAATTTTCATGAATTGATTCAAGTGAATCAAAATCGATTTTGCTTCAATTATGTATTGTATACTTCTATGAGAATATAAACAATTGAACAACTCAATAACTAGTTTCATTTGAGTCATTTGAACCATTTTTGTTAAGATGAGCAAGGTTGATAGGAAAGTTTTCATATTGCTAACTTCGGTTAACTATTGCTGAGCCAACAAGGTGTACACGTTTAGGTACGGTTACCCATATCTAAATGAAGTCACTTTTCATTTGTGTGTAATAAGTTAAGTTCGATCTAATGGTTGAAAGATATTAGCTTGAGTCTAATCAGGTTTTCATCTAACGGTGAATATTGAATGCTTTGTTACCAAGGTAACATTGATTGCAAACCCTGGTTTGAAGACTATATAAGGGAGAACTCTAGCAACTAGGAAACCTAATCCTCACACCTCCTGTGTAATACTAGTTGTGTAAGCTAGAGTCGATTCTCCTTTAACCTAGGTTTTAATAAAACCATTATAGGTTAACGACTTAAAGACTTCATTGGGATTCTGAAGCCAGACCCAACTATTTTCTCTATAGTTGTGTGTTCTGATCTTGTTGTTTTGTATCGTGTTGAGTATTATATTCTTTAATATTTGCTTGAGATTTAATCTCCGGTAGGCAAGATAAAAAGTAGTTACAAAAATCTTCCTCTCATCGTTTATGATTCCACAATATCTTGTTTCGCTACCATACTATTAAGATTATTGTGAGGTGATTGATATTACTAGGTTGTTCTTCGGGAATATAAGTCTGGTGTATCAATTGGTTCCTGTTCACCTTGATTTATCAAAAGACGGAACAAAACTCATAGGTATTTATGTGGGAGACAGATTTATCTATTCAACAGACTTTTCTGTGCGAGACATATTGGTTTATCAAGTCTTCGACTTTGGGTCATAGCAACTCTTAGTTGTGGGTGAGATCAGCTAAGGGAATCAAGTGCGTAGAATCCTGCTGGTATTTAGAGGCGTAATGAACGCGATTGTACCTTGATTAGTGTGAGATTGGTTAGGGCTCAACTACATTCCAGTCCGAAGTTAACTTGGAGTAGGCTAGTGTTTGTAGCGGCTTAATACAGTGTGGTGTTCAAATCTGGACTAGGTCCCAAGGTTTTTCTGCATTTGCGGTTTCCTCGTTAACAAAATTTCTGGTGTCTATTGTTGTAGTTTTGAAAGTGGTAGTAAAAGTTCGTTGCTCGGACTTGTAAAGATTTAAAAATAAAAATATATACAAAAAATATTAACACTGGTGCGAGAAACTGGGGCTTAGGATTCGGCCAAATTCATTTCTTAAATGGTTCAGAAATTAATTCTAGGCAATAATAATTCAAAACAAAATGAATATTAACTCTATTCTTTGCCATAGTAGATTTTATAAAATATTACTTGTATTTCTTAAGCATGGAATATCAAAAATCCCTAGGACTAAGCATAAACCATCAAATGAAATCACAAATAATTAATTAAAATCTTAATTCAATTAAAATTGGTGCAAAAAGTAAATAAAGAATTAAATAAAATTACCACATGGATGAATTAAGGCTTCCTCCGTCGCCCCAGTGTTGGGGTTTAGCTCCTCATATTAATCATAATCTCAAAATACATGTATAAAGCTCAAAAGTTGATTAAAGGGAGTAAAAAATTGAACAGAAAAATTGTAACAGAAATAACTGTTGCAAAGGCGCTGTTCAACTGTTACAAGAAGAACGATACAAATGTTATGCTGTTGCAAGACCCAAACTATGACCCACACTACGACCCACGCCTTGAGTCTCTTTCACTGTTGATGAACGACTGCTGCTGCGAGTCCGTTCTTCGTGTTCTTCATCTTCATCAATGGCAGCAGCAGCAGCAGAGAGAAATCATGGTTCTCGATTCTGCAGCGTTCCTTCTCTCCTCCCAACTCTCGACACCCCTTATACTCGACCCAAGGAGTTAATTTATACCCAACAGCAGCATTTAATCCCTCGCAATAACTCCATATAATCCTTCATTATTCGGTTTAAAGAAAAATATTCTAAAAATATTTTCTTCCCTGTTTTGTTTGATCACGCGTCTGCAGCTGAAAAATCACCTTAATTGTCTTCTAAACGGTCCAAAAGTGTGCTAGAGTCCTCCATGCATCATCATAACACGTCTGAATCCCTCAAAAATCCTCTCAAACCTGGACTGCCCTGTTCTCTGATGATGACTTGTTTAGCCGATTCTAGCCAAATTCGATCGACCAGTTAGCTTGAAATAGGTTTATATATATACTAGGAACAATCTCACCAAGTTTCAGCCATTTAATCACCCTAAAACACCTTCAAAATTGGATCGAAAATTCTGGCAGTTGAAAGGAAGCTTTTCCCGCCAATTTTGATTTTTCAAATAAAGAAGATGACCTCCCCCTAATCCTGTACGGGTGTTCCTTTAGCAATTTGGGCTGAAAAAGTAATTCTTGGGTGGAAATAGTAATTTTTCTGGGTTCCTCCGGGACATTTCTGGGACGTTTCCGGTGCATTTCTGGGGTGCCTTTAATACTTTATCCTGGGGTGTAAATCATCACTTTTTGAGCAACTCTTTCCATACAAGGGTATTTTCTCCAAAAACACCTAAACAAACATAAAAACACAATATTAGTACAAAAATAGAGTTCCAACAATACAGACATTGAGGACAAATTAGACACAAAAATGTGTCTATCATCTATGTTATTTCTTTTCCGCATTATATTTTCTATATAATTGAAACATCACAGGTTGTATGTAGTTCAATCAATTAGATAATCCAACCTTTGGTTGTTGATATAAATTGATTGAACATTGGTCTTTGGTACCATTCAAGTTGTTTCACATAATAATCAGGCTCGCGGATTTCTATCTGTTTGATTTGCTGATTACATTGTGAAACAGAGATACAACTCTTGGATATATTTCCATTGACTGAGTCTGACTATCTGGTTGATTCTCTTGGAATTATATTGGAGTTTGTCTATACAAATTCCTAAACGAAATATTGGATGAGGTTGTTAGACCCCCGTTTTTTTTTAATTAGTATCAGAGTAGGCAAACACGTTTAAGACTTTATAAGTCTGTGTTTGTAGTGATCTGTAAAACATGAACAAGAGAGCTATCTTTATAAATGTACCACCAGTCTTCGATGGCTCGAATTACTCATGGTGGGACCTTTCTATGCGTGCTTTTCTTCAACCTCGTGATTTTCAAACTTGGGTACGTGTTGTTAATGGGTATGATCCTCCGGTTGTTACAGAAGGCGATGTAACTGTTCCAAAGGATATTAGTAGATATGAACCTGATGAGATTCTTGCTGCGAACCAAAATTCTGACGGGTTAAATGCTATCATATATGTCATTACCCCAAATCTTCAGCACCATGTGACTATGTGCACTATATCTAAAGAAGCTTGTGATATCTTCGAAACTGTATTCGAAAGAAATTCCTCTGAGAAAGAAGGTAGGCTTCAAAATCGATGTTATGATTGGGAAAACCTTCGTATGGCTGATGAAGATTCATTTTATGAGTTTAATCACAAAATGTCTGAGATAGTTAATGCATCTTTTGCATTGGGTGAGACTATTCCTAAAAAGGACATTGTGATGAAAAATCTCAGATCGTTGCCAGCCAAATACGATTTTAAGAAACATGCCATCGTTGAAGGAAATAACCTTGATACGCTTTCTAGAAATACTCTTGCTGGAAAGTTAAAAATACTTGATCTTGATCAGCACACAGTCAGAACATATGCGTTCAATGCTGTGACCAACTCAAGCGAATCTTCTAACTTGTCTTGGGCTGATGAATGTTGTTCCAAACATGCTGATTTTGATAAATCACTGATTACCCAAAAGATCAAGGATATTGTAAAAATAAGCAAAAGATGTGTGAAACATCTCTCACTGGTTAATGCTTCAGATGATTCAATACAAGAAAAATCATCCCAAGTTGTCAATATATTGCATGCTTCTGATGTGTGCAATGAACTTTCAGCTCTCGCAGCAAAAACTTCTTCCTACTCAAATTTTAATTCAGAGTTTGAGTCTGACACTGAGATTTTTGTGTTCTTGGATAAGTGTAAAGAAATCCACCAAGAAAATCTCCAACTAAAGGCTTCGTTTGAGAAACTTGAATCATCGCTTCAGGTGAAAAATCTTGAGATAGATTCTCTTAATGATGAATTCACCAGGACCCTATCTTTGATGTAAAAAGAGATTAATACTCTTCAGTGTGACCTGCAAAGGTTGTCTGGAAGTTCTGACAAAATCTCAGCAATGTTATTCAGTCAGAAGTCTTTTGGAAACACATATGTTTTAGGGTTCAAAAGCAAAACTGTGAGCTTCCAAGCGGTTTTGGGATAATTGATGATGAATGTTGTGATAAACATGAGGCAAATAAGCAATACAATAAATCTTCCTTGATTTGTTCGTTTTGTGGAAATGTCATGTCCAAAATAAGTGTTGGAAATTCAAGAGGAACAACAAAATGATTGCCAAACTTCAAAATGACATGCAAAGTATGAATGTGGGCTTGGGTAATCAACAGGGTACTCCCGAAGACAAGAAAAAATCTAATAGATCTAGACGAGTTAAGAAGTCTGTTTATATAACAAATCTTGATAAGTCACTATGTGATAAAAGATGTGAGCATTCGGCTCACTCCGTCACTATCTAATACTAGTGACGTATGCATCCTCATCTTTAACTTGAGAAAATGAGGACTGCATCTAGGTTGCTCAAGTTTTGTATAATTGTTAATTTCTTATTATTATGTTAAGAAAATATCTTCTGAGTTAAAATAGATAAAGGATCATGAAGAAGGTTCTTCCTCTAACTGCCTCTTGTCTGTTTGTTATTTTGATAATAACTTTAGAGGTATGGTGAAGGATTTCATCAACAAAAAAAATGATTTAAAATCTCAAGTCATTTCCTCTTTAGAAAAGATAGCTCACTGTGAACATATATTGTCTCTAACAAAGAACACCTTGAGTGGACTAAAAAAGAACTTAGTGAGTTAACTGATATTTATGAAGATTTAGAGGAATTGAACGATCCCATAATCAATGGGTTTTCAATAATGGGAAGGAATTCTCAGTAGATGCTCAGAGAAAGCTCTACGATGTCTAGGAAACTTCTTTTGAGAATTTATTATTGTGTTTTAAGAAGGATAACTAGGGTTTGGAATGGCAATTATTGTGAGTACGCATAGCTATTGCCAACGATTTTCATCTTGCAATGTTTTTAGATTTATTTATTTAAATTCTAAAGTTTATTTGGAAGATGATTTTGCAGTATTAATTTTTATTGGTTTTATATATTACAAAAAATTGTTATGGGATATGTGTGTTTGCGTCCGTGAACTATGATTGTCCCATATATGTCAAAATTTAAGTCTATAATATGTCTTTATGCAAATATAGATGGAAAATATAATGAACTTTTGATAACAAAGATTAAGTCTATGGTATCATTATGCAAATATTGATGAAAATAGAATGAATTTTGAATATTCTGCAATATTGATCATTCCCTAATCCACTTCTATGTGAAAGTATTGTGCGGCTCCGTAAGTTCTCTTATGTTGAGCATTTCCGATTAAATTAATCATGGGTTCTCTTGTGGTTAATTTAATGAGTTTTCTGGATACAAATTCATGTTTCATGTAATTTGTTAATGTCCAAAGAAATCCTTCTTTTCTTGCAAAAGTAAGGTCGCTCTTGTTGTTCTCTCGGGAATGACATTTTACGGGGGAGAGTTATTAATTGAACTTGTGATAAATTGCCAAATTTTTGTAGGAGTGCCGCTGTAGAATAGTGTAGGAGCTTTCTTGTATCTTTATAAACTCCTTAATGAATACACTAAGTTTCGACTATGTGAAATCATCGAAACAAAGTTGATATGTTCTCTTTTAGTCATGAAGTATCTCTATGATAATTTCATTATAATCCCTTTAGTTTTCGTACCTTTGCCAATTTATCTTGACAAAAAGTGGTAGAATTAATGTGTAGTTCACACTACAAATACATATGGTTTACGGATCATTATGTAAGGGGGGGTGGTTTTCATTGTGAGCTGAAGTATTGACTAAGGGGGAGTGATACATATCACCATAGTATTGTTGTCAAAGTTGTGATACAATTGGACTTTGATGTTGCGTGATAATACTATGACACTATATAATAATTATTGAGAGTTATTGTATTCTCATTGTTATAGCTACTGATCTTCAACAACTATGATGCTGAGTTGAACACGTTCAGAATCACTTGAGTACTTGGAAGTGACGAACATTTCGAGTAATGTTGAAGAACCAAGGAAATCAAGCATTTGGATGAGAAGCTACAAAGTTTATTTATTTTGTAATCCATATGTATTGATAGTTTTGTCACTAAAATTGACAAAGGGGGGGATTGTTAGAGCATTGCTCGGTCGAACTCGCAAGCGTTGCTATCTCAAGCTTGTTTGTTAATTTTAGTTGCCAAAACTATAAGTCTTGATTTCTAGTCTACTTATAGCTAAGTCTCGGTTTAATATAGAAAGTGTAGTTGAGCATTAGACTTCACGGCGTTCATCGATTGAAGACGAAGAACTACTAAGGGGAGCTTGTGGAACTTACTCAACAAAAGGTATGTGGAGACTTAAACTCATCTATCACTCAAAAGTCTATCTACTTTATCTCTTATTTGAGACAAAAGTCGTATAGCTATATAGACTTCGATTATACACATTTGATATTTCGAGTTGAGTTTAACTCGCTTACATATTTCTCGATATATGTGTCGGTAAGCTTTCGCTTTAACCAATTTCATCATATATTCTTGGCGAAAGTCAAAAGATGATCATGTGAAAATCGCTTGGTGACATCTTATATGATTTGTGTGAGACAGTCATTAATTTGACGTACACTCGGAATGTTTCGTATTGATCTATCGATCACTTGAAGATTGCTTTGAAGCTAATAGTTTATGTGATACAACTATTGTCGTCTTCTAAGAATGTTTCAATGATTGAAATGGGAGTTTAGAACAATTAACCATGGTTGGATATAGCACAGTATGCGTACTTGTATGCTAACTGTTGCAAGTTATTCCAAGTCCGGGAACCATAGTATGCATACCCGTATGCATACTGGTTGGTTTCATGAATGTCCGAGAACTTAGTATGCATACCCGTATGCATACTGGCGTAAGTTCATGTCCGGAAATTCAACTGAGTTTGGAACGTATGCGTACTCGTTCGCATACTGGCGAACCCAGAGGTATGTGTACCCGTTTTCATACTTGAGTAGGTTATGTTCTAAAAATCGTTTTGTTCATGAACTAATATATTTATATAATAAGGAATGCAATCTTTTGCAAACTGTGGCTATAATATTCATGAATTAGTTCGAGTGAATCAAAATCGATTTTGCTTTAATCGTGTCTTGTATACTTCTATGAGAATATAAACAATTGAACAACTTTATAACTAATTTCATTTGAGTCATTTGAACTAGTTGTGTTAATATGAACAAGGTTGATATGAAAGTTTTCATATGGATAACTTCGGTTAACTATTGCTCAGCCAACAATGTGTACACGTTTAGGTACGGTTACCCGTATCTAAATGAAGTCACTTTTCATTTGTGTATACCAATCTAAGTTCGATCTAACGGTTGAAAGATATTAGCTTGAGTCTAATCAGGCTTTCGTCTAACGGTGAATATTGGATGCTTTGTTACCAAGGTAACATTGATTGCAAACCATGACCTGAAGACTATATAAGGGAGAACTCTAACAACTGGGAAACCTAATCCCCATACCTCATGTGTGATACTAGTTGAGACTAGAGTCGATTCTTCTTTAACTTAGGTTTTTCTAAAACCATTATAGGTTAAAAACTTAAAGACTTCACTGGGATTCTGAAGCCAGACCCAACTATTTTCTCTGTAGTTGCGTGTTCCGATCTTGTTGTTTTCTATCATGTTGAGTACTATCTTCTTTAAGATTTGCTCGAGATTTAATCTCCGATATGCAAGATAAAAAGTAGTCACAAACATCTTCGTCTCATCGTTTGTGATTCCATAGTATCTTGTTTCGCTACCATACGATTAAGATTATCGTGAGGTGATTGATATTACTAGGTTGTTTTTCGGGAATATAAGTCTGTGTATCGATTGTTCTCGTTCACCTTGATTTATCAAAAGACGGAACAAAACTCATATGTACTTTTGTGGGAGACAGATTTATTTATTCAATAGACTTTTCTGTGTAAGACAGGTTGGTTTATCAAGTCTTCGACTTTGGGTCGTATCAACTCTTCGTTGTGGGTGAGATCATCTAAGGGAATCAAGTGTGTAGAGTCCTGCTGGGATTCAGAGGCGTAAGGATCACTGTGAGATTGGTTAGGGCTCAACTACATTCCAGTTCGAAGTTCATTTGGAGCAGGCTAGTGTCTGTAGCGGCTTAATACAATGTGGTGTTCAAATCTGGACTAGGTCCCGGGGTTTTTCTGCATTTGCGGTTTCCTCGTTAACAAAATTTCTTGTGTCTGTGTTATTTCTTTTCCGCATTATATTTTCTATATGATCGAAATATCAGAGGTTGTGCATAGTTCAATCAATTAGATAATCCAACCTTTGGTTATTGATATAAATTGATTGATTGACACTTGAACGTTGGTATTTGGTACCGTTCAAGTTGTTTCACATAATAATCAGGCTCGCGGATTTTTATCTGTTTGATTTGCTGATTACATTGTGAAACGGAGATACAACTCTTGGATATATTTCCATTGATTGAGTCTGATTGTCTAGTTGATTCTCTTGGAATTATATTGGAGTTTGTCCAAACAGATTGCCTAAACGAAATATCGGGTGAGGTTGTTAGACCCCCGTTTTTATAGTATGGATGGGGTTTCCGTGGGGTACTCATAATCCTAAGTTAATATGCGATTCAAACAATAATAATAACCGACTAACAACGGATTTTATAATCTTAAATCTATAAATTCTTTTTAAAACGAGCAAAAAAAATAATTAGGTCATCAATAACTATCACTGGATTCATAAATAACTATCAACGTCTTTTCTACTTCTTAGTTTCTGTTTATTAGGCATCTTCTTCCATGTTAGCCTCATCATTTGCTTTAAGTTCTTTTTATTATAACTTGTAGATGATGTGTCTAATTGATACAAAGTAGTGAAAGTGATGGATGACCAAGAACAACCAAAAATATAATAAGTGAACGAATAACTCGTCTAAGTAATAGAAAATATAATTACAAATTGGTATATGATGGAAAATATGATTAACTATCAAAAATCAATAATAGCTAATCAATATAGAGGTTTACAATTATAAAGAAGTTCTTTATACCTTTATTAAATCAATACGATACAAATTCTTATATAAAAGTATAGATCCTAAAAAATAAAAGGTACTCAGCGAGTATGCGGCAGGGATCTTGAATCCCATCCCTGTATCAGTAATTTCGAGTATTACCCATACCCGAACACATCCCCATTTGTGCGGATAATCCCTATCCAAACAGGATGCGTACTCACGGGGATGAGTTCGGGTGGGGCAAATGGCCACCCTATGAGGAACGATATCTAGGATCTTAAAACCGTAAAAACCGAGTTTGAAATTGGTTCGATTTAGAATCAAGTCACTATATAACGGTTCGGTTCGTAGTTTAAAGCCACAACGTTAAAAATAAGCAAATAAAGTAGATAATATTCAAATTAATAACCCAATGCAAAAAGATATGTCAATAGTTTAATAAAGGGACGAGTTCTATGGGGATATAATTCCTTACTTTGTACGCCTAAGGGTTCTTATTAGGCCTGACCATGGGTCTTGACTATTCGATTTTAGCCACATCCACATCCACATCCACATCCAATCCAATATATGACGGATATATAGTTTTACATCCGCGTAAAATAGATATGCGGATAGACAAATTGGTTGTGGATAAATCCAATGAGTTTCTCTTATAATTAGTATCTAATATTTGTACAGAAAAGCCAAAAGTGGCTTAAATTTCTATGCGATAGAATAAACCAACATCGGTTCATATTCCTTTTGTCTCGAGTATGATTATGCATTCCTATTATTGGAAGGAGTGATTTAGGTTCTTACATAAAACTTTCTTCTCCACCATAGTTGACCATGACCACCTACTCTTTTTGAACCAGGACATTTAGGTGAATATCCTTCCATGGAATTACCGGATAACTTATATAAGGTAACAATGGATTAATGGAAATTCAGCCTTTTAAGCAAGTTGGATTTGAAGGACATCAAGTAAGATGATGTCAAGGAAAACATATTTGGCAATAAAAATTGAAGGATAGTTGCAGGTTAATGCTGATGAGTATATGTTTCTTTATTATCAAGCTTTCTGTTCTAATTAAGATAACAAAGAAGGGTTTGGAGTGAAGGTCATCGGTTTATTAAAAACGGGCCTTGTGTATACAGAATTGGGTACCTAGGTGTGATCCTGATAATCAGAAAGTGACTAACGCTCTTATTTGGCCAAAGTAACCTGAAAAAGCGAGGGTATGAAGTACACCGCCAACTTTTTTGTTACGAAACTTATAGACTATTCCTCGTGTGAACTTAAATCAAAGATTAAAGCAGACAAGAAATATTCTACAATAATCTCAAATAAAGATTCTTGAATCACACTGATTGCTTACCGTATAACCTACTTATACTTTTAATTATAAAGATAAATCAATGTAATGCGGAAAATGTAAAGCAAGACACCAGAAATTTTGTAAACGGGAAAATTGTGAAGCAGATAAACCCAGGACCTTGTACATTTTGCCTCTAAAAAGACTAGCCTACTATATGACTTTGGTCTGGAATGTAGTTGAGACGGAATAAACCCTCCAAAGCTTATGTGCTTCACTTTCCCCCTGCGTCTCTTGATTCCCTTAAGAACTTGCGCACTTATTCCTCTAGCTGAAGTCCTTTAAAGGCCTAAGAGTTACTTCATTGTCCTTCCTGAAGGCTAGTGATACCTGGTGATAAGCTTTATGATTATCAAGTAGATATGGATTTAAATCAACAAGACTAGGATTTATTCTCTTCCAAAGATTGCACATAGCTAGTTGACTAATTTAGCGAAGTACATAGATATACACTAACTACTATTGGATGTCATACTGGTAGGATATCTCAAGTACTAATGTTAGAAAATTATCATTAACTATATATTTTGTAATTATATATTACAAATGAGTTATGCATGTAAACATAATCATAAAATATTAATATCTTTGTTAATTTCGGAAATATGTTTATTGCATATTTTTTAATTTTCGAAATTGGTCGATCTTATTTCCAAGCAAGCACTATAAATAGTTGAACTTTATATTCTTACAAAATCCCCGAACACACGTGACACAAGTGTGAGGGTATTTTCAATATCAAGTGGCCTTATTCAATTTGGAACAAAACATATTTGACTAGTTAAAGCCTTCTTTGCGACAAGGAACACTAGTAGTACTATTCAAGAGGAACTAGATTGTTGTTTAATTTTCGTTCTTTTCTCATTATTGAACTAATGAATAGTTATCTTTTAGATAAGTTGTTGTATATTCCATGGTCTTTGTATTATGATATAAAGCCACTCGAGAACTTTTGTAGGTCAGATTATACCATATTCAAGTGATTTATAATTGATTTGCCAACGTTAACGGACTCCGTTTTGTGAGACAGATAGTATAGTGGAACCAAGTCCATGTTGTTACTTTTGAAGATTAAGAAGATTGAAGACTTTGAAAATTAAAGTTCTTTTGTATGTTTTATCTTTATATAGTTATCCGCGAGACTTGATTTTCTGGAACTTAACAAGTAGTTTATTTCTATATATGTAATTCTTGTGGATAGACAAGTTGTTTGCTTTGAAAACGTAAACCTTGTAGTCGAGTAGATTACTTTGTAATGGTAAATATAGATTGATTTTAATCTAGGAGTTTTAGATATGTGATTATCTTGTTAATCTTATTATTTCAGATCAAAACGGGAAAGCCTAGACTCCGAACTCGACCATATATATTTGATTGTAATTTGGTAGTAAGTGAATTACCAACCAAGTTGTTTCTTTATTGTTTGGAAGACGTCCCAAAGGATGGATTGCAAAAGTTTCCACGATGGATTATGAAGTAACTCTTGAAAGTATACTCTATTGAGGGATTCATGTGCGTTCACCAGATTGGTTGTATACGCAGGGTACCGAAAGGAATGAGTAAATAAGGGTAGTTTATTCGATCTCCACTATACGAGGTTGCGGGTAAGCATTTATGTAGCGACTTATTTAGTAGAGTGGTCAAAATTGGACTAGGTCTCAAGTTTTTTCCATGCAGTTTCCCTTGTTAACAAAATCTTATGTTTCTCTATGTTATTATTTTTATTTCGCATTATATTTTTTTTATAATTAAAATAATTACACTTTTATGTTAATCATACCTTGATATATGACTGGTTCCTAGTCGACCTTAGAATATTATTAAGGTTACCTTGTTTGTTGGATCTTTATGGTTTCTAAAAATAAAACACAAGGTGTCTTAGTAGGTTAATTAAAAGCAAAAGATTTCATGATAAATACTCGATACCCTCGTCTTTTTAGATTCCATAGAAGATAAAAAGCTTGTTATTTCCTATGGAAAGTTGTTCTATTCCCATACAAAAGGTGATTTGGGTTTGAGAAGGATAAAATTTACGAACAAAACTCTTATCATGAAATCGTGGTGCAAAATATTACATTTAGATAGTTTGAGTTGAATTATTTTCAAGTAGATCATAGAAGAGTTATGCATGTTATTCCAGTTGAATGTGATGGATGCAGATCAAATTCTATTGCGATGTGATGGTGCTTCTATTGGTAATTTTGGGGATTTTGGAAGTGGCAATATTCTTAGAGATACAAACTGTAATATCTTTGGCACACATGCACATGATTTGGAATGTACCACCAATTATGTAGCTGGAGATTTTTGTTGTTATTACGGGTTTTCAATGCGAGGTGAGATTTGGTATTAGAAGAGTGAAGGTATGATTTTTCTAGTGATATTCGTGCTTTTCGAAGTGGGTAGTATCCTGGATTATGAGATCTTAGTGGCTAGCATCATATGCTAGATACAATCATATATGTTATGTTTATACTTTTTAAAAAGTTGAATTTTGTAGTTGATATTTTGGATAAAAGGGGTACTTTGCTTCAAGAAGGTGAAGGGACTCTTTAGTTCTAGATTCAAACTTTTGGAGGTCGTTTGACCTATTTTTCTTGTTGTTAATATTATAATTTTTTAAATAAATAATCACATTTAACACACACACCACATCTGGTACACCATTAGGGTCATGATACTAACATATTTTTGATGGTAACGTCCACAATGTTACTTATATCGATCAACCAATAAGTTCCAACCAACATCATGTGCATGCAAATGAAAAATATACAACTTCTAGTAAATAAGACAAAACATCATTCATAACAAGAAAAATTGTGTGGCCTCTAACAAAGACACCATTTATAACGGGGATGAAATCCTAACAAATTTTATGGTAACACCGACACTCAATATAAAACCCGTTATACTTTAAATATTGTGCCTACATTCGATTCATCATTTTACGAGATTGACAAAGGGGGAGATTGTTAGAGCACTGCTCGGTCGAACTCGCAAGCGTTGCTATCTCAAGCTTGTTTGTCAGTGTTAGTGATCAAACCTATAAGTCTTGATTTCTAGTCTACTTATAGATGTCTCGGACTATGGATGATTGTGTAGCTGGGCATTAGACTTCAAGGCGTTCATTATTGAAGACAAATAACTACTAAGGAGAGTTTGTGGAACTTCATAAACAAAAAGGTATGTGGAGACCGAAACTCATCTATCACTTGGAAAGTCTATTTCTACTATATCTCCTATATTGAGACATAAGTCGTGCTACGAGATAGTTTTCTATTATACACATTTGAGATTTCGAACTGAGTTTATCTTGATTACATGTTTCTTGGAATATGTGTTGGCAAGCTTTCGCTTCGACCAAGTTCATCTTATGTTCTTGACGAATCATGTGAAATTGCTGAGTAACATCTTACATGGTTTGTGTGATACAATCATTTGGTGAAGACTTGGAATGTTTCGTTATGATTATTTCAATAACTTGAAAATTGCTTTGATGCTAATAGTGTGTGAAAACGGCTATTGTCATCCTCTAAGAAAGTTTCAATGATTGAAATAAGAGTTTAGAACACTTAACAATTGGATTGTGACATGTTGTGTACTCTTGCACATATATTGTCCATGTATGTGTACCCTTATGCGTACCTGTTGGTTTGAGAAGTCCAGGAACCTAAGTATGTGCACCTGTATGCGTACTTGCGTAAAGTCAATGTCTGAGATTTTCTGCTGGGATTGGTGGTACGCGTACATGTTAGCGTACTGGCGAAACCCAATTTCAGTCTGGGTATTTCAAGTATGCGTACCCGTTCGCAGGTCAAAGTTCTAAAATCGGTTTGGTTCATGAACTAATACATTTATATATTAAAGAATGCATTCTTTGCAAATCGTGGCTATAATGTTCATGAATTGATTCAAGTGAATCAAACCGATTTTGCTTCAATTGTGTTCTTGTATACTTCTATGAAAATATAACAATTGAACAACTCTTTAACTAGTTTCATTTGAGTCATTTGAACTAGTTATGTTTAAGGTGAATAAGGTTGATATGAGAGTATTCATATGGCTAACCTTGGTTAACTATTGTTGAGCCAACATGGTGTACACGTTTAGGAACGATTACATAAACCTAAATGAAGGTACATTTCATTTGTGTGTAACAAGCTAAGTTCGATCTAACGGTTGAAATATATTAGCTTGAATCTAATCAGGTTTTCATCTAACGGTGAATATTGAATGCTTTGTTACCAAGGTAACTTAGATTGCAAACCCTGAGTTAAAAACTATATAAAGGAGAACTCTAGGAACTGGGAAACCTAATCCCCACACCTCCTGTATGATACGAGTTGCATAAGCTAGAGTGGATTCTCCTTTAACCTTAGGTTTTTCATGAAACCGTATAGGTTAACGACTTAAAGACTTCATTGGGATTGTGAAGCCAGACCCAACTATTTTCTCTGTAGTTGCGTGATCTGATCTTGCATCTTCTATCGTGTTTGAGTACGATCTTCTTTAAGATTGGCTCGAGATTTATTTACGATAGGCAAGATAAAAAGTAGTCACAAACATCTTCGTCTCATCATTTGTGATTCCACAATATCTTGTTTCGCTACCATACGATTAAGATTATTGTGAGGTGATTGATATTTCTAGGTTGTTCTTCGGGAATATAAGTCTGATAAATCAATTGGTTCCTGTTCACCTTGATTTATCAAAAGACGGAACAAAACTCGTAGGTATTTCTGTGGGAGACGGATTTATCAATTCCTATAGACTTTTCAGTGTGAGACAGATTTGTTTATCAAGTCTTCGACTTTGGGTCGTAGAAACTCTTGGTTGTGGGTGATATCAGCTGAGAGAATCAAGTGCGTAGTATTCTGCTGGGATTAGAGACGTAATGAGCGCAACTGTACCTTGAATCAGTGTGATATTGATTAGGGTTCAACTACAATCCAGTCCTAAGTTCACTGGTAGTAGGCTAGTGTCTATAGCAGCTTAATACATTGTGGTGTTCAAAGCTGGACTAGGTCCCAGGGTTTTTCTGCATTTGTGGTTTCCTCATTAAGAAAACTTCGGGTGTCTGTGTTATTTATTTTCTGCATTATATTTTGCTACATAATTGAATTATCACAGGTTGTGTGTTGAATCGATCAATTGGTAAATCCAACCTTTGGTTGTTGGTTGAAATTTATTGATCCTTGAACATTGGTCTTTGATACCGTTCAAGTTATTTCTCTTATATTCAATCGGGCTCGCAAATTCTTATTTGCTGATTGCAGATTGAATTAAGATATAGAGATATAAAACTTTTTGATATATTTTTCTCTAGATTGAGTCTAACTATCTAGTTGATTCTCTTGAAAATATATTGGAGTTTGTCTATTCAGATTGCCAAATGAAATATTGGGTGGTTGTTGTAACCCCGCTTTTTCATGAATTAATTTGTAACCCGTCGCTTAATGTTCATGAATTTATTATTGTATAAGTACTTTGTACGATTACGAATCGATTCGATTTTGTTTCAATTTGTCCACATATATTTCTATGAGATAGTGAACAATTGAACAACTCTATTTTAAACACAATTAGATTCATTTGATTATCTTTCATGATTGTTTGATCATCATATTTGGTCTAGAAGTGTTAGATGAATATGGTTAAGACAAAACTGTTCATATGGCTAACTTGGTTAACTGTTATTGATGCAACTCAATATACACGTTTAGAGCGTCTCCAATGGAATGTTTGTGAAAAAAAGTCTTCATCCACATAGATCCACATTCATTTTCCCAAAATTCTTTCTCCAACTCTAACCTCTTTGGCTAGTATGCAAGTGACATGGCATAAATTCACGTCGACATCCTCTTGGTCAACCTATTGTTTTAGAGGTTTACTAGAGGGTTTGTAACTATCCTAGTCATCTTTTTTCTAACTAAAAGTAAATTTTGTATATTAAAAATGATTTATAAATTACATAGTTTTGATCACTTGTTAGAGCACTTCTCGGTCGAACTCGCAAGCGTTTCTATCTCAAGCTTGTTTGTCAAGTTTAGTTGCCAAAACTATAAGTCTTGATTTTTAGTCTACGTATAGCTAAGTCTCGGATTAGGATCGAAAGTGTAGTTGAGCATTAGACTTCATAGCGTTCATCGATCGAAGATGAAGAACTACTAAGGGGAGCTTGTGGAACTTCATCAACAAAAGGTATGTGGAGACTTGAACTCATCTATCACTCAAAAGTCTATCTACTCTATCGCCTATTTGAGACAAAAGTCGTATAGCTATATAGACTTAGATTATACATATTTGATATTTCAAGCCGAGTTTAACTCGCTTACATATTTCTCGAAATATGTGTTGGTAAGATTTCTCTCTAACCAAGATCATCTTATATTCTTGACGAAAGTTAAAAGATGATCATGTAAAAATCGCCTGGTAACATCTTACATGATTTGTGTGAGACAGTCATTTGTTGTTGACTCGAAAAGTTTTGTATTGATCATTCGATCACTTGAAAATTTCTTTGAAGCTAATAATTTGTGTGGTACAGCTATTGTCGTCTTCCGAGAATGTTTCAATAATTGAAATGGGAGTTAAGAACAAATAACCATGATTGGATATAGCACAATATGCATACTTATATGCTAACTGTTGCAAGTTATTCCAAGTCCGGGAACCATGGTATGCGTACCCGTATGCATACTGATTGGCTTAGTAGAGGACCGCTAACTAAGTACGCATACCGGTACGCGTACTGGCGTGAAGTTCAAGTTCCGGGACTTTATTGAGTTTGGTGGTATGCGTACCCGTTCGCGTACTGGCGAACCCAAACTTAGTCCGACCACTTATGTATGCGTACTCGTTTGCATACTTGAATAGGTTATGTTCTAAAATCGGTTTGTTCACATAATAAGGAATGCAATCTTTTGCAAACCGTGGCTATAATGTTCATGGATTGATTCGAGTGAATCAAAATCGATTTTGCTTCAATTGTGTCTTGTATACTTCTATGAGAATATAAACAATTGAACAACTCTAGAACTAGTTTCATGTGAGTCATTTGAACTGGTTATGGTTAAGATGAATAAGGTTGATATGAAAGTGTTCATTTGGCTAACTTCGGTTAACTATTGTTGAGCCAACAAAGATGTACATGTTTAGGTACGGTAACTCATATCTAAATGAAGTCACTTTTCATTTGTGTGTAAGAAGCTAAGTTCGATCTATCGGTTGAAAGATATTAGCTTGAGTCTAATCAGGTTTTCATCTAACAACGAATATTGAATGCTTTGTTACCAAGGTAACTTTGATTGCAAACCCTGATTTGAAGACTATATGAGGGATAACTCTAGCAACTGGGAAACCTAACCCTACACCTCCTGTGTGATACTAGTTGCGGCTAGAGTCGATTCTCCTTTAACCTTAGGTTTTTCTAAAACCCTGTAGGTTAACGACTTGAAGACTTCATTGGGATTGTGAAGCCAAACCCAACTATTTTCTCTGTAGTTGCGTGTTCAGATCTTGTTGTTTTCTATCGTGATTGAGTATTATCTTCTCTAAGATTGGTTCAATATTTAATCTCTGATAGGCAAGATAAAAAGTAGTCACAAACATCTTCGTCTCATCATTTGTAATTCCACAATATCTTGTTTCGCTACCATACGATTAAGATTATTGTGAGGTGATTGATATTACTAGGCTGTTCTTCGGGAATATAAGTCCGGTATATCAATTGGTTCCTGTTCACCTTGATTTATCAAAAGACGGAACAAAACTCATAGGTATATCTGTGGGAGACAGATTTATCTATACAATATACTTTTCTATGTGAGACATATTGGTTTATCAAGTCTTCAACTTTGGGTCGTACTGACTCTTAGTTGTGGGTGAGATCAGATAAGGGAATCAAGTGCGTAGAGTCCTGTTGGGATTCAAAGACGTAAGGAGCGTAACTGCACCTTGATCAGTATGAGATTCGTTAGGGCTCGATTACAATCCAGTCAGAAGTTTACTTGGAGTAGGGTAGTGTCTGTAGCGGATTAATACAGTGTGGTGTTCAAATCTGGACTAAGTCCAGGGGTTTTCTAGATTTGCGGTTTCCTCGTTAACAAAACTTCTGGTGTCCGTGTTATTTCTTTTCCGAATTATATTTTCTGTATAATTGAAATATCACAGGTTGTGCATTAGTTCAATCAATTGTGAATCCAACCTTTGGTTGTTGATTAAATCGATTGACATTTGGATATTGGTTTTTGATACCGTCCAAGTTATTTCTTATATTTGATCGGGCTCGCAAATTCCTATTTGTTTGATTGCAGATTGAATTGAGAAATAAAGATATAACTCTTTGATATACTTTTCATAAGATTGAGTCTGACTGTCTAGTTGATTCTCTTGAAAGTATATTGGAGTTAGTCCATACAGATTTCTAAGCGAAATATTGGGTGTGGTTGTTAGACCCCCGTTTTTTCACAACTAAACTTGACAAATAAGCTTGAGATAGAAGCGCTTGCGAGTTCGACCGAGCAGTGCTCTAATAATATCCTTCCTTGTCAATTTTAGTGACAAAACTATCAATACATGTGGATTACAAAATAAATGGACTTTGTAGCTTCTCATCCATCATGCTTGATTTCCCTGGTTCTTCAATATTCCTTGAATTCTTCGCTGCTCCAAGTACTCCAGCGATTATGAATGTGTTCAACTCAGCATCATTGTTGTTGAAGATCTATAGCCATAACAATAAGAAAACAGATGTTCTCAATCATTGTTATACAGTGTCATAGTATTATTACATGGAATCGAAGTCCAATTGCATCACAACTTTGAAATAATACTATGGTGATATGTATCACCCCCCCTTAGTGAATACTTCCATCTCACAATGAAAACCACCCCCCTATATAATATTCTGTAAACCATATGTATGTAGTGTGAACTACCAAATAATTATCCCCCTTTTTGTCAATAAAAATTGGCAAAGGTACGAAAACTACGGGATCATAATGAAATTCTCAAAGAGATAATGCATGACTAAAAGAGAACATATCAATTTTGTTTTGTTGATTTCACATAGTCGAAAGTTGGTGTATTCATCAAGGAGTTTATAAAGATACAAGTTAACTCCTACAATATTCCACAGCCACACTCCCCACAAAGATATGGTAATTAAGCACAAGTTCATTTAAGAACTCTCCCCCATTTGATGTCATATTAAGAGAACAACATGGGCGACTTTACCTTTTCAAGAAAAGAAGGATTTCTTTGGACATTAACAAATCGCATGGATTTGTATCCAGTAACTCGAATAAATTAACCACAAGAGGACCTTATTGATTACTTTAATCGGAAACGCTCAACATAAGAACACTTACGAAGCTACACAATACTTTCATATAGAAGTGGATCAGGGAAAGATCAAAACTGTGGAATATTCAAAAGTTCATTCTATCTTGTATCAATATTTACATAAAGACATAATAAACTTAAATTTTGAGCTTTTATGAGATACAAGCACAGTTCACGAACGAAAAGGCATACATCTTATAAGCAATTGCAATATATAAAATCAAAAAGATTAAATACTGCAAAAATCATCTTCCAAATAACTTAGAATTTAAATAAATAAATATAAAAACATTGCAAGATGAAAATCATTGAAATGGCTATGTGTAATCACAATATTTGCTATTATAAACCCCATTTATCCTTCTTAAACATAAGAATAAATTCTCATAAGAAATTTCCTTGACATTATTTCTTGAAAAATCTTTATTGTCCCCGAACTCCTTGTCGTCAACAAACATTGGAACATAAGGTTCATGAAGAAAGGAGTCAATTCCAACAAACCTTCTTGACTGTTTCCGAACCAGGGCCTTCTGAATTTTAAGAAATCTTAGAACAATAGCCTTTATTTGTTGCATCTCTATTCTTGTTTCTTTCAACTCTTCAAGAACACCAGAAAACTTCTGAAGATTTGAGGTGTTAGCCCTTGGTTTATTTATATTCTTCTTTTTTCTCTTCAAAGTTGTAGAAGAATGAGATTTATCCTTTTCCTTCATGATTGATGGCTTAGCAATCGTATTAATATTTTTTTTCCATCAGAAGATATGATGCTTTGAGTCCCCATAAAAATATGGGATTGTGACAGAAATCCACAAAACAGTAGCTCTACAAGTAGTCTTTTGATGAAAAGAGTTTTTGGGAAGGAAAAAGGATTGTAGGGTTACGAAACCTATATACATAGTAAGTAGGGATCACGCCCGATCAACATACACAACCTTAAGAAGGGTATAAATTTTGATTCTAACCCCCTTTATTTAACCAAAAAAAGTGAACTCTTTTCAATACAATTTGAGGATATGAAAAGAAAAAAATGTTATTCAAAATTCAAAGGAAGACAACCTAGAATAGTTTCTGACCTTAGAACCCGACAGTGCACAACCCTTGTCTCTTTTTGAAATTCACGCACATGAGACAAGATGCACCTTCTAATTGTGTTAGGGTGAAAAATAATCTGTTCACCACAAGGTTCCTGCATGAAAATTTGAACACCCCTTTTTATAGGTCGTTTAGACCTAGTTCTTTTCTATAAAGATCTAACTTTTTCTTTAGAAATCAACTTCTTTGGAGATGAGTTAAATTGACATACCTCAGATGGATTTTACTTTGGAACGAGTTTGAGCTTGTTTGCTAATCGATTAGCTCTCCGCTCCAGTTTGCTTGCATATCTTACTTTATGTTTGTACTTGAAACAATTTGAGAGCCCATGATCCTTAATGGTACATTAAGTGAAAAGGAGAGGGTACCCAAATATACCTCAAGCTAAAACTTTTTCTTCCTATAAGTCATTTCTCCGAAGTGATTGTCTATGAACTGAGTCGAGACAATACAACTAATCGGTTCACACTTCGTGTGATTGTCTATGGATACGAGATCGAGACAATACAACAACGAAGTATGTTTACTTGATACAAAGGTTCGGACTTAACCAAACATAATAGGATTGCTTATCAAGTAAATAGGAATTAACGTTTGTGTAATTTACTTTAATTATAATAAAACAATTATAATGCGGAAAATAAACGTAAATGATACAGCAAGATTTTGTTAACGAGGAAAACCGCAAATGCAGAAAACCCTCGGAACCTTGTCCAGAATTGAATACTCTCAGGATTAAGACGCTATACAAAATAAACCAACTTCGTATAGTTGATACCAAGCAACTAAACATATAGTTCACCTAGTTCCGTCTGTATTCCCACGCCTCCAACTTATGAATAAGTCACGTACTTGGAACAATTCCTTTGGTTCTTATTCCAAACAGTAAAGGAACAACAAATCTGTTTGGTATCAACTCTCTTCAACCAAGTGATATGAGTCGGACAAAGGCTCTTCTGTTTATCTTAACATAAACTCCTTCGTCAGGTTCTTAGATCTATCTTATGTTCAATTACCAAAAGTAATCATAAGATTTTGCAATCAATACCTTTAATCCCAAGGAACCGTATTGATGCCGATCTACTCAACTATTCTATCCAATCTACCACAAGGATAAACGATTATCGTGATATCCTCTTTTTACCAAAACAAGTATTGTGCACACTAGAGATTTATATAACCAAGTCAGAAATATTCTATCTCTTCTTTGTCTTCAAATCTTCTTAGATCTTCAATAAACACCTGCACACAACTACTTGAATCTCTTGTGATCAATCACACAGAACGAAGTCTGTTAACAATGGATTATCACAAGATCGTCTTTAGCACTAACAACAGTCTAAAGATCCCTGTCGAAACTTCGAACTAGTTTGAGTGAATCTTATATCAGAAGAGAAGATTCTCAAGCATAAACAAACTAGGTGCAATCAAAGTTCAACCACCGTTAGTCAATCGAATCAATCGAAAATAAAAGATATACCGCAATTATCTAGTTTCCCACCAACGGTACTCGTAGAGCTTTTCAATCCCAAAGAAGTCTTTAAATTGAGCGACCGTAAGAGATTTCTCCTAATTAGGTTACTCTCCTTTCCGAATAGGCGGCTTCACCAGTAACAGTATAACAGAGGAAGTTTACTGTCATGAAATGCAAACTTCAAGTATTTATAGACAAGGAAGTTTGGACACCAAGGAATTTCCAAAACCGAAAATATTCTCAAGATATTCAATAATAATTTCCATATTCGGTTTTCATAATTCCTGAGAATGCTCTGTCCAAAATATTGACCGAAAATCTCCTTGGAAAATCTTTAACTAGCAAATGCACATTACTAATTCTTATTTTCCATATATAATTAAAAACCTTAACATTTGAGGGTAAAAACTGATCCTGTAGGTTTTTGGTAAATTTGGGTGTGTTGATGAGAAACAAATTCAAACTCTAAACAAATGCACTACACGGGAGTACTTTAGATTCGAGAGATCAATCTGTAAGACTCTGACCTAAACCAAGAAATGGCCATTCCAGATTCAATTTGGTCACAAGGTGAAGGAGAATGGTTGATCTTAGGGAGGGAAGCGAAGAAGGTGTTTGAGATCAGAGTGTTGAATTATGAAGGTGTGGTTGTTTATGACTTATGTATCAGAAAATGGTTTCTGGCTACTTGTGTTCTCTGTTCTTTGCTGAAATAGGTCGAAAACCTATTTATTCAAGTTATTTTAGCGCAACCCCGATCTCGTAGGAAATAGAGAAGATTAAGTAGTGGAGTTGTGGAGTTGTATAAGAGGTGGTGATCATTACGTGGTCACATCTTCACCCACAACTTTCACCGATGTTAATCATTCGTCTTTTCCTGACATGTTCTCATAATGGACGCGTTGCACGCCGCACGCTGTAAACCGCCAGACCAATACCCAAGTAAGTATCCCCAGTTTGTGACATGTTTGATGTCTCGAATAAGTGGATCAATTCATGGGACTTGTCGCGGAGAATAGCATATGGTGTTATTAGGTGAAACAACTAAGTTGTTTATGAAGCCTACATAAAATATCGTATGTATTTGATGCATGTAAAGCATCGCATTTAAACAACTCAAATTAATCAATGTGTATGCAGCATCGTTATTTTAGAGCTTGGTTGAATAAGTCGCGGATAAGCGTCTGAAAGGAGGTAGCATGATCGACCACCTTTGGGTGGCTCTAGGGACACGCCATCATTTGGTCGATCACTTCTCATAGAGGAGGGGTGGCCGGTGATCATGGCGTCACCCTCCTGACCATCTAGAATCTGATCTAAACCGTCCGACCAAGCTAGCAAAGCTGGTCTGACAAGATGATTTGCGGCAGTTGAACGATGCCGCTGATTATATTTTAGGGTTTGAAGTTGCATGGCCAACCCCTCTTTCGGTGAGCGTTCCAGGACATCGAGCCCTAGTTCGAATAGGTCGGTCGGTCATGTGTAGAAGTGGGTCAACGGTGATCATAGTGACATCTTCGGGGTCGCCTGAAATTGAATCTAAGCCGCTCAACTAGGCCGGCGAAGATGGATGGTCGTGATTGATTTGCTACAGTAGGGCGTGCCGCAAACGCAATTTTAGGGTTTTCAAAGCAGCGCGTTCACCCTACTTTGGGCGAACGATTTGATGCTCTGTGGTTTTGCAGTGGACAGGTCGATCGACCAAGGGGGGAATTGGGACAACGGTGAACACGTCGGCATCTCTTTGATCGCTCGAAATGCGATCCAAGTCGTCCAACTAGGCCGGATAAGTTGGACGGCCGTGATGCGTTTTGAGACCGTTTTTGTCGGTCTCAATTTGTTTGAGATATTTTATGCAGCGTGAACGCCCATGTTTGGGTCGGCATTCGAAGTATTTGTGAATGAGGGGAATAAGACTCGATCGCCTAGGGCACTAGTGGGCCTGCCGGTGGTAACTATGGTGATTGCCTAGTTTCGCTAGGAAGAGTATAAACTTGTTAAATCGCGTGGCCAAATCGTGTGGCCGTGATTATTTTTGACACTGATATTAACAGTCTAGATTTTTTTTAAGAATAAATATGTGTTCGATCACGCTAACTTTAATTAAAAAAGTGTGTGAACGCGTTGATCTCTTTGTCAGAGAGCGATGTAGCCTGAGTATTTTTGTGCAGATCCCAATACTGGCACTTCAGGAGATTCATGCTACTCTGCTGAGAGTGAGCATTGATCGTCATGTCATGTCAATATTGAGAGTTCGGATAGGAACATAGCATATGCAAATACTAGGCAAGTCTTGGCGGGTCCAGCTGCCTTGACGCGGCTGTGAAGTATCGGCGGGCCCATATGCCCTTCCTTGTGTTCGAGCCAAAGAAAGAATCCTTCTTCCACCCGGATTCCCCAATCGTACTTGTATCAAAGGGTGTCGACCCTTATGCTTTTTTTATTATTATTTTCTCGTTTGGTTTCTCCTCATCGTTGCCGATCCTTGTCGCTGCCATTAACTGCCTTGCGTCGAGTGCTGCCAGTAGCAAGGTATGTGCTCCCTTCTTTGTTTTTTTTTTTTTTTTTTTTGTGGATATAAATCCTAGTTTTAGGTGTAGCTTTCCTGAACTTGAAAAAATCATCCCATTGTGAATGAAACTTCTTCGTTGGTAATATTGTAGCGAATTCCACCAGTAGAATCGATAGTAGAGTATTTAACGTTGTTATGATCACCAATAAACGAGCAAACCTAAGTTGGATGCCACCGCTCGCTTCTTTCTTCCTTTTTGTATGGAAAACCTAGCTTTAGGTTGTGATAGATGCAAAACTTAGTTGTAGGTTTCGGCAGTGAGCATAATACCCACAGTAAGCCCGTTCGTCTGTCCGTGCGTTCAACTTGGCCGTGGCCATACATCCCACGGCCAATACACGACTTTATGCGACCTCCTCCATTTTTTTTTGTTCGGGTGGGTGTAGATCCCATTGGGCCCGGCTGTACATGCCTCGAGGCCAATAGGACGTTCGAGCATGCAGCGACCATGAGGACGATCGAGTGTGCAGTGGCCATGAGGGCGATCGAGCATATAGTGTCCATGAGGGAGATCGAGCATATAATGGCCATTTTTCGTCCATGAACTTCGACCATTAGTAATCATGTTGAATTAACAGGTTGCGTATATGATCCCCTCTTAGCATGAAATAATAACTCTCTCCCATTGTGTTTAATTGTAGTTATTTGGAAGTGAACTTAAGAAATTCTCGTTAAGATGTCACCTGGAAATACTTCTTCCGCCAAGCCAGGAGATGCTAGCAACTCCAAAGACATGCCAAATATAGATGACGATCTTTTCGTTGTGCCTTATCCGAATGTTAGAACTCATCCTGACCATAAGATAACTCTCCTCACAGGTTCGGAGAACGAAGAGGACACCCCGTCAGTTTCTCCAGTGCGTGTGATGAGGTTCTGTATCCAAAAGAAGGAGTATCCAGCTTCTCCTATCGATTTCAAGGTTTGTCATACTCCACTGCGCTCTTATAAAGGATGGATGAGGTATATGCTGAGCAATGAACGCATCAAAAGTAATTTGACTAAAGCGCAAGTTGTTGAAGCTGTCATGGTGTCTGCAACACTGCATATTAAAAAAGATGTTGCAGGTTTAATAACTTTCATTTCTAGATGGTGTCCTTCCACACACACGACCATATGTAGATGGGGGGAGATGACCATTTTCTTAGAAAGCATAGCCACTTTGCTGAGTCTCCCTGTTGTAGGCAATCTTCACTTTGCATTGTCTGCTGAAGAAGAAGTGACGTTCGCCACTCTGGTTAAGAAGGCGGAAGGATATAATTAGAAGGACTGTGATGAAAAATGTTTCTATTCTTGGTGGGTGTCTGAATGGTTTCCTATACGGCCGAAAACGGGCCAGGTGTTGGATGATGTACTCAGTGTTCCCGCGTCTTTATCTCTATGGATGTCTATAGATGTTTTTGATGATGGCTTTGGTAAGAAGACCATAAGAGAGAAACTCATCATGTTTGCTATTAATCTGGCGAAAGGTATAGTCCTCCCTTTAGGAAACTTGTTCCTTGGGTTTTTGTACTCTCATTTGGATTCTCTGGCGGCGGATATGTATGTTTCCAACGGATGTATGAAGGTGGAGTCACGTATTCACATCGCGTTTCTCCAGGCATGCTTATGGGAGCACTTCAAAGGTTATGCTCCTGTCCCTGCGGTTTCGTTTTCCAGTTTATATGGAGGTTCCAGAATACTTCGTTGGCAGAAGAGGAGTCCAAAGCCTGGTTGAAGCTCATCGATTTCCTTGATAATGTGCACGCCATAGATTTCCGCCCGTGGGCGCCGGTTCATTCTTCTGTGGTCCAGCCAAAAACCTTTGTCGTTCTTCCTGATACGGTGTTGCATACTGGAGAGAAAATGAATCTTGGAGAGATCATATTTATGCGAAGCTGCACGCCAAGATATGTTCCGTCCTTCTTTAATGAATCCCTTACTGTAGTTCCGTATAATATCGACAGGGACGCTCGTCACTTGGGATTTGATCAGGGTATTCCGTTTTGTCGTCCTCCCATGCCTCAAACAGAGATTTTGCTGCCTGTTTTCGATACTAGTCTCTTCTCCGCAAAGAAGAGCCTTTCATTCTTGCTCCCAGGAAGGAAACCAGTGGCGACTCGTAAGTATAATGATTTCTGGAGAGAAGAGCTCTTGGATTTTTAAAAATTCGCGGAAGATGTTGTGACAGTCCCGCTTGGCATGCCTTCCCCTGAGATCTTGAAACAGCATAAGTTGTTGAAGCAGCTTCCTTCGGGTAAACGAACCCGTAGTTCTAAACAAGGTGAGCGCAGTACCCAGTAGAATTCAAAGGGACGCGCAGGTAGTGCTCAAAATACTCCGACTGCTCCAGTAATCTTCAACTCTTCTAATATGCAGGTGCGTACGTGCCTTTTCCCAAATAATTCAGATTTTCTGTTTGGAAGCAGTCTTACTAAATATCTCCTTTCTTTGAAATCAGGGTTTTGGGACTGTGAACGCCTTTGCTAGACTCGCTCGTGGTGATGATATGATATCTCCAAAAGATAAGTTCGGAAATAATGGATTTCTCGAAGATGAGGATGAGGTTGAAGATGAAGAAAGTTCAGAATCTGACAGCGATGTCGAAAGCACTTCCAAACGTGGTAGGGAATCAAACTATCCTAGCGAGCCGGAAGATGAATCGGTACGTCTTTTGTACACCTTTCTTTCAAAGATGACTCACTCTTTCATGGGAAACAAACATTAACCAATGATATTTACATGGGAATGCCGCCATAAAGAACAATCTTGAGATGGAGGTGGCTGATGATGCAGAGAATGCTTCTCCCCCTTCTGATGAGAACGGAGACACTGCTTCCATGACTGTAGATGTAATTGTCCCCGAAAAAACTCTCGAAAATGGTACGGCATTAGTCGTGCATTCTGTCGCTGGAGCCCTCTTTGACCCCCCATTTGACGCCCCTTACACAAACCATGTGTTGGTTGGAGGATTTAGCGTGCCGACTAGGTATGCGGAGTTGTACACCAAAATATGGAGGAAACACGGTCACATCGCCACTTTAAGAAGATCAAGAGTCGCTTTTCATTGGTTAAGCGTGTTGAAGAAGCCCTATCCTCCATTCATGATATGTGCAGCGTGACAGGACGCACCGTTTCCAAGGATGTAGTTGAAAGCTGGGAATTTCATCGGGACGTGTTTGTGAAGTTTGAGTTTAACGCCTCCTGGTTATGTGAAGTGTTTTCCAAATTTCAAGAGCTGCAAGGCGAAATGGAGGATGTTCCATCCATTGACTTCATTACTCAGCAAGAGGTGGAAGTCGAGAAATTGACCCAGGAGTTGAAGCTGAAGAAGACTGCTCTCCAGAACATGAAAGACGCCTTTGCCAAGAAGAACAAGTTGTTGCTGGATGAATTCCCTTGAATAATTTATGCTTTTCTTTATTTTTAGGTATTTTTGAGTGACGTGAGGAATTCCTTTCATGGTTTGATGGTTTTTTTTGTTTCGAACTAGCAAGTGATTGCTTTTTATGAAGATATTTGAATTTGATTTTGGGATAATTCATGAGTAGTTTTTCTGAAAGGAATTATGACTGGGTCGACCACTCAAAAGAAATTCTCATTTTTGAATGCAAGTAATGCAACCTAGAGAAATTGTGTACGTTGCATGAAAATTGCAAACGTTGCTCGAAAAAGGAAAACATGTAAAGGAAAATATAACATGGAGATTGAGAACGATATTGACTTCATTCTCAAAATGGGACACGTGCGTCGAGTCCCCAGCAAATTTCCAAAAGATCTCTCGTACAAATAATTGTTTTAACGAGACTTACTTGTTGACAAGATTCCAACGAACGAAATCGGGCTCTCCCGGATAATTGCTTAAAATCCAAGTTGTGACCTGAGTTGTTATAACACGCCTCTGATAATCAAAAAGTCCCCAGCTGATTCGAGCTTTCTTGTGGAACTACACATGTTGACTTGTGGAGAAAGGGAAGACTCCTAGTTCATAGACGTAGCTCCCCTGAATCAATTTTCTCCCGGACAATGCGTTTCAGGCCGTTGCATTCACTGGTAGGGTGATGGATGAATATGTGGTAATGACAATTTTTCAGATCAGTCATCTCCTAATCAGTTGGTGGACGCCATACAGGAGTGTAGATGGTGGATTTTCGACAAAGGCTAAAATCGTAAACCCATAATTATACGAACTTCTGATCCAGCAATCAGACGCGAGTATTGAGACACGAGTCTCTCATCGAACCTCTGACTGAAAAAACTGTCTCTTAGAGTACATGCAGATATGTAGTCTCACGGCTAGACAACGGCATATCTCATGAATACTGAACACTTCAGTAATTATTTCTATATAAAATCACGAGATTGACGGCTCCTAGACAGCTTGCGCTGCTAGTATAGAACGATAACGTCTTCAGGATACAAACAACAGTTTTCCCTGACTATATAAAGGACATGAAGCTCCAGCAAGCTCATGTCAGAATAATTAATGCTCCTAGAAAGCTTGCTCTGCTAGTATAGAGCCATCAGTTAATTATTCATAAAATTCTTGGATTCATCCACTGAATTTCTCAAAATATTCAAATATTTTCGTAATATTTCGTTACTTCAATTTATGGTTCTTCCCAGCATAAATCCATGGGTTAGTAATAAATATTCAATGCATGGGCGTCTGAGCTACCTTCGAGTAAGCCCCGTCTCAAAAGGTGCAAGTGTACTCAACAGTGATGCACTAACGATCACCGCACGAACGAGTATTTCAAAATACGACGAAACGATGAACCTGTGCAAAATAGGAAGGAAAATAATAAATAATTAAATATTGACCAAGGCGCTAGGGATTGGGCTCACCGACCGGCCGGCTGTGTCGTGGCCAACCCCACGCCAGTTTTATATTTTATCATATTTTTGTTATTTTCCTTGATCTTATGAAAATCCTTTCATTTGAACAAATATCCTTCGTTTTGAGGAAACTCCTCAGTTTCATGGTGTTTCCTTCGCACCAAAGAAATGATATAAAATTGGAAAAAATATTGTGGGGCCGTGATTGTTGGCGCCTTGATCCCGGCCAGCCCCACGCCTCATGGTTCCTCATTATTTTATTTTCCTAATCTCATGAAAACTCCTTAATCTCATGGTATTTTCATAAATCCATGAAAAATATAATATAAAATTAGGGAAACCCGTGGGACCGGGCCCAGCCGGCCGTCCATGCCCTAGCCGGTCCCACACGTCCTTTTATTTTATTCTTATTATTATTTTAAGGTTTCCTTGATCCCATGAAACTCCTCGATTTCATGGTATTTCTCTCAAATTATGAAAATTCCTTCAAATCATGGAAAAATACACAGAAAATACATAAAATTAAGGAAACTCGTGGGACCGGGTCAAAGCCGTCCGGGCATGCCCTAGACGATCCCACACGCCCTTATTTTTATTATTTTAATATTATTTGCTTCCTTGATCCCATGGAAATTCCTTCACTTCAAGGAAACTCCTTAATTTCAACAAACTCCTTGATTTCATGATTATCTTCATAATTTCATGAAAAATAATGTAAAATTAGGAAAAGCACCATGGGACCGTGGTCACTGGTCGGCCGGACATGCCTTGGCCTCAGCGGTCCCACACTTCATCATTTCTTCATTTTATAATTATTTTCCTTCATCTCATGAAGTTTCCTCAGTTTCAGCAAAACCCTGATTTTGTCATATTTTCTCAAATGGATGCTCAAACGCACGCCAGAAAATATCAAAATTCTCAGGACTGAGACACGGACACCCTGGCGACGTGAGCATGTTACCTTGACCGACTAAGGTTGGATATTTGGCTTTCAAGGAGCCGGTCCCACGTATTTTCACGATTTGACCTAATTTGCGCAATTGCACATATTAGGTCCAAAACTCTTCCAAATAATTTGGAATTTCATAGAATGATCGTCATTCGATCCCACGACCATCCAGGGTTGGTTTCATGACCGCTTGGTCGGTCTCTCACCTCTCCATAATTAATTAGGTTTTATCACATAAAGCTCAGACGAGCATTATATGAAAAATGATTGAACCAGCATTTGATCATCTTTTCACCAACTCGTCAAGGGGTTTTGGTATTTGCTCAAGCGAGCATATGGAAGCTACATCGTCGACCCACGGTCTCATGTAGCCGGTCCTCTTTCATTCCATGGTTAAATTTTCAATAAACTATCTCTCGGTCATCAATTGATCAAATTAGGGTTTCTGAGTCCAAGGATCATAATTCCAGTTTCGAACGCTAATAATTTTACGACGATCTCATGATCACCATTTTATTATACTCGGTTCAACTACCAGTATTCTAATTAATGTTTTAATTCGGCCGCACTGCCAATAATTCATCAGACGGGCAACACTTGCTCAGATGAGCAATATTTGCTCAAACCAAGGAATATTGGTTCAACTATCAAAATTCAACAATTCATCAAATGAGCAATACTTGCTCACCTCAACGTGAGAATTATACCTCTGTCTCAACAGACACGTTCAATTCACGAGTCTCAGAACATTTTGCAGAATCATGTTCAACTCAGCAAATACATGGACTCATCGTCCCATGAAGTCAGCAATTGACTAAATACACGTTTGCCCTGCAGACTCCACGTTCACGAGACATCAATCGTGTTACTTGGGGGGATATCAACTAGGGTTTAGTCTGGCGGCCTACGGCACGTGTGTTCATACACACGATGGAATGTGAGCAAGTCGTGCAATCAGTTGAAGGAATTAACAAAGTAGTGGATGGAAAATCGACCAAGTCTCCGCACGATGAGCAACTGGTTTCAAACACGATTTCCACTTCCCCACTCTTTGATTCCATCAACTGTCACACTTCATGGGATCATGGTGTCTACAATTCCAATAATATAAATAAGTCTCTGAATCATGATTGAAGACAGAACAAGAATCTCACGTCTCACAGACAACACGAGATTAACAACTCAACAATTGAGCAACTACTCTCAATTGAGAAAATTCAATCATTCAGAACTTATCTTATTCAGAATACACAACACACCTACAATCTTTGATTACCATTGATTCCACACATTTCTCAGCTTCCCTCCTACAGATCGACCCATCCTCTCTTGTGACCGAATTTACTCTGGAACGGCCATTGTCTTGGTTTAGGCCGGAGTACTACAGATTGATATATCGAATTCAAAGCACTCCCTTCTTGCAGTGCATCTCTGTGAGGTTGAACATTTCGCTCGGTTCAAGGAGTCTCCTCTGTACGGTCATCTCCTCAATTCCGTAAAAACCAGCAAATCATTTTTCCCTATCTTCAGATTGGCGACCACAGTGGGAGATCATTCTCTCGGTTACAACCTCAATTCTCACAAAGATGGTCGATCTTAGGTCTGCCAGTCTGGGTTAACACCCGACCCTAACATCGCAAGTTCTAGTGGTATTGCTAACACCACTCCTCCGGCCTGCCACTACTAATCCTCCAAGCACTGGTGCTCCAGTGATCACCCATGCAAGTGACGGCACTGGCGCCATCAACAATCCACTCTTCGGTTGATCTCCTGAAGAAACCAGAGGAAATCAGCCTACCATAGTTGATCTCATGAAGGTTCAGATTGACGTGGCTGCAGCACAGAAAGAGTTGTGTGCTTATCTCAAAACTCTCACAAACAAGCTTGCGTCTGAACGAACTCAGTCTCAGCGCGAGAAAGGAAAAGCTAAAGAAACATCTTCAACTGCTGATCCTGAAATCTCTCCAATCCATGTTGTACATGATGAAGAATTCCGCAAAGCTGCAAATGACTCTCCATCAATGGAACCTGCAAGTTTCATCACTCGTGAAGACTTGGAGCACTTTTTTGAGGATCGAGAAAAATACAAGACATCATCTGTCCATCTTCACCAACCTTCATATCCTGCTTCCATACAGAGGATTCCTCTTCCAAAAGGTTATACCGCTCCAACATTCATTCTTTATGATAGAACATGCAATACTCAAAAACATATTTCTCGGTTTCTGGAATTATTGGGCGAACACGAGCACAACCATGTCGTCCGTCTGAAGGAATTTTCAAAGTCTCTGACAGGCAGAGCATACACCTGGTACAACAACATCGCACCGGGAAGTATCACCGATTGGGGAGAGATGATTAATGCTTTCTACAGAAAAAACTTCTTCATGACAGAGCAAGTCACTCTCTCTGATCTAGGAAGGATGTTTCGAAGGAGCAGCGAACATCCTGATGATTATGTGAAAAGGTTCAGAATTCAAGCCTTGGACTGCCACGACCCAAACGTCACATAGCAACAACTTGTAGACTTGTGCGTCAACAAAATGATCCAGGTCTACAGAGCCTTGCTGGAAAACCTCCGGTTCCACACTTTCTCAGAACTTCATGAAGCATCCAAAACAATCAGCGAATACTACACCTGCTTTACTGAGCAAAGTCTACAAGGTCGAGGAACCTCGGAGCAGCCGACGCCTGATCAAAAAAAAGTACGATGTCCAACCTTCCATGAACGTTGTTGCTCAAGGAAGAAAAAGGAAAGCTTCTGCTCAAACATGCGACATCCAACACCTTTTCCTACAAAAGCATCACGGAAAGATAACCAATCTTGCACAAACCTCGACCTGGCATCAACGAACAGGAAAATGATCGGATAGACTCAAACTTTTCATGAAGGAGTGATCGAGTTACTGGAAGCCTGGGCTCAAGACGGTGGAATCAAACTGTTGCTCATCATAGAGAGCCAACATGAAGAATCCAAGGTACTGTCACCTTCATAGATTTATCAATCATTCGACAAGTAACTGCAATATTTTGAAGCACGTCACCAAAGAGAAGGTTGATCCACAATAGCTTCAACTGGGAACTGGAGGAGTACACAAGAATCCTCTCCCAATCATAACCTTTACACCCTCTGAACAACCTATCAAAGAGGCAGTTCAATCCTTGGTCGAACGTGAATTGCTCTATCTGTCGAAGGCATAAAAGAGAGACATGTTCAAAACACTGAACCACATCGTGTCAAGAAGTCCATTCCGGAAATACTTCTTGAGCCTCCAGCCACAAACCAAGAGATGTACGACTGGGGACTGCTTACCACAGTCGAAGAAACGAATTTGGAAGAACGTTGATCGATGACGGCACCGCCATCAACATCACTGAAAACCACAGAGCCGCAGGCATCAGTCGACAAGAAGATACTCATGCTCCCATCTCAATCAGAGACCTTGAAAGAGCGCTCGGAATACTTATGGCTACATCACTCTCAAAGTGAACATAAGTTCAACACTGGACAGAAACCAAGTTTCACATAATCAGGAAGATCCAGGATATGACATGTCCTTCAGACGAGCGTGGATCCACGCTGAAAAGATGGGTACTTACAAAGCGCCTTTGGTTACACGTCTCTCCAACGAAGAAAGTTCTGATCCAGAAGATTTGACGGACATTCCATCATCAGAGTACTTGGAGGAATTTCAAACTTTGACGAGGTTGAAGAAAGAACCTGCAAAAGATGCATATACATCCATCAAGAGGTTCCGCACTCAGGCAAATCTCATCCCATGTATATGTCATTTATTTCCTCACATGATATCCTAGCATGGGGACTCGATTCTTCTAGCAACTCTGCAAGACGTTATGAATGGTAGCTTCACCACATTAGTATTTTACCAAGTGGTTGAATCTGACGCTCCTCCGAATCAAACACTGAAACATTCATTGCCGAGATGATGTCCAAACATGGCGAAGAACACTTTGGATGTTTCTCCTGCAAGTCCATGTGTTCCACAAAATCAGAAAGCTCTGATGTCTGCACAAGTGTCGAATCCCACTACCTTAACGAAAGAGATGATGAATCAATGGAAGATACTCCAGGGCCGAGATGATCAAACATTCAATACTTAAGGAATATACGCTTCAACGCTCAAGCATTTAAGAAGCCATCAAATTGTACTCCCAAACAAAGAGTACAGCTTCAGCACAAATATCTCGACGATGACACATTGATTCAACACCAGCACGATCAAAGTGTAACTAAACTACAATCGATAAGTCTTCATTATCCCATGATAAGACTTCCGAAGCAGATGCAACATCATTCATACATGGATGGCACTAACTCCTTCAACATACACTGGGAAACCTGAGGTGATTCCGCAAAACTTCATCAACTGGATTTTTCCACATCACAAGCCCGTGCATGATTGAGGAACTTCCTCTCTTCACCAATCACATTCAGTATGAAAACTGCTGATGCTATCTACCACAATAAAGTCGACTCACTGACAAAGCCAGTTCATGGTAAAGTTATGCTTTCAGGAGCATTCAGGTTGAACTCTCAGTACACCTTCATCTTATGGACGCTCAACTCATCAACTAGTTCGTAAAAGGCTCACTGGATGGAGGAGCAAAGATTATATCTATAATCATGGTTCTAGCCTTTTCGGTCTTTGGAGAAACTTCAACCATGGTGTCAACATCAACAATAATCTCTAGAGGAACACGATCCCTAATTTCAGCATCGACAAGGATCTCTGGAGCGTAATCATTCATGGTCTGAGCACCAACAACGGTCTCAAAAGCAACATCCTCAGGGCTTCATCAACTAATCATTCTCTGAAGTGTTACACATGAAGCGGACTTCTCTAAGAACCAATGATTCATATCAATATATGTAGACATGATAACATGAACATCTTCCCAAAGCTTGCACAACGGACGGGTACAAGTCAAAGTCTTCTACAAGATGTTCTCATCGCCTCTACAAATGAGATACGACATGCTCCAGGCCATGGGTTTACAAAAACGTACCAATGGGTGAGGAATGGGACAATACTTCCTCAACAAAAGATGTTCGTCTATGTTTCTTATACAACATACCAAAAGGGCGCATCAATTGGACATACGAGCTGAAAGATATGGCTTTTACCGTCAGGTCTACGGAATCTGAAAAAATTTGTACGGGATAACAAATTACAAATGTGCACGCTTCGTTGGCTGATCTCTACAACTCCAAATTGAGTGATTCTTTTCTCATGTTATAACTCAGCCTCTTAGATTCGAAATTTGGGGTCAATCATCAAATTCCGACCTTGTATGAGGTCCCTACAGCTTCCAGAGCGAATAACATGCAAGCAGCAATTCTTAGACGGGATTCATGACTTCCACAGTCGATCGGTGTTCACCAAGTCTTTCCACTAAGTACTTCATCATGGTACCTCCAACTTCGACCACCTAAGTCTTTACATCAATTTTTCTACCTGGGTCCTATATCCAAGTCTTGCCAGAAGAAGAGAAGACGAAAAGGAGAGATCTAACAAAATACTGGGGACTGACGGTCCACTGATCATGACGACCAGTTTCACAGTCCAAGACTTGTGGCACCGGACTCTCATGTGCTAATCATTCATCATAAAAGTAATGCTACCACCGGGATATGAAACCATGGTCATTACATCATCCCCTTTCGAGAGGAACCTCAGCTATGGTCCCGTGACCAGGGTTTCAGAAGTGATGTTTCTACGACTGACATAAGAAAGATGGCGCTGCAAGCACCATGCTCATGTATCAATCAAGGGGTCCTGATTTCAAACGAATCAATGACATTAAAATCCTTCACCAACCGTTCAAGACACAAGTGAATGGTCTAAAAACACAACATGAGTGTTTTACAGCAAGCTCGTCTAAGATGATTTTACACTGTCCTGTACAAACCGACAAGCTGGGAGCAATTGGTGAAAAATCTAGGGATGTTTCATATACCATTCTCTTCGTATGAATGTCCTCTACAACATATTAAAAATTCAAAGCAATTGAAGAAACGAGCAAGGAGATGTGGCCAAAAATTGGACAACATACAATCTGAAAAAATTCTGAAAGTCTCCTGGAAGTTTACCGTCTCGCCTTTTTCAGGCCCTAAACATGTTCAAAACTCGAAGAGCTTCTATGTTAAAGCTGGGAAATTTTCTGGGCACGAAGATACATATGCAGACCGCGAAAATCCGACATCGGACGAAGATTCTACAACGTTTTTACTAAAAGACTAACTTCTGAATTTTCTGATGACGAATTATGGCGAAGTTCTTCGTTCATCCACATCTGAATCAGGATCTACGCCATCAACGCAAATCCTGACTTCATCGTCAGCCGATAGTCTCATTTGCTGAAGTCGGCGGTGCTTCTGCTGATAAGGGACGACTCACAGATGATCGAGAGACATACAAAGTACCAGCTTTCCAGCGTCTCTGAAAAGTTGATTCATCCCAGGATGAACATCTGCAAAAGTCTTCATGTTTGACTTGATATTTCTGGAGCGTTCTCCGGAAGATCCAGAAGGGTGGTTGTAACCAGAAGTCACCACTATCTGAGGCGAAATACATGGAGTCATGGATATACCAACAACAAGCACGCGCTGAAACGGTAACAATCCAACTCTTGCTTATTTACAATTTCACTAGCTGTAGTGATTATAACGTCAAAATTTCGAAAACTTGCTCGTTCCTTCAAACCTGCAAAGACGAGCAAAATTCATTATTCAAAATCATGACTTGATTTTCATCAAACCGTGAACAACCCATGTGAATTTTAACATCCACTGGTTTTTCAAAAATTGGACAGACGCCCATTTTACAATTGTGAAAACTCACATACAGACATTATTTCACCATATATAATTGTCAACTTTCAACAGTTGTTCAAAATCAAAACATGATTTTACAAAATATGCAAATATTTAACGTGAAACTCACGTAAATTTGAAAAGATGTCTATATATTTTGCTCCCTCGCACGGCATCTATCTTTGAAGCGAGAGCATATTTTCAAAGATTTCTGAAAGCTCGAAGATAATTTTTTTTATGAAAGCTCATAAACAAAATTTTATTACTAACAGACGCATGTCTATCAAAAAAAAAAACTTTTCTCTCGTACGAGCATTCACCTTTGAAACGAGAGTTTATTCCACTTTGTGAAATCTCACATATTTAAAAAAATAAAATTTTATTTTTCGTGAAAGCTCATAGACAAAATTTTATCATTAGACTCAGGTCTATTTTGTTTGTTTCTTAAACTAACGAACGAACGTCCGCGGATTCCCTTTCTTGGGCCCGGACCCGTGAATCCTAAATCGACCAAGGTTCCACCATCGAATCAGCGGTTCTACACTAATTTATGCTCACTGGATGACGCTCTATTATGCCACTGGGGTTTTCGCTCAAACCACGGTTCGCTCATTCGGTCGAAATCCGATAATGTCTTATCTTATGACTAAGTTCAATTACTTATTTTTCGTCTGTACCTGGAAAATCACCATTCAATGCTGACTAAGGAACACGACTGTTCCTCACAAAGCAGGGGACTTAATGTAGATGGTGGATTTTCGACAAAGGCTAAAATCGTAAACCCATAATTATACGGACTTCTGATCCAGCAATCAAACGCGAGTATTGAGACACAGGTCTCTCATCGAACCTCTGACTGAGAATACTGTCTCTCAGAGTACATGCATATATGTAGTCTCACGGCTAGACAACGACATATATCATGAATACTGAACACGTCAGTAATTATTTTTATATAGAATCACGAGATTGACGGCTCCTAGACAGCTTGCTCTGCTAGTATAGAGCGATAACGTCTTCAGGATACAAACAACAGTTTTCCCTGACTATATAAAGGACATGAAGCTCCAGCAAGCTCATGTCAGAATAATTAATGCTCCTAGAAAGCTTGCTCTGCTAGTATAGAGCCATCAGTTAATTATTCTTAAAATTCTTGGATTCATCCACTGAATTTCTCAAAATATTCAAATATTTTCGTAATATTTCGTTACTTCAATCTATGGTTCTTCCCAGCAGAAATCCATGGGTTAGTAATAAATATTCAACGCACGGGCGTCTGAGCTACCTTCGAGTAGGCCCCGTCTCAAAAGGTGCAAGTGTACTCAACGATGATGCATTAACGATCACCGCACGAATGAGTATTTCAAAATACGACGAAACGATGAACCTATGCAAAATAGGAAGGAAAATAATAAATAATTAAATATTTACCAAGGCGCTAGGGATTGGGCTCACCGACTGGCCAGTTGTGCCGTGGCCAATCCCACGCCAGTTTTGTATTTTATCATATTTTTTGTTATTTTCCTTGATCTTATGAAAATCCTTTCATTTGAACAAATATCCTTCGTTTTGTGGAAACTCCTCAGTTTCATGGTGTTTCCTTCGCACCAAGGACATGATATAAAATTGGGAAAAATATTATGGGGCCGTGATTGTTGGCCAACCGGCCATGCCTTGATCCCGGCCGTCCCCACGCCTCATGGTTTCTCATTATTTTATTATTATTTCCCTAATCTCATGAAAACTCCTTAATCTCATGGTATTTTCATAAATCCATGAAAAATATAATATAAAATTAGGGATACCCGTGGGACCGGGCCCAGCCGGCCGGCCATGCCCTAGCCGGTCCCACACGTCTCTTTATTTTATTATTATTATTATTATTATTTTAAGGTTTCCTTGATCCCATGAAACTCCTTGATTTCATGGTATTTCTCTCAAATTATGAAAATTCCTTCAAATCATGGAAAAATACACAGAAAATACATAAAATTAAGGAAACTCGTGGGACCGGGCCCAAGCCGGCCGGCCATACCCTAGCCGGTCCCTCACGCCCTTATTTTTATTATTTTAATATTATTTGCTTCCTTGATCCCATGGAAATTCCTTCACTTCAAGGAAACTCCTTAATTTCAACAAACTCTTTGATTTCATGATTATCTTCATAATTTCATGAAAAATAATGTAAAATTAGGAAAAGCACCATGGGACCGTGGTCACTGGCCGGACGGCCATGCCTTAGCCTCAGCGGTCCCACGCTTCATCATTCCTTCATTTTATAATTATTTTCCTTCATCTCATGAAGTTTCCTCAGTTTCAGCAAAACCCTGATTTTGTCATATTTTCTCAAATGGATGCTCAAACGCACGCCAGAAAATATCAAAATTCTCAGGACTGAGACACGGATACCCTGGCGACGTGAGCATGTTACCTTGACCGATGAAGGTTGGCTCTTTAGCTTTCAAGGAGCCGGTCCCACGTATTTTCACGATTTGACCTAATTTGCGCAACTGCACGTATTAGGTCCAAACTCTTCCAAATAATTTTGGAATTTCATAGAATGATCGTCATTCGGTCCCACCACCATCCAGGGTTGGTTTCATGACCGCTTGGTCGGTCTCTCACCTCTCCATAATTAATTATGTTTTATCACCTAAGGCTCAGACGAGCATTATATGAAAAATGATTGAACCAGCATTTGATCATCTTTTCACCAAATCTTCAAGGGGTCTTGGTATTTTCTCACGCGAGCATATGGACGCTACATGGTCGACCCACGGTCTCATGTAGCCGGTCCTCCTTCATTCCTTGGTTAAATTTTCAATAAACTATCACTCGGTAATCAATTGATCAAATTAGGGTTTCTGAGTCCAAGGATCATAATTCCATATTCGAAAGCTAATAATTTTACGACGATCTCATGATCTCCATTTTATTATACTCGGTTCAACTACCAGTATTCTAATTAATGTTTTATTTCGGTCACGCTGTCAATAATGCATCATACGAGCAACACTTGCTCAGATGAGCAATATTTGCTCAAACCAAGGAATATTGGTTCAACTATCAATATTCAACAATTCATCAAATGAGAAATACTTGCTCACCTCAACGTGAGAATTATGCCTCTGTCTCAACAGACACGTGCAATTCATGAGTCCCAGAACATTTTGCAGAATCATGTTCAACTCAGCAAAAACATGGACTCATCGTCCCATGAAGTCAGCAATTGATTAAATACATTTCTGCCCTGCAGACTCCACGTTCACGAGACATCAATCGTGTCGCTTGGGGGGATATCAACTAGGGTTTTGGTCTGGCGGTCTACGGCATGTGTGTTAATATACACGATGGAATGTGAGCAAGTCGTGCAATCAGTTGAAGGAGTTAACAAAGTAGTGGATGGAAAATCAACCAAGTCTCCGCACGATGAGCAACTGGTTTCAAATACGATTTCCACTTCCCCACTCTTTGATTTCATCAACTGTCACACTTCATGGGATCATGGTGTCTACAATTCCAGCAATATAAATAAGTCTCTGAATCATGATTGAATACAAAACAAGAATCTCACGTCTTACAGACAACACGAGATTAACAACTCAACAATTGAGCAACTACTCTCGATTGAGCAAATTGAATCATTCAGAATACACAACACACCTACAATCTTTGATTACCATTGATTCCACACATTTCTCAGCTTTCCTCCTACAGATCGACCCATCCTCTCTTGTGACCGAATTTACTCTGGAACGACCATTGTCTTGGTTTAGGCTGGAGTACTACAGACTGATCTCTCGAATTCAAAGCACTCCATTCTTGCAGTCATCTGTGTGAGGTTGAACATTCCGCTTGGTTCAAGGAGTCTCATCCGTACGGTCGTCTCCTCAATTCCGTAAAAACCAGTAAATCGTTTTTCCCCATCTACAAGAAGGTAGTTGAACTACTGCATCTTGTACCCAAGCTTCTAGCAGCTCCAAAATCTTCTTCATTGGAAATGGGACGTGAGGGTACCCTGAGTCTAGTTTTTCTTGCGTTTGCAACTGTTGTCGTGAGAACTCTTGCAGGCTCTGATACGAGGCTAGTTTCGAGAGTGGAGTTGAGACGTGAGTATGAGTTGACGCAGATCTCTTAACTGCAACTCCTCTTGAGGACCCTGCATCGATGGTAACAACGTTGCGGTGTGGTTGAACTGGGTACCATTAATTAGTGAAGCTCTCGTCTTTATGGATGCCTTGGTAAATTTCCCCTTCTTCAAGCGTTTCTCTGCACGGTAAAGTCGGAGCAGTCGTGGATGTAGGTTGGTGAGCAACTATCTGAACTTCTGCAAGGGTCTTAATATATATACTCTCCAATAGAGCTTCATAAGCCGGTTCCCTGTTCTCATTCTGCAGGTATCGTGACACTCCTGGCGCGTTCCTTTCCTTGTGAAATTGTTTCCGCCCTTTGTTGCCGGCTGGATTTTCTTGATTGTTTCCTTTTGGCTCATGTCCAATATGGTTACGTATTCTGTCTGCATCACTGTTGGCGGAAGCACGGACTTCAGATAAAGATCTGATGTCATCTTTATCGTTGGTGGTGTTCTCCGGGCGGATGCTTGTCGACTCCTTCCATAACCGGTTTACCATACTTCTTAAAAGACAAAGCGTCTCGTTTTGCCGTTTAGCGATATCAGCCTGATTTGCGAGGACATCTTCTAACATCCTAGCCATGCCTTCTACGGTGATTGCACTTCGATTATTCATGACTTTCGGAGAGTTTGGCTGGCGAGGATGCATTACAGAGTGGAAATCGAGATTGGTGATTGAAATGAAATTGGGTTAATGAATGTGTTTAGACCTAAAATCCACCCTCTTGAATTCGGTAAAATTGAAATGAATTTGAAAATAGATCTTGCAACCGAGAGACTAATCTCCCACTGTGGTCGCCATTTGTTTGAGGGTAAAAACTGATTATGTAGGTTTTTGGTAAATGTGGGTGTGTTGATGAGAAATGAATTCAAACCCTAAACAAATGCACTACACGGGAGTACTTTAGATTCGAGAGATCAATCTGTAAGATTCTGGCCTAAACCAAGAAATGGTCGTTCCAGATTCAATTCGGTCACAAGGTGAAGGAGAAGGGTAGATCTTAGGGAGGGAAGCGAAGAAGGTGTTTGAGATCAGAGTGTTGAATTATGAAGGTGTGGTTGTTTATGACCTGTGTATCAGAAAATGGTTTCTGGCTACTTGTGTTGATAACACTTGTGTTCTCTGTTCTTTGCTGAAATAGGTCGAAAACCTATTTATACAAGTTATTTTAGCGCAACTCGATCTCGTAGGAAATAGAGAAGATTAAGTAGTGGAGTTGTGTAAGAGGTGGTGATCATTACGTGGTCACATCTTCACCCACTACTTTCACCGATGTTAATCGTTCGTCTTTCCTGACACGTTCCCATAATGGACGTGTTGCACGCCGCATGCTGTAAACCGCCAGACCAATACCCAAGTAAGTATCCCCCAGTTTGTGACATGTTTGATGTCTCGAATAAGTGGGTCAATTCGTGGGACTTTCCGCGGAGAATAACATATGGTGCTATTAGGTGAAACAACTAAGTTGTTTATGAAGCCGACATAAAATATCGTATGTATTTGATGCATGTGAAGCATCGCATTATACAACTCAAATTAATCGATATGTATGAAGTATCATTGTTTTAGAGCTTGATTGAATAAGTCGCGTATAAGCGTCTGAAAGGAGGTAGCATGATCGACCACCTTTGGGTGATCGTTTGGTGGCTCTAGGGACACGCCATCACTTGGTCGATCACTGCTCGTGGAGGAGGGGTGGCCGAGGATCACTGCTCGTGGAGGAGAATCTGATCTAAACCGTCCGACCAAGCTAGCAAAGTTGGTCGGACAAGATGATTTGCGGCAGTTGAACGTTGCCGCTGATTATATTTTAGGGTTTGAAGCTGCACGACAAACCCCTCTTTGGGAGAGCGTTCCGCGACATCGAGCCCTAGTTCGAACAGGCCGGTCGGCTATGTGTATAAGTGGGTCAACGGTGATCACACTGACATCTTCTGGGTCGCCTGAAATTGACACTAGGCCGGCGAAGATGGATGGTCGTGATTGATTTGCGACAGTAGGGTGTTGCCGCAAACGCAATCTTAGGGTTTTCAAAGCAGCGCGTTTACCCTACTTTGGGCGAGCGATTTGATGCGCCGTGGTTTTGCAGTGGACAGGTCGATCGACCAAGGGGAGAATTGGGCCAACAAAGAACACGTCGGCATCTCTTTGATCGCTCGAAATGCGATCCAAGCCGTCCAACTAGGTCGGATAATTTGGACGGTCGTGATGCGTTTTGAGACCGTTTTTGTCGATCTCAATTCGTTTGAGCTATTTTATGTAGCGTGAACGCCCATGTTTGGGTCGGCGTTCGGAGCACTTGTGAATGAGGGGAATAAGACTCGAACGACTAGGGCACTAGTGGGCCTGCCGGTGGTCACTATGGTGATTGCCTAGTTTCGCTAGGAAGAGTCTAAACTTGTTAAATCGCGTGGCCAAATTGTGTGGACGTGATTATTTTTGAGACTGATATTAACAGTCTAGATTTTCTATAAGAATAAATATGTGTTCGATCACGCTAACTTTAATTAAAAAAGTGTGTGAACGCGTTGATCTCTTTATCAGAGAGCGATGTAGCCTGAGTATTTTTGTGCAGATCCCAATACTGACACTTCGGGAGATTCATGCTACTCTGCTGAGAGTGAGCATTGATGGTCATGTCATGTCAATATTGAGAGTTCGTCTAAGAACATAGCATATGCAAATACTAGGCAAGTCATGCATTAGTTAATAATGCTGGAAGAAAATAGAATTCACAGAATATTTAGGATCGCTACTACGCGCACCATTCTGAGTGAATTTCATATTTATACTGAGTTGCTCAATACATACATACATACATACATATATATATATATAAGTAGAGAGGTTTGAACACTCATTACTTTTTAAAATGGCCTTTATTCCTTTGCAGAGTGACAACGCATTAAGTACGGGATTTTACAATTTTAACCCTAAATCGAAAAACACCATCAACACTTAATTAAAAGATTCTTAACTTATTTAATTTCGATCCTGGGATTTACTTCCTTCTTAGTTGTTAAGGAATATCTTTGAACAATAAAAGATACGCATTACTGCATGTGTTCAAAGTGTGTCGACATCCTTACTTTGTAAGTCCTCTTTCATACTTACACACTTGAAACCGATTTACCACGCTTCCAAACAAGTTTATAATTAGTTCATCTGACTTTCAAGAGATATGCGATTGATTAAGAACTCTCAATCACAAATCATGGGTTTAACGGTTCTACCAAAACAAGTTTCGGTTCTACCTCCATGTGAGTACTGTGCATAGTCACACTAGCTTTCCAAAACTTCGGTTGACTAGGTACTAGGATCGGTTCCCCACATATATATGGTATCTAACTCATATGTGTTGCACATGTCCTTAGGATCGGTTCCTTTGCCTAAAAACGTGTTGCACATGTCCATAGGATCGGTTCCCCTTTATGCTATAAACCTTGTTGCATCCCATACAAGGATCGATTCCCCTTTGTGATATGTTGCACCTCTTACTAGGATAGGTTCCCCTTTACCCAATGTTAGGTCTTACAAACTACACAAACTCGATCATACCATCAGGTGATTACTTAAGATCGGTTTCACTAATAAAAGTCATACCAATACAAAAGTCAGGCCTCATGTGAATAGTTTTACCAAGAACACAAACAAGTCATGAGCGGTTATACTAATCACACATATTGGTCGTCATAAGATATGCAATGAAGAACAATCCCAATAACGCATGGCGATTTCCTTTTCGATTCACAAATAAAGTTCATGAACTTACTTCCTTAAAACACATGTAAAAGCATTGTTTCCTAGGATGAAATCCTCACCTCATACCCATACATAATCACAATAGCATTCATACGATTATGTCGATGTCTTATCTACAAAGTTTAATGGTTAAGCAATAAACCTCGTATTGTATTCCTTAGTACTATGTCTATCTAGAGTGTTCATGCTTCGCAGTTTTGTTTTCAATAAGCACGACTTGAAAGATACCTTGGGGAATGAAACAGTTCAAGTCAAATATCACTAACCTCAAGTGGAAGGATGATGTTGTGGTTGTAGCTCCTTACTTCTCCACTTCTTCAAGTCTTCGCAATACTTGTAACGTCTCAAATCCTAATACTTTCAAGTTAACCTATACGAAGTTGACTCTAGTGCATTTAATCAAGCGACTATTAAATGAGTTTTGGTTCACTAAAATATGACAACCAAACTTGACATACCAACGCTTGGTGGGTTTAACCGAGCTATGCTCTAACAATCTCCCCTTTTGTCAATTTTAGTGACAAAACTCTTACAATCATATGGATAAACAAATTACAAGAATTCATTACACATACGCTTGATTCCCGAATTCAACAACACATAACCTGCATACATTCAATCCTTAAAAATGCAACAGCTGTTGACATTATAATAACAAAGCTCATACTCCCCCTAAAGAAGATAGGTAGATTTTGAATCCTCACGTCTTTGTTATACCAAATCGTATGATATGTTACTCCCCCTTAGTCTATGCTTTTCCTCATTCGTTAGATAAACGTTCAAGCACCAATGTCCTTCTTCCCTAGTGACACCAATCAATATAAATTGACACCAGCATCACTTGTTTACTCCATATATTTATCCCCCTTTTGTCACAAAATGACAAAGAAACGAAAAAATAAAGGACAACGCGAAAAGGATCTTACAAATCTCAAAATAGACTTGCAACCTGTTGAGTCAAGCACGAGGGTTCCACACATCATTTTTGATAACCAATATCAAAACCAAAACTACAAAATAATTATGTTTTGATATGTTATCATAGAAATAATTGCCCGAAGCAATTTTCCCAAATAGCTTAGCAAACCAAAAATCAACTAAGCATATTAGTTCCTTTCCTAAACCGATTGTACAAACACAATCACTTCATTCGATAAGACCAAAATAAATATAACTCTATTTTTCTCATCAGGTTCTAATTATCCATATAACTTAGACCTTTAGATTTTAAACAAGCCAAATACTAGGTTAGTTAACTAGCATTTCTTGTTAAGGCATTCGATTAGACTTGAATAACTGAAACCTCCACTTTGATAGTCTAACTAAGATCAGAATCAACTTAGTTTCTCTTATCCGGAATCAAATTAGACTAAACAACCCAACCCGTAAACATATTATTTTGTCAAGCCATAAATAATTCATACAAACCAAAACAAATCAACTTGCATGATTATTCACCTCAACCGAAAGCAATTGAAACAACATAAACATTAAAGCACCGCAATTGCACCGTAAATTTTGTAAGCCTAAACAATTGATACCGCACAACAAAGTAAGATAACAATAGTTTTTCTTAACCGGAACCAATCGAATCACACACACATCCATACACACATAATGGAATAAAAACATCAATTGTACCGAAATTTTGTTAAGCAAAAGCAAACAGATGTAAGCAATAACATTAGGCTTTTCTTAAACAGGAAAACAATTAACTAACAAGATTGTTACCTCAATTTCGCATCCAACTTCTCCAATATGATCGCATCTTCTTCTTCTAGGGAGAATTGATATCGAAATACCATTATGTTGTCATCCTTATGCAAAACAAAAGAATAACAACAACCAATCTTTACCAGAGAAATGTTGAAAATCGGTTTTTAACTATTGCAAGCAAAAGTTGAAAACCGGAAACACAAGGTACTAATGTATCTTGACAATCCCTATGGATTTCCTTAGATTTTCGAATGTTGCTCTATCTAAGGGTTTTGTGAGAATATCCGCTAACTGACGCTCGGATGGAACATATTCCAATTTGATAATACCATTCTCATACAATTCTCTAATGAAGTGATACCTGATATCTATGTGTTTAGTTCGAGAATGTTCAACTGGGTTTTCAGTCAATCGAATAGCACTTGAATTATCACACAGTATGTTCATGGTGGAAATATTTATTCCATAATCAATGAGCATTTGCTTCATCCACAAGAGTTGGGTACATCATGTACCAGCAGCAATGTATTCTGCTTCACAGGTTGACAAGGACTGTGAATTCTGTTTCTTGTTATGTCAAGCAACAAGATTTTGACAAACATAGAAGCAACCACCAGAGGTGCTTTTTCGATCTTCTACACATCCTGCGCAGTCAGCATCAGAATAGGCAACAAGACTGTTGCTTGTATCCATAGAGTATGATATACCATAATCTACTGTACCTTTAACGTATCTAATGATTCGTTTCACAACTTTGAGATGTGATTCTCTAGGGTCTGCTTGAAATCTATTACAACATCCTGCACTAAAGGCAATCTGGTCTTGTTGCAGTTAAATACAATAAATTCCCTATCATAGATCTATATAGTTTCTGATCAACTGATTTTTCTCCTGGATTTGATTGAAGTTTTCAAGTAGTCGGCATTGGAGTTGCCATAGGTTGTGCATCTTTTAGTTCGAATTTTTCAACTAAATTCCTTGCATATTTTTCTTGGGAAAGAAGAATACTATCCCTTTGTTGCTGTATTCGTAAACCGAGAAAATATGATAATTCTCCAACATTACTCATTTCAAATTCTCCACTCATAAGATTCAGAAATCCATCTGTTAGATGATAGACGCATTTATGTGTCTATTTTGTTCTCAATGTTCTGTATTGTTAGACTCGATTAAATACTTATTGTGTTATTTTATGTTTTTGTAGATGTTTTTGGAAAAATAAGCTCTTGCGGCGAAATTGGCTCGAAAAGTGGTGTTTTACACCCCAGGATAGAGACTAAAAACACCCCAGAAATGCGCCGGAGGAACCCAGAAAAAATGCTAGAAACACCCAGAAAAATTACTTAAGGCACCCAAAGGAATGTGTTATTCGGACTCCAGGAACGGATAAGGGGCGACCACTGGATAAGGGGTGTCCTTCTTCTAAAATTCAAATTTCATTTTTGGCGGGAAAATTTCCTTCTTCACTGGCAGATTTTTGATCAAAGTTTTGAACGTGTTCCAGGGAGATTCAATGGCTGATTTTTGGTAGGAAGTTGTGATATGGCCTAGCAAACACGTTGTGGGCTTTTGGTTCGATCAGAATTAGCTAGAATCGGCTAGGCAATCCACGAGTTGCAAACAGGGAAAACACGTACAGGGAGAAGATATCCACGGGTTCTGGAAGAATTTGTACGTGTTTTGATGATGTGTAATGACTTGAACGACTTGTTGGAGCGTGACAAAGATAAACAGGGATAGTTTTCACGTAATTGACAGCTGCAGATACGTGATCGAGATAAAAAAAGGAAAGAAAAATATATCGTTTACTGCCGAGTAATGGGAGAATATTTGGAGTGATTGAGCAAGATTTTATGAGGCTGTTGGGTATAAAAAGGATTCTCGAGAGTCAGAGAGGGGTGTCGAGAGTTTGGGGTTGAGAGGAGAGCTCATGAAGCAGAAATCACGAGTTGCAGAAAATCAGTTCCTGCTGCTGCTGCTGAAGAACGCGAAGAACATGAAGAACGGACGTCCAGGAACCGTCGTTCTTCAACAGTGACAACGACAGGTCAGCGTGGGTCATAGGTGTGGGTCTTAGAACCACAACGACAATAGCACTTCTCTTTTATCGTTCTTTTGTGACGCTTCTTGTGGGTCGCACATTAGCTGTTTACACCATTTTCTCTTCTTCCCTTTATTGTAAACACCATTTGAGCAATAAATAAATATTTTGAGCGTTTTTTTATCATGATGAGCTAAATCCAACACTGGGACGACGGAGGAGGGTGAACTTCATACACGGGTAAATTTATTTTATTATTTTTATGACTTTTGCATTAATTTAAAATTGAAATATGATTTGAATTAATTGGTTGTTATTTAATTTGATGATGTATGCTTAGCTTAGGTGTTTTGATACATCATGCTTAGGATTTACAATCGATGTTTTGAGAATCTATCTTTGCAAAATCAGAGTCCATGTTAATTTTATTGAGTTTTAAATTGTCAAAGAATATATGAATGAACCCTGTGTAGTGAATTCGTCCAAATCCTTAGTCCCAGTACCTCTCGCCCATTGTTAATATTTTTGTATATATAATTTTATTAAATCTAAAATTCCATTTCCTTCACAAGTCTGAAACGAATCTTTTTACCACTATCACTACAACAATTTTGAAAATTCCAGCAAATTTTGGCGTCGCCGACGCGGATTTGTGCTTAGGTAGAATTTTTAGGTTTTTATTATTTTTTATTATTCCATTTGTTCATTTTACGTCTCTTTGGTTGTGTCTTTGTATTACAGGTTTGAAGTTGGATACTAAAGACCTTGGAATCAAAGCTTAAAGCTAAAAGAGAAGGAAAAAAGACAAAGCAAAAAAAAAAAAAAAAAAAGAGAGAAAAAAAAAGAGAGAGAATTATTATTATTTTTTTAAGAGACTTTCCATTTTTTTTTGTAATTATTATTATTATTTTTTGTATTTCTTTTCATTGGACTGGACTTTGGACAATTTATTTTAATTTTAAACCCTACAGAAGGGTTACATAAAAAAAAAAATTAAATATAAACTGTTTGCAGGGAAGGACGACGATTACAATATCGTCTCGGCCCCTCGGGTTCGCACACTGACACCGGAGTCTGTGGCCCGAGTCGACTACAACGGTTCTTCGCCCGTCTGGTACGGGAGGTAAACTTCTAAACAGCCGCGAATCTCCTGTCAGCGGGTTTACTGTCTGCCTTAAGGTGATTATATGTTGAGGACTGAACCGGCTGCTTTAATTTCCTAGTAAAGGGAAAGAACTGGCCATATAAGATAAGGGTTCGGATTTCATCACCGTTCCCTTCTTGCCCGCCTTAGGTAAACGAAACCTAACGCGAACCCAAGCTTAAAATTTGATTAGAACGAGACCGATAGGGTAACGAGCTTGGTAGGAAAATCTTTCGAAAAATATTGGTTACTCTTTTAAGCATACTTCAAAGTTCTTGATGGTTTCTGAAAGTTGAATGCTTGACTGCGCCGCCTTGTAATACCGGTGAGGCTTTGGGTATCAAAGCTCCACTGAGCTTCCCTCGCCTCGATTCAACTTACATTAGCTCGGATTGATTCCATAGGGGTGTGATCAAATTGTAACGAATTCCTTTTCGAAGGAATAGAAGCTGGTCTAGAAAACAATCTAAGTGGAGCCATCATGCTTGTTGTTTGCTAGATTCTATAGGTTTGATTTGGTCGAGTCAGCCTTGTTTGTGATTGTGTAGAATTCCCTTGTAATTAAGAATGTCGAACTGGTATGATAGAAGCCAATACAATGAGTATCGACCTGAATTTGAATATGGACATCATCCTTTTTATGACCATGTTGGGAATAGTGGTTGGGAACGCCATCCTTTGGAGGGATATGGGTCATACCCTGGTGAGCTCAATTACTATCCACACATGCATCAGTCTTACGATCAAGAAGATTATAGTACTAGTTCTTCGTCTCTAGAGGATACAATCAAACTATTGAAAAGTAGTCCTTTTTATGATCCCTCTGTTCCTATTCCTCCTTTAGAAGAGTCCCTCAGGAAGTTAGCTGAGTCGACGCGTAAGTTAGCTGAGATGAATAGTATAATTGTAGACGAAAGAACTACAATAATGAGTGAACCTTCTTTAGAAGACCACCTCAAGCGGATAGCTGAGACGAACGAAAGAATTGCTAGAAATTACTTGAATTGCCAATATAGTGTATCCAATAATACCCTTGAGAATGAAGATAGTTATTTACATAATCAAGATAACAAGGTTAGAATTGGTAGCACTACTTGTTTTGATGAGGTTCGATCTTTTTGATGTTATTATGATGAGGATAGTGTTGATGGAGAATCATACTTATGTAGGAATAGTGATCAGGAAATGGATACTCCAATTGAGCTTTACAATGATAATATTATTTCTATTTCAAATCCAAATAATTTTAATAATTATTCACCTATTCAAAAGGACGAGGATTTGACTAGAGATACCCTCGTTTTAGACGATGTAGTATTTCCTGTCTACGAAGCCGATGATAGTTTTGAGGAACGAGTTTATTCGGAGAATATTGTTTTAGAGTCTAGAAATTTAGAAACATTAGACTTAGAAAAAGAAAATGAACTCGTAGAAATGAGTGAGGATGAACCCGACTTAGAAGAATCAATTGACCATTTTCAGGAATCCGATGACCTAGAAATTAGGGAAGTTGTGACTAGTCTTTCTAGAGACACATAAAACTCTAAGTTTGGGGGTGATTATCAGTCTCCGGGTGCTTTAACTCTTAGAAAGTTCCCTCGTGTAGGACTTGACATTTGTGCCTCAACCATCTTACAAGATTATCTTCGTACACTTTTACCTGAACCTAATGATGTCCAGAGAGAAGCTCAGTTGTTAGAAACCCATCCTCTGGTTGATGTGGTTAACCCAGGATATGATACCAAGATTGAATTTGTTTTCCCACCAAATACTTTTCTTCCAATTGTGGGAACATTTGATTTTAAGATGTGTCGGTTATTAAGTTTTGAGACTAAACCTAATTACTTTAGGAGAATAGGGTCGACACATTTGCTTAAGGAAGACCAACTCTTTCATTATGGTCAGTTTTTTGAGTCAAGTCTAATTGACTTTAAGGATCCGCAGTTGTTCAGGTTATTGTTATGTGCTTCTAAGTTCCTACTTGAGTATTTCCAGACTCTACAACCTGATCTTAAGAATCCTTCTTTTGAGGAAGTCCTGCCTGTGAAAACATTTTATTTAGACCCTTTTATAGAGCCTGAACCTGAGTCACATCTAGAGATAGTTGTCTTAAACAAAAAGTTAAATATGGGTATGTTCGGTATCTTCTTGGTCTGTTGCAGTTTCCTCTTCTTGTGGTTAGCACTTTTTGATCCAGATGACCCACAATTATTCCGGCTACTTCTATATGATTCTATGAGGTGACTAATTCCTTCCGATGTCTGGCTGAAGACTTTAAACTTAGGACTTCTTGGGAGGTAACCCAATCTCATGCAACACGATAATATCTTTCCTTAACTCTTTTGCTTCAAATGGTAACATTTTCTCCTTGTTCATATGCTTTTAATTTTATCTTTAGAACATTGAGGACAATGTTAGATTTAAGTTTGGGGGTATGGGAGAAACTTTTTAGTTGCACTTTTGAAACTTCTAGCGTCACATGGTATCTGGTTAGCTAAGTTTACATACTGTTTCTCACCGAAAAAATAGAAATTGGAATGCTAGAGATAACAACTTATAGAGACATTAGAGAAAAAGACATTGATATCCTTGAAATTTAGGAGAGAACTTGTTCCTTTTAGAGGGTAACCGTGATGGACCTAACCATACGTGATGGAAAGGCAAGTAGGTCAGGGAAATGCCAGAAAGACAAAGCAACCTCACAATGTAGTCTTAGTTACTGGATTGCGACTCTCTCAGTAGAAACTTATCATCATCAACAAGCGGAGCGACATCAAAATCTATGAAGAAAGTTGAAGACGTTTTAGGTTTAGAAGCAACAATAGAAGAGAATAATTCAAAAATCAAAGTCGAAGTTATAAGAGCAGATGATATAAGTTGTTAGAATCCATGATACCAAGACATCACAAGTTGCGAAGATCCAAGTTTTGAAAGTCCTTCTCTCATGGCCATGTAAACTTTTGTCTTGTAATTTTTTGTTTTCAAAAAAAAAAAAAAAAAAAAATGAAAAAAAAAAAATGAAACATCATTACGTTCTTTTTGTTCAATAAGGCCATAGGGAAGAAGAAATTTATAAGTCAAGCAAGAAATCGAAGAGAAGAGTTAATTGTCAAGGTTCTATGAGGTTCGAGAGTTTATCATCAACAGTTGAAGACCGAAGAAGGCGTTGTTTCTACTGAGCACTGTGAGAGAGTCGAAGAAAGATGCATTTTGGTTGCTTTGTTAGTCTGCTTTCAATCTGGCACAAGATCTTTCTAGCACTGGTTTAACTCATCACACGTAATTAGTCCAGCTGTGTAGCAGATGTCCCTCTCATTTTTATCTCTCTCCTAATCTTATCCAGCTGTAAAGCAGCGGACGCATCTTACAATGTTTATCTAGCTGTGTAGCGGATATCTCTTTATCTAGCAGTGGTGTGGATGTGTCTCCCCTTTTCTTCAGTCAGCTTTAGAGCTGACACCTTTAATTTCTCTGGCATTCTAGTTACTTGGAGATAGGTTGAGAATATGTATGTCCTCATAGCTCTTTAGATACTTGTTACCAATCAGAAGTCATGGTTTTTGTGGGTACACCTCTGGTAAACCCTCCCGAGATTAACTCGGTTCTATTTTTAGTTTTGCTCGAGGACTAGCAAATAATAAGTTTGGGGGTATTTGATAGACGCATTTATGTGTCTATTTTGTTCTCAATGTTCTGTATTATTAGCTCGATTAAATACTTATTGTGTTATTTTATGTTTTTATAGATGTTTTTGGAAAAATAAGCTCTTGCGGCGAAATTGGCTCGAAAAGTGGTGTTTTACACCCCAGGATAGAGATTAAAAACACCCCAAAAATGCGCCAGAGGAACCCAGAAAAAATGCTGGAAACACCCCAGAAAAATTACTTAAGGCACCCAAAGGACATGTGTTATTCGGACTCCAGCAACGGATAAGGGGCGACCACTGGATAAGGGGTGTCCTTCTTCTAAAATTCAAATTTCATTATTGGCGGGAAAATTTCCTTCTTCACTGGCAGATTTTTGATCGAAGTTTTGAACGTGTTCTAGGGAGATTCAATGGTTGATTTTTGGTAGGAAGTTGTGATATGGCCTAACAAACACGTTGTGGGCTTTTGGTTCGATTAGAATTAGCTAGAATCGGTTAGGCAATCCACGAGTTGCAAACAGGGAAAACACGTACAGGGAGAAGATATCCATGGGTTCTGGAAGAATTTGTACGTGTTCTGATGATGTGTAATGACTTGAACGACTTGTTGGAGCGTGACAAAGATAAACATGGATAGTTTTCACGTAATTGACAGCTGCAGATACGTGATCGAGATAAAAAAAGGAAAGAAAAATATATCGTTTACTGCCGAGTAATGGGAGAATATTTGGAGTGATTGAGCAAGATTTTATGAGGTTGTTGGGTATAAAAAGGATTCTCGAGAGTCAGAGAGGGGTGTCGAGAGTTTGGGGTTGAGAGGAGAGCTCAGGAAGCAGAAATTACGAGTTGCAGAAACTCGGTTCCTGCTGCTGCTGCTGAAGAACGCGAAGAACATGAAGAACGGACGTCCAGGAACCGTCGTTCTTCAACAGTGACAACGACAGGTCAGCGTGGGTCATAGGTGTGGGTCTTAGAACCACAGCGACAATAACACTTCTCTTTTATCGTTCTTTTGTGACGCTTCCTGTGGGTCGCACATTAGCTGTTTACACCATTTTCTCTTCTTCCCTTCATTGTAAACACCATTTGAGCAATAAATAAATATTTTGAGCGTGTTTTTATCATGATGAGCTAAACCCAACACTGGGACGACGGAGGAGGGTGAATTTCATACAGGGTAAATTTATTTTATTCTTTTTTATGACTTTTGCATTAATTTAAAATTGAAATATGATTTGAATTAATTGGTTGTTATTTAATTTGATGATGTATCCTTAGCTTAGGTGTTTTGATACATCATGTTTAGGACTTACAATCGATGTTTAGAGAATCTATCTTGGAAAAATCAGAGTCCATGTTAATTTTATTGAGTTTTAAATTGTCAAAGAATATATGAATGAACCATGTGTAGTGAATTCGGCCAAATCCTTAGTCCCAGTACCTCTCGCCCATTGTTAATATTTTTGTATATATAATTTTATTAAATCTAAAATTCCATTTCCTTCACAAGTCTGAAACGAATCTTTTTACCACTATCACTACAACAATTTTGAAAATTATATCCTTTGAGGTGGAACCATAGATGATGTCATCTACATATATTTGTGCTACAAGAACATTTTTTTCACACCACTTGGTGAAAAGTGTTTTATCAGAACCACCTCTTGAGAATCCCTTTTGGAGTAACAAGGAAGTTAGTTTATCGTACCAAGCTCTTGGCGCTTGTTTTAGGCCATACAAGGCCTTCTTAAGTTTAAAGACATAATCTGGGAATACTAGATCTTCAAATCCTTTAGGTTGAGCAGCAAAAACTTCTTCTTTTAAATCCCATTCAAAAAGGCAGATTTAATATCCATTTGAAAAAGTTTTATCTTAAGATAACAAGCATAAGCAAGTAATAGTCTTAGTGATTCTAAATGAGCAACATGAGCAAAAGTTTCATCAAAATTAATACCTTCTATTTGCGAATATCCTTGAGCAACAAGCCTAGCTTTATTTCTGACAATTGTCCCGAATTCGTTTGATTTGTTCTTGTAGATCCACTTTGTTCCAACAATGTTTACTCCTTGTGGCTTAGGAACACGTTTTCATACTTCTTGTCTTTTAAACTGATTGAGTTTATCCAAGCAGGTTCACTGAGTGCTTCTTCAACATTTTTGGGTGGCTCTATTGAAGAGAGAAAACATGAATAGTGACAGACATTTTGAAGTTCTCTTCGAGTCATAACTCTAGCATTAGCATCTCCAATGATGTCTTCAGACGAGTGTCTTTGATGTACCCATTTAACAAGATTTTGAACAATATTTTCGGTATCATTGGGTTGTTCAACAATACTTTCATTATCATCTTTCTCATCAGTGTCACTAATTAAAGGAACAACTGATGTTTCGACTTCAGTCTGCTTTTCTTTAATCACAGTTTCAAAGGGAGGAAGCTCTATTGTAGTGTGATTGTCTTGGCAAAAGTCACTAATGTCATCAATGACCACATTAATTGATTCCATAGTGACTTTGGTTCTGAGATTGTATACCCTGAAGGCACGACTATCAGAAGCATACCCAAGAAAAATTCCTTCGTCACTTTTGGAATCAAATTTTCCTCTATGTTCTTTCTCTTTGAGAATATAGCATTTACTACCGAAAACCCTTAAATATCTTAGATTGTGTTTTCTTCCATACCATAATTCATATGGGGTGTTTAGAGTTTTTGATCTTAAATAGACTTTGTTTATAAGATAACAGGCTGTAAATACAACTTCCCCCCAAAAGGTTGATGGTAAGTTTTTGTTATGTAGCATTACTCTTGCCATTTCTTGAATATTTCTATTCTTTCTTTCTGCTACTCCATTTGCCTGAGGTGTAATAGGAGCAGAAAATTGATGACTTATTCCAAGACTATTACAATATTCATATACTTTTGCATCCTTGAATTCTGTACCACGATCGCTCCTTATCTTCTTAAGCTTGCGACCTTGTTCATTTTGAATTCTATTCACAATGATTTTGAACTCTTCAAGAGTGTCATTTTTGTGCTTTAGAAAAGCAACCCAAGTGAACCGTGTATAATCATCTACCATCACTAAAGCATACTTATTTCCCCCAATCGAAGCTTGTTGGATTGGACCGAATAGATCCATATGAATAAGATCAAGCGAAGCACGAGTGGCTATATCTCGAGACAGCTTGTGTGGAATTTTTCCTTGTTTACCTTTTTGGCATGCACCACAAACACCTTTTACTTTAGTGTTAATTTTTGGAACGCCTTTGACAAGTTCACGATTAATGAGCTTTCCTAGCATTCGGTAGTTGATATGGCCAAACCGTTCATGCCACAAATGAGTAGACCCAACCTTAGTCAAGTTGCAGTATAAATTGGATTGTATATCAAGGAGATAAAAATTATTCATTCTTCTTCGTCCTCGAAAAATTACTTTTCCGGACTTATCTTCAATATCACAACCTTTCATGTTTAAGATAACTTTGTGACCTTTATCACAAATTTTACTGACAGACAGAAGATTAGCTTTTATTCCTTTAACATAAACAACATCATGAATTTCGGGTATACCTGGAAGTTTAATAGTGCCTTTTTTGCTAATAAGACAGCTGCTTCCATCTCCAAAGATCACGGATCCTCCTTTGTAGTCTTCTGTTTTTATAAACCAAGAAAGATCACCTGTCATATGTCTACTGCATCCACTATCCAGAAACCATTGGAACGGTGAGGTTGTTTTGATTGCAAACGCTCCAAGACAATGTTCACCAGATTTAGGATGGTTTGTTAAGTTCTTTAAAAGTTTCTTAACACGGTTAATCAGGTATTTTGTAAAACAAATTTTCTGATTTAAACAATTCCATCCCCTTTTAAGATAATTCCTGGTCTGACTCTTATTAGACTGTTTAAGATGTATGGATGAAAGAATTGAGCATTCATGAGAATCTCTTGATTTGGATTCATTATTGCTTTTCACCAGTTTTCTATCAATCATGATATTCCTGATATCATTAGTATATGACTGGTTCTGTTCAATCCTTTTATCTAACATTTTAACAAGAGCAGAGGAATATTCCTCAAAGTCTTCTTTCAGACCATCTAAAATCTTTAAAACGTTAATCGAATCGTTTATCTGATTCAAATTCTTATAGGATGGATCGCACCAAACACAGATTGTTAGATTTTTTCGTGTTTGCCTGCTCCGATGCCAATTGAAAAGGCGAGGGTACCCAAATATACCTCAAGCTAAAACTTTTCCTTCCTATAAGTCCTTTCTCCGAAAGTGATTGTCTATGGACTGAGTCGAGACAATAAAACTAATCGGTTCACACTTCGTGTGATTGTCTATGGATACGAGATTGAGACAATACAACAACGGAGTATGTTTACTTGATACAAAGGTTCGGACTTAACCAAACACAATAGGATTGCTTATCAAGTAAATAGGAATTAACGTTTGTGTAATTTACTTTAATTATAATAAAACAATTATAATGCGGAAAATAAAAGTAAATGACACAACAAGATTTTGTTAACGAGGAAAACTGCAAATGCAGAAAAACCCCGGGACCATGTCCAGAATTGAATACTCTCAGGATTAAGCCGCTATACAAAATAAACCAACTTCGTATAGTTGAGACCAAGCAACTAAACCTATAGTTCACCTAGTTTTGTCTGTATTCCCATGCCTCCAACTTATGAGTAAGTCACGTACTTGGAACAATTCTTTTGGTTCGTATTCCAAACAGTAAAGGAACAACAAATCTGTTTGGTATCAAATCTCTTCAACCAAGTGATATGAGTCGGACAAAGGCTCTTCTGTTTATCTTAACATAAACTCCTTCGTCAGGTTCTTAGATCTATCTTATGTTCAATTACCCAAAGTAATCATAAGATTTTGCAACCAATACCTTTAATCCCAAGGAACCGTATTGATGCCGATCTACTCAACTATTCTATCCAATCTACCACAAGGATAAACTGATTATAGTGAGATCCTCTTTTTATCAAAACAAGTATTGTGCACACCAAAGATTTATATAACCAAGTCAGAAATCTTATATCTCTTCTTTGTCTCAAATCTTCTTAGATCTTCAATAAACACCTGCACACAACTACTTGAATCTATTGTGATCAATCACACACAGAACAGAGTCTGTTAACAATAAATTATCACAAGATCGTCTTTAGCACTAACAACAGTCTAAAGATCCCTGTCAAAACTTCGAACTAGTTTGAGTGAATCTTATATCAGAAGAGAAGATTCTCAAACATAAACAAACTAGGTGCAATCAAAGTTCAACCACCGTTAGTCAATCAAATCAATCGAAAACAAAAGATAAACCGCAATTATCTAGTTTCCCACCAACGATACTCGTAGAGCTTCTCAATCCCAAAGAAGTCTTTAAATTGAGCGGCCGTAAGAGATTTTGCCTAATTAGTTTACTCTCCTCTCCGAATAGGCGGCTTCACCAGTAACAGTACAACAAAGGAAGTTTACTGTCACGAAGGATTAGTTTGCTAGAAATGCAAACTTTAAGTATATATAGACAAGGAAGTTTGGACACCAAGGAAGTTTGGACACCAAGGAATTTCCAAAACCGAAAATATTCTCAAGATATTTAATAATAATTTCCATATTCGGTTTTCATAATTCCTGAGAATGTTCTGTCCAAAATATTGACCTAAAATCTCCTTGAGAAATCTTTAACTAGTAAATGCACATTACTAATTCTTATTTTCCATATATAATTAAAAACCTTAATTAAAATATTCTTAACTTATTTAATTTCGATTCTGGGATTTACTTCCTTCTTAGCTTTTAAGGAATATCTTTGAACAATAAAAGATACACATTGCTGCATGTGTTCAAAGTGTGTCGACATCCTTACTTTGTAAGTCCTCTTTCATAATTACACACTTGAAACCGATTTACCACGCTTACAAACAAGTTTAGAATTGGTTCATCTGACTTTCAAGAGTTATGCGATTGATTAAGAACTCTCAATCACAAATCATGGGTTTAACGGTTCTACCAAAACAAGTTTCGGTTCTACCTCCATGTGAGTATTGTGCATAGTCACACTAGATTTCCAAAACTTCGGTTGACTAGGTACTAGGATCGGTTCCCCACATATATATGGTATCTAACTCATATGTGTTGCACATGTCCATAGGATCGATTCCCCTTTGCCTAAAAACGTGTTGCACATGTCCATAGGATCGGTTCCCCTTTCTGCTATAAACCTTGTTGCACCCCATACAAGGATCGATTCCCCTTTGTGATGTGTTCCACCTCTTACTAGGAACGGTTCCCCCTTTACCCAGTGTTAGGTCTTACAAACTACACAAACTCGATCATACCATCAGGTGATTACTTAAGATTAGTTTCACTAATAAAAGTCATACCAAACAAAAGTCAGGCCTCATGTGAATAGTTTTACCAAGAACACAAAAAATTCATGAGCGGTTATACTAATCACACATATTGGTCGTTCATAAGATATGCAATGAAGAACAATCCCAATAACGCCTGGCGATTTCCTTTTCGATTCACAAACAAAGTTCATGAACTTACTTCCTTAAAACACATGTAAAAACATTGTTTCCTAGGATGAAATCCTCACCTCATACCCATACATAATCACAATAGAATTCAAACGATTATGTCGATGTCGTATCTACAAAGTTTAATGGTTAATCGATAAACCTCGTATTGTATTCCTTAATACTATGTCTATCTAGAGTGTCCATGCTTCGCAGTTTTGTTTACAATATGCACGACTTGAAAGATACGTTAGGGAATGAAACAGTTCAAGTCAAATATCACTAACCTCAAGTGGAAGGATGATGTTGTGGTTGTAGCTCCTTACTTCTTCACTTCTTCAAGTCTTCGCAATACTTGTAATGTCTCAAATCCTAATACTTTTAAGCTAACCTATACGAAGTTGACTCAAGTACATTTAATCAAGCGACTATTAAATGAGTTTTAGTTCACTAAAATATGACAAGCAAACTTGACATACCAACGCTTGGTGGGTTCAACCGAGCTATGCTCTAACATTAAGAACATGTCATTGTGGAGGATGATTCAGGCACCATAGCTGAACATGCTGCTAAACAAATTGAAGTACCTGAAACATATGAGATAGAATTTTCAGTAGATAGTGTAAAACCTATTTCATCCTCCAATGTGGTGGAAGAAGTTTTTCCAGGAAGAATATCAAGAGAGATGTAAATATTGCTACAATTATCAAAATTAATATTTTCGCTAAGGAGAGCTACACTTGATTTTTCATCTTCATTTGAATCATAGTGATCAAATGTTTCATCAAGAGTTAAAGCAAGACCTTTGTTCCCAGTGTATTTTCTACGATTTGGACACTCATTAGCAAAATGGACAAAACCTTTACACTTGAAGCACTGTGGTATATCCTCATCATCAGTGTCGACAGTATCCCTGTTTTTAGGAGGAACACGATCATGAGGCTTAAATGATGATTTAGGTCTAGTGAACCGTTTACTTCTCTTCAAAAGAAGATCTCTAAACTGTCTTGTTATTAGAGAGACTGAGTTATCGAGATCTTCATATGATGAATCAGTCTCAATAGGATCAACCACGAAGTTGCCAACACTTTTACTTTATCAAGTTGTTTAGTGTTCTTTTGTGCTTTGAATGCAATATCCTTTCCAGTTTTGGATATATGTTCTAGATCAAAGATCTTTAACTTTCCAACAGGAGTGTTTCTGGAAAGTGGTTCAAGGTTATTTCCCTCAACGATGACATGTTTCTTAGAATCGTATCTAGCTGGCAGCGATCTGAGAATTTTCATTACAATGTCCTTTTCAAGAATAGTCTTACCTAACCCAAAAGATGCATTAACAATTTCAGACACTTTGTGATTAAACTCATCAAATGAATCTTCATCAGCCATACGAAGATTTTCCAATCAAAATTTAGGTTTTAAAGCCTAGCTTCCTTTTAAGAGGTATTCCCTTCAAATACGGTTTCTAAAATATCCCAAGCATCTTTAGACCGAGTGCACGTAGTCACATTGTGCTGAAGATCTGGGGTAATGGCATGGATGATAGCATTTAATCCGTCAGAATTTTGCTTTGCAGCAAGAATCTCAAGATCATCATACTCACCAATATCCTTTGGAACAGTTACACCGGCTACTGTAACTATTGGAGGATTATAGCCATTAACAATACGAACCCATGACTAAAAATCTCGCGCTTCTAGAAAGGCACGCATAACAATTTTCTACCATAAGTAATTCGAGCCATCGAAGACTGGCGGTACGTTTATAGAGATAACACTTCTGTCCATAGAGTCAGATTGCTACACACACAAACGTATGAGGTCTTAGCGTGTTTTCCTGCTCTGATACCAATTGAAAAAGCGGGGGTATAAAAACCACACCCAATAATTCGTGCGGAAATCTTTATGGACTAAACTCCAATATAATTCAGAGAGAACCAACTTAAAAGTGAGACTCAATCAAGAAATATATAAAAGATCTTTATCTCTATTTCTCAACACAATCGGCAAATCGAAAAGATAGAAATCCGTGAGCCTGCTTGATATGAGAAATAACTTGGACGGTCCCAAAGACCAATGCTCAAGTGCCAATAAAGTTATATCCAACAAACAATGTCGGATTCATCAACTAATTGAACTACACACAACCTGTGATATTTCAATTATATAAACAAATATAATCCGGAAAATATATAACTTAGACGCCAGAAATTTTGTTAACGAGGAAACCGCAAATGCAAAATAACCCTGGGACCTAGTCCAGCTTTGAACACCACATTGTATTAAGCCGCTACAGACACTAGCATAATATAAATTAACTTCTGACTGGAATGCAGTTGATCCCTAACCAAGTCTCACACCGATTAAGGTACAGTCGCGTTCCTTACGCCTCTAAACCAAAACGGATTCTGCGCACTTGTTTCCCTTAGCTGATCTCACCCAAAACTAAGAGTTGCTACGACCTAAATTCGAAGACTCATAAACAAATTTGTGTCCCACATATATGTTTATTCTTTATTTGTTTTTTGTTCCGTCTTTTGATAAATCAAGGTGAACATGAACCAATTGATAATCTGGTCTTATATTCCCTAAGAGCCTCCTATAAATATCAATCCCCTCACAATACCCAGCTGATTAACAAAAAAAGTCATTTCCGAATCACAAGAGTCTTAGACGAAGAACTGTTGTGATTACTTTTTATATCTTACCTATCAGAGATAAATCTCGAGTAAATCTTAGAGAAGATAAAACTCAATACGATTGAACAAGTAAGATCAAAATACGCAACTACAAAGAAAATAGTTGGATCTGGCTTCACGAATCCCAAATGAAGTCTTCAAGTCGTTAACCTTATATGGTTTTGGAAAAACATAGGTTAAAGGAGAATTGACTCTAGTTTTCAACTAGGACACAGGAAAGTGATGGGATTAGGTTTTCCAGTTGCTAGAGTTCTCCCTTATATAGTCTTTCAAATTAGGGTTGCTTACAATCAAAGGTAAGATAGCTTAATAACAAAGCATTCAATATTCACTGTTAGGTGAAATCCTGATTTAAGATTCAAGCTAAGTCTGCTTAGAATTTAAGCAATCAATCTCCACCGTTAGATGATCTTAGGTTGTTACACATAAATGAAATATACTTATATTTAGATATGGGTAACCGTACCTAAACGTGTATATTGAGTTGGCTTAATAACAGTTAACCGAAGTTAGCCATATGAACACTTTTTGTCTTAACCATATTCATCTAACACTTCTAGACCAAATATGATGATAAATCAATCATGAAAGATAATCAAATAAATCTAATTATGTTTCACATAGAGTTGTTCATTGTTCACTATCTCATAGAAATATATATGAACACATTGAAACAAAATCAGATTGATTCATAATCGTATAAAGTACTTATACAAGAATCAATTCATGAACATTAAGCCACGGTTTGCAAAGATTGCATTCCTTAAATCATAAATATTTTAGTTCATGAGTATGAGTATCATACATGACCGATTTAGAACATAATCACTGTGTTCGGAAACCAGGTACGCGATTAGCAGCTCCGGACCTTGGCCTAGTCAAGCCGTTCGCAAACCCGGTTCGCGAACAACCGTCCCTGACCCAACTCAGGTAAATCCGTTTGCATACTAGGTACGCAAACAAGAGTTCTGGATTTTCTCAGGTAAATTCGTTCGCATACTAGGTACGCAAACAAGAGTTCCGGACCTGAATCATTACAAAACAGTTCACATACTAGGTATGCATACCGTGTTGCATCCAGATATGGGTAATTGTTCTAAACTCTCATTTCAATCATTGAAACATCCTTGGAAGGCGATAATGTTAATCTCACACATACCATTAGCTTCAAGTAATTTTCAAGTGATCGAATGATCAGTACGAAACTTCCCAAGTTAACATCAAATGACTGTCTCATACAAATCATATAAGATGTTCAAGGTAATTTTCACATGATCATCTTTTGACTTAATATTTAGTTTCCAACAAGTAGATTGTTTCCAACTAAACTCGTCAAGAATATGATGAACATAGCTAAAGCAAAAAGCTTCCAACATAAATTTCGAGAAACAGATAAGCGGGATAAACTCGGCTCGAAATATCAAATGTGTATAATGTAAAAGTCTATATAGCTATACGACTTAGTCTCATTAGAAAATATAATATAATAGACTTCTGAGTGATGGATAACTTTTAGTCTCCACATACCTTTTGTTGATGAAGTTCATCTAAGCTCCTCAGTATCTTCAATTGGTGAACGCCGTGAAGTCTAAATCTCAATTACACATTCTATCCTAATCCGAGACATAGCTATACGTAGACTAGAAATCAAGTTTATAATTTTGATTAGGGGTGGGACTTGGGTAGGTTGGGGGGGTTAGAAGGCTTGACCGAGGCAGACCCGATATAGAAATCCTTTTCCCAGATTGCCCATCAAACCCGTAGAACCCATGGAGGTACTGCCCAGGTCCGCCCAAGTTATGTTCCTCGGGTTGGCCCAAGTTTCGCTGGACATACGAGTTTGTTAATATGATAATAACAAATTTTAATAATAATAATAATAAGATTTAGTTGCTCAATTTGTCTCAAATTCCCAAATAATTAAACAATAATATAGTTTTTTTTCATAATATAATTTATATTTTCATTATTAGATTTGAAAATAATATCTAAAATTTCTCTAGATAGATAATAATACCTATTATAAAAAAAGATTTATATAATTATATCATAGTTCTTCGAGTTGGGCGGGTTGCTTGGGTTAGAAATACTTGTGCCCATGCTTGCCCAAATTTAACTCGGGTTTATAAATTGTATGCCCAAGCTTGCCCAAATTTTTAAAATAAGTTGCCCATGTCCGCCCAACTTTCGGGTTGGGCATTGGTTGGGTGGTTAACCCGACCCAAATCCCACTCTTAGTTTTGATTAACTAAACTTGACAAACAAGTTTGAGATAGCAAGGCTTGTGAGTTCGACTGAGCAGTGCTCTAACATCAGCAAGTTCATATTTCTCTCTTATGATGTTTGAAATATTCAAAAGTGATATAATTATTTGCATGAGTAATTTTCAATTGATCCACGAATTAATTCATAGAACTAATATTGTTAAGGACCTTTGAACATCTAATCGCTAAATCATATTTCGAGATTTCTCACAAGACAAACTTGACTCGAAACTTCTTCTTTGTAATTCTATTATAAGTCATACAACATAGTCTCAATAGATAGAATGATGGTATAGTGAGTAAAATAGAATGGTTCAGTCTTCACATACCTGATACAGAAGTTCTCCAAATGTCTTCGTCAATGTTCTCAACTACAATTTTAACATATCCAAAACTTTACTTAGTAGACTAGAAGTCAAGATATAGTTTTGATCACCTAACATTGACAACAAGCTTGGGATAAAAAAACTTGTGGGTTCAACCAAGCAATGTTCTAACAATTCAAATACTCGTTATATCGACATCTTGAACTTTCCTAAATAACAACTCATATTTCAATATTCACACAAACCCTAAAGAGTATATAAAATCTCAAATACGTTTTGCAATTGGGACCGGTCCTTCTATGGATCCCCAAGGCAGGGATTGGTCCTGCTATAAATCCGCAAAAGGGACCGGTCCTTCTATAAAACCTTAATAAGAATCAGACCTTTGATTCCTTTCAACTACAAAACAAGTTCCCCAAGTCTATCTACTTCCTTAAACTCATGTAGTTAAACATAGTTTTATAGGAATTGAATCACTCCAAAGTTCATTACACAATCTACTAATAGTTACAAAGATAGCGTTCATGTCGCAATTACGAAGTTCAAAAGATAGACATTATACTTCTTAATTCAATATACATAAGTTCTAATATAACTTGTATATTCTTCCTTTACACTTTGATCATAGTATAATGATCAAGTCATTAATACTAGAGATTCATATATATAAGTTTGCATGTTATGTTTTCAATACAAACGACTTGATAGCAACATAGATAGAAATGGAAACAATTCAAGTCTTGAATTGTTAACCTCAAACAGAAGGATGATGTGTTCGTTGATGCCGACACATCTTCAGATTCTTTAAAGTAACATGAGCTTGTCTATCATTTCTAGACTTCCTAGTCTACTAAAGTAGTTGACCCTAGTAATCTAATCAAGTGACCTTGAGTTTTGGAACTAAAATATGACAACCAAACTTGACACACCACCGCTTTGGCGGGTTCAATCGAGAAATGCTCTAACACTCTGTTTGCTAATCTCGTATTCATCAAAAATTCCTTTAATGCATCATCTACATTTAATGCGATTTGACTCCAACTTTATGTGCAAAACTTTGATTGGAAAAAATTGATAAAAAAACAACAACACTTAATACGTTACATCTCTTGCGATGATCCAGCTTCAACAATCCTTTAAGGGTGGTTCGGGATAAGGAAGACTCTTCCTTTGACGATAGCTTCACGAGTTCATGAACAATTTTTCAGAGTGACTTCTGTTCGCAAGCGGATATCCTATTCTCGAAAGTCCCGACAAGAGCAACGTATGACTTTTGGCTATTGGATTAGGTATACCTTTTGGTTGATTACGTCCGCCTAGCACACAACACGGGGTGAAGGCTATGGGTGGCCGTTGATTCCCTTCGAGCTATATTTCGGAATTACAAAAAAACCATGACGACTGAAAAAGGGTAATAAATTGCTTAGAAGTTGATACCCTTTATCACCCTATCCTAAAGGGGGAATAAAAATACGAGCCCCCAGTTAGTCGGGGTAAACCCATTCAATTGCTAGGATGCTTGGATTATTTAGTTCCAATGCTAAACTAACCTAAAGCGAAAGGAGTATATTTTTTAACTGAAAAGAGCAATTTCACAGGAAAAAAAGAAACTTTCTTCATCACCAAAGAGGTGATTGGGAAAGCAAATACAAATTACAAAGGAATGTATATAATTGCATCCCAGTTACAAATCAAAGTTGAAAGATTAAAACCTTGAAAGATATCTGACCCTCTAGCCCAATTAAAAATCAAACATTTCACAATCTTAATCAGTTGCTTAATGGATTTAGTTACATTATTGTGTAACCTGTTATTTCTTTCCCTCCAAATTCACCACCAAATTGCAAAAGGAAATAAACTCCAAATCTTCTTTATTGTTCGCATAAGAGTTCACCACTACGAAGGTTGTCTTTTTTGGGTGTTTTAAAGACGGTTCACCAAGAATCACTGTCATTTTTTTTTGTCCTCTCAAAATCTCTCAAATTTTGTTTGTCAAGGATCCATTAATAGTTAGAAATGCCCCTAACTCTTTTTTCTTTTTGATACATTGCATAGGCCCAGACCTGCCCCTGAAAGATCCGAAGCCAATGAGCCTACTCCCCTCAAAAAACCCATTCCAACCCCATAATTTAAGGCTTCTCTTAAACATAGCCCATGCTTTTATTAACTATAGCGCAAAAGTTTAAGTTAAAATGAAAAACTAAAATTGCCAAACGAGTTTTTTTAAACTAATAATCCTACTTCTTCCACAAAATCAAAATATAAACCCTAACTTTTTATAGATCCGAATTAAATTATACTTCAATCTAATTCTAATTGGTCTCTCATTATTCTTATAAATTTCCCTATTATAAATCCTAATATATATATATATAAACAAATTAAACCCAAGTTTTCACTTTTTCTCTATAATGAAGTTATTTTCCTAAATCATGATAACAGTAATACTAATTGAGGTTATATATCTCAAATATTTCCTTAAGAATTCTCTACAGAAATAACAATGTAAAATCGAATTAAATCAATTACTCTTTTTTCTCAAAACCAATTTTCTGAAATTCCATAAGCATTATTATTGTATAGAAAAATTCTAAGATGTTCTTGTTTCTCCATCATGATTGTATTAAACTAAATATTCTTAGAAATCGTCAATTATGCCATAGATCTTACATAAATTTAATTATCGAATATGATTAACTTTGTTTTATTTTTTTGATTTAGGGATTTGATAATTTATTGTGGACCATATATAAAAATCGTGTAATAATCATAAGAATCTGTTTGGTTAAATTAATGACTTATTTTATGTGGGTTATAGTTAATAAAATCATGGACTATGTTTAAGAGAATCCTAATTTAAATTTACATAAAAAGAATTCTCATGAAATCTCCAAACTCTAGAGCAAATTCGATTCGTTGATCCCAAATATGAGAGTCAGAGAAATTGGAAGCCTTTCCCGAAAATCTAGAACAATATTATGTTCTTTTTTTTAACTGAATACAACTCCATGGAATGTTGAAGCCTATATGCTAGTAAAATGGAATGTTGAAGCATATATATGCTAGTAAAAAGATGTCTAATTAACCTCTGTTTTGCTAATCCACACATAATGCCATTTGTCACCAACTTTATATGCGGAACTTTGATTGGCAAAAATCGAAAAAAGACAGCAACTTAATACGTTACATCACTAAACACGTACGCTTAGTGCGTGGTTCCTGAAGTTTTTGAGTCGTTCTTTCCAACGTGTGGAAACTCTACCGGTTTTGGGTCATAAATTTAGTCATCCAAAACTTCTCTATTACTCTCCTTCTCTCTCTCTCTGTAGCCACTCTTCCGTTAAATTGTGCGAAGTTAGGATTTTAGAGACGTTCTTCTCTTGCGATAATCAACTCGAAGCGACAAGATCCAGTCTAGATTATTTAGGTCATTTATTTTGATCGATCGGGTGCTTGGTTTATTCATTAACATCAGAAATTCGGATTTTAGGTCATGTAAGTTCAATTCGAATTTTGTTTTTAATTTTTTCTTTCAGAATATCGTTTTTAACTGTGTATTCGTTTCGATTTTGTCGTTGAATTGATGTTGTTCTAGGGTTTTGAATTTTTGTAATAGAATGAGTGAGTGAGTAAGTTCTGTAGTCCACCGTTTGGTTTGATATGCAGTATGAGGCATGTATTAAGTATATGCTTTGATTTTTTAGCAGAGAGCTTACATGCAGTTGAAATCGGGATATCAGTGGTGAGAATGAAGCTTAAGTAGCATTTTGACTAGGAATTTAGTTTATATAAGATCAAATTTTTTTTTACGGGGGAATTAATCCGTTGTAGTAGATATACTTGGCTAGTATCAGTGTAGCTGTTCAGACAGTATCAGTATAGATGTAATGTATGTTTGTTGGCATCGTATTCAAAGGTTTGGGTTATATAGTATGAGATAGGAATATTATTTGTTATCAGCAACTTGGCGCAGAGTCTTTTTTGAAAATTAATCCAGCATGTGTTAGGGTGTTCCTCCATTGTAGGGTACCTTTGAGTTGTTTATCTATCTGGCATGATGGATTTGACTACATAGGTTGTTGATGTGTAGAAGTTGGTGAGGCATAACATTGTTGAAATGTTTGAGATGCATGTTAATGATTCATTGTCAAAATACACTCTCCATGCAAATTTTCATTTATCTTCCATATATCTCTGATTCTTCTCATCTGGTCATGCATAAGACTTGCCATGAAATTATGGCAGAAATTATTTGAAACTTGAAAGCTACAGCCTACAGATGATGTTACCTAGATGCACAGACAGTGGAAAAATTGAAATATATGATTAACACTCATCAACTGTAAGGTCTGTAACTGTAGGGCGCTATTCTGTTACGACTGTTAAAACTCATGATCCCCATTTCGCTACTTGAGCGTAAGTTTGGTATGCACCAAGTAATCCTATCCATATCGTTCTTCAGTAAATTATGACATTGCATCACTGCTAGTTTAGTAGTTTTGAACTGGATTGTTGGAAAAATTCCTATAATTGAAAAGCGCTTGGAATTTGAGGACTCCCAGAGGTCTATGGAAATACAGTGATGGTTGTTACCTACCACCTAAATTACCATTGAGAACAGTAATTTTTAGGTAATTTGTTATCACCACTCCGGTGAATCAAGTCATTGTTACTTAGTACTTCAGTACTATTTTGCATGGCTCCAACTACAGCTTTGTTTTGCTTACAGTTGAAGGGTCTAAATTTTTTATACCAAACAAAGTGTTTTCATAGTGCATTGATTTGTTTTGCTTATTGATTTTGCACTTTTAATTGATATTTCTTATAGATTGGACTGACGTAAAGAGTCTTATTGCTTCTTGCCCAGTTTGCTCTTTGTTTTAATAAACTCTCCTTCCCGCCTATGAATTGGTTCCCAGCAAAGTGGATATGCAGTTCATATAGATGCCATACAGTGATAGGGATCTTCATGATATCTTTGGTTCCACAGGAAGATTTTTCTTTCATTTTGGAGGATGGATACTGAGGCACTGCAAAGACCTGGTGAGTACAACACTATCACTTCTTAGTATCATGTGACTATAGAAAATGTGTCCTATCTTGGTGCTTTGTCATAGGCGATCTATTACCTTTACTAAATGTCTTCTCTCTTGTTGCATTACCTTTACTAAATGTCTTCTCTCTTGTTGCAGGTTGCCAGACCCACAGGGAATCTTCTTTTTAGATCCGCTGCTGAAGGAGAAGTCCATTCAACAGATATGGCTCAGGCAAAGCCTATTGATATTACTTCTTCGGACAGTGAAAGTGATATAGAAATTGGAACAGAAGATACAGCTTCGGTACGTAACAGATCTGTTTCTGCCACAAGGCATCTTCCTACATGGGCTAAGAACTCAAAAGGTAAAAGTCAGTATTTACAAAATTGATATTTACCTTAACTATGTAATTTTAACCTTTCTGCAGCTTAATGATGTCGTAATATTGCAGGTCATGGTGGATTGTCCCAAAAATTTCCAGTGCATAATGGATCATCGGCTCCGGGTGTTAGGCATACAAACTATAATCACCATTCACAGGTCACCCCGCAGATGCGTCAAAACAGTAATTTTGCCCAGCATGTTGCCCTGCCAGATGATTCAAAAAGTTCAACAGCTAATCGGTCATTTGCTCACCCAGGCGATGGTTTAGTCCCCCACCAGAACCCTTATCAAATTATGGATTCCAAGTATCTCAGCATGCCTGGTGCAGAACAATCAGCGAGGGTTCTTCCACCTTCTTTTGGGAATGGCAATCAGATTTCTGATACCCATGGAAGAACTTTTTATCCGCCAGCTCATTTAGGGAGGCAACATGATGACGATGTTGTAATGTACGAAGCTAGTGGGGTTAGAGTGTTGCCTGCATCTGTGATGCATGGGAGGTCTTTCATTAATTCCCAGGGTACTAGTTCTAGTGAACCAGCACATCGTTCTGGGGTAGAAGACAGGCCTGCAGAAAATGATGAGAGACTTATTTTCCAAGCTGCTCTACAGGTATTTCAGTCAGGACTCTGTTGTCCCTTTAATCAGTTGGTCCTTTGCTGTCAACAGCAGAAGCTTACTAATATAAGAATTTGCTTGTGCACTGTATCTCAGCATCTTTCCCAGCCAAAAGCAGAAGCCACTTTGCCTGATGGTATTTTGACGGTCCCTCTGTTAAAACATCAGGTCTGGTGTGTTCATATCTTATAGAATAGTATGTAAAAATCCGTCGCCTTTTCTGAGCTACTTTGTGCTTAAGCTGTGTTATTTTGCAGAAAATTGGATTAGCATGGATGTTCCAAAAGGAGACAAATAGTCTGCAGTGTTTAGGTGGAATTCTAGCAGACGATCAGGTTACTTGTTTCAAGTTGATTAAGATTTTATTTCACGTATACTACATTACTTGGGTCTTTGCTTAAGGTTGCAGGCGGTCTCATCTTGATATTATTTCACAGGGCCTTGGTAAGACTGTCTCAATGATTGCCCTAATACAAATGCAAAAGCATCTACAGTCAAAATCAGGTGCAGAAGAGGTGCAGACTGTTCCCACTGAGGCCTTGAATTTGGATGATGATGATGAAGGGGTTGTTTCAGAATTAGAAAAAGTTACGGATATACCTGATTCCGATGAAGTTAAAAAGGTCCCAGATGTTAGTACTTCTGTGCCTTCATTCCAAAGTGGGAGACCAGCGGCAGGTACATTGGTTGTCTGCCCAGCAAGTATTCTTCGTCAGTGGGCACGGGAATTGGAGGACAAGGTTACAGAGAGCGCTAGGCTCTCTGTCCTAATTTATCATGGAGGCAATAGGACGAAGGATCCTGTGGAGCTGGCAAAATATGATGTGGTTCTCACAACATACGCCATTGTAACTAACGAAGTTCCGAAACAGCCTCTAGCCGATGATGATGATGAAGATGGAAAAAGTGGGGAAAAATATGGAATTTCTTCAGAATTTGCTGGTAGTAAGAAAAGAAAAAATATGGCAAATGCTGGTAAGAAAGGTAAAAAGGGTAAGAAAGGAATCAATGGTTTGGGATTTGATTGCAACAGTGGTACACTTGCAAGGGTTCGTTGGTTTAGAGTTATACTGGATGAAGCTCAGACTATTAAAAACCACCGGACTCTAGTGGCTAGAGCTTGTAGTGGTCTTCGAGCTAAGAGGAGGTGGTGCCTATCTGGAACTCCTATACAAAATTCAATTGATGATCTTTTCAGCTACTTCAGATTTTTGAAGTATGACCCTTATTCTGTCTACAAGTCCTTCGTTACATCGATAAAGTTTCCAATATCCCGAAATTCAAGCAATGGCTACAAAAAGCTTCAAGCAGTTCTGAAGACTATCATGTTACGGCGTACAAAAGGTGATTCTTAGCATCTCTTTGTGTTAGCTTCCATATCTATAAAAATAGGAAACTAGTCCTAGTATCGCCTTCTTTCATTATTGCTTCTTTTTTAAGTTGGAGATTCCTAGTAATAGAAGACTAGCATTTTTGTTTTTAAATGTGTCATAAATGCTTGTGTCTAAGTTTCTTTTCTTTGCTCCTTATGCATTTTTGCTGTCAAATGCTGTCATGAATGCTTATTTTCCAAGTTTCTTCCCTTTGCAAAACTTGCTGAACAATGGGTGCTGTCTTTCTTTTGCTGTTAATCTTGTGAAGATAGTATAAGCATGCAAGTTCTCCACATTACCTAGCTCATTATATAGACAATAATGTTTTCATGCTCTTTTCTGCCTTCATCAGGTTAGTTTACATTCATATCAAAAGTTGATCGAATGGATGTTTATAATTGATTTGCTCCTAGAATACAGTTGCGTAGAAAAGCGTCCTCCGTTTTTTTTCAAAAGCATATCAACTTCCCTTGTTCTAGGCAATAATTAGTTGGAACTCGAACACAGTGACAATTACACTCAACTTATAATTTTTAAAGAATGGTTCAAGAGTTTTAAATTGAGTTTGTTGTTCCCTCAATATGAGACCAAAACAGTCTCAACCTACCCTATCCGTGAATTGTAAGTTGAGAGCATTGCTGATTCCTCAATTACCAATTTCCATCTACCTCTTTTTCTTAACAAAATATATATTTGTTATCTTTGAATATTGTGATGTGTATATAGCTTATTCTAGATGCACGTTCAGGACTTCGAGCAAGAGAAATTTCACTTGCTAAACAAATTTACTAATACTGTTTATCGTGCTGTCAGTCTTTAAAAAAAATCAGTGTTGGTTTTTACGCCACAACGTCAATATTTTAATATTTTATGCTGTTTAGTCTTTTCTAGAATTACTTTATGCTTTGTGTTTGAGTGTTTTAAAATAGGCCATTTATTAGCAGCGTTCAAAATGGGAAGATGTAAATTTTGGGGCTTCAGCTTCAGTTTCTTATGGCACCACACCGTGAAAATGGTAAATGGCCAGGGCCCTTGATCATCATGCCGTTATAACTGATACATAAGTCATGATACATGGAAATGCTATAATTTGATATACATAGTTGTTTGTTTGTTCATGGTTTCTGGTTGCTGACTTTCTTGAACTATTTTGATGTAGGGACGCTGCTTGATGGTGAACCAATTATAAATTTGCCGTCGAAGACGGTTAACTTGACGAAGGTGGAGTTCTCCGCTGAGGAGCGTGCCTTTTATTCTAAGCTGGAATCAGATTCACGCTCGCAGTTCAAGGTACTTAATTATGCTTATGGTTGTCTCTGATTTTGGATGCTTGGACTAACAGTTGCATATTCTCAGAAGCGGATGACTTCTTTTACTTACAGAGTTTTGAAAGCATTTGAGCACTTGTACTGGTCATAGTAATTATGCGTACTTGCAATATTGCAGGCATATGCTGCAGCTGGCACTCTGAATCAGAACTATGCAAGTATTCTTTTGATGCTTTTGCGTCTTCGTCAGGCTTGTGATCATCCCTTTCTCGTCAAAGGCTTCAACTCTAATTCAGCTGGAGAAGCTTCCATAAAAACAGCAAAAAAGCTTCCGAAGGATCAGCTTATGGATTTGCTCAATGAACTAGAAGCTTCTTTGGCGTTATGTAGTTCATGCAATGTAAGATTTCCTCATATCCGATATATTTAGTGTCTCTAATTTCTGTGTTTGATTTTACTGCTTATGATTTCTTGTGGAACGATGTCTTTCGCATCTGCTGCGTACTGCAAGATGCTAAAATAGGTTCTCGTTGGTGTTTGTCGGGTAAATTGTCCTTATGTGCTAAGGATGGTTTGTTTAACTGGAATGTTGACAGTTGAAAAAAGAGTAGTTTACTTAACTAAGGAAATTAAGCAATGCACCTTAAGGGAAACAGAGATTGAGTATCAAAGTATCTACACACTATAGTAGCTTGCATAGCTAATACTATCTTGCTGTTTACATGTTATGTTATGTTTCTTCGATGTACATTATGTAGGCATTGAGATTGTGGATAATGGAAGCTCTTGTAATACCTCAGGGTTCACTCCTTTTTTCAGTTATCCTGTACCTTTCTTTTTGCGGATTCTGATTGATAATATTTTGTACTGCTTATTAAGACGTTTGTTTACAGGCCCATATAGAATATATGGGATTACAAACGTACTTGCAGTTGAATTGTTAATTTACAAAGACACAAGTAATCTTCTGGAGACTAGGTTTTGATCATTCTGCTGTTAAGCTTATCCAAACCTTCTACTATTTGTTTACAGGATCCACCCGAGGATGGAGTTGTTACCATATGCCGGCATGTCTTCTGCTATCAGTGTGTATCTGATAATTTAACTGGTGATGACAATGTGTGCCCTGAGCCTGGATGTAGAGAACAGCTCAGTAATGCTGTTGTCTTTTCTAAAGCTACTTTATTAAGCTGTCTTTCTGACGAGCCTAATGGTGCTTCTGCAAGTTTGTCTGAAGTTGCTGATAGTTCTTTAGCATTGCCGAATATGTATGGTTCCTCAAAAATTAGAGCTGTTGTAGAATTTCTGGAAACACATTGCAAGTTGAAGACTTCAATTTCTGAGGGAGCCAATGGATTTTCTCATTCTTCTGAAGCAGATAATGATGTTAAGGGCAAGTCTGCAAATCCATTGGAAGATACTACCAACTCTCACAGTAATGGAACAGAAAAAGCAATTGTTTTTTCCCAGTGGACTGGTATGCTGGACTTAGTTGAATCTGCATTGAACCAATCTTTAATACAATATAGGAGACTTGATGGAACAATGAGTTTGCCTTCAAGAGACAGAGCCGTTAAAGATTTCAACACTGATCCAGAGGTTTGACTGTTGACCTGCAGATAATTGAAAAGTTTTCATTTGTTAGTTGACGTTGTTTGAATCTTGAGTCTCATGATGTTGATTTTCATCCAGGTGACCGTAATGCTGATGTCACTCAAAGCAGGAAACCTTGGTCTAAACATGGTAGCTGCTTGTCATGTTATAATGCTAGATTTATGGTGGAACCCAACGACTGAAGATCAGGCAGTTGATCGGGCTCATCGAATTGGGCAGACTCGTCCTGTTACAGTGACACGCTTAACTGTCAAGGATACTGTAGAAGATCGGATATTGGCTCTCCAGGTGTGATTTCTTAGTTAACAAGATATTTGATATGTTGTGGGGTGGGCGTTCTTTGTTTTTTTTGTTGTTGTTTACATGCCATATTCGACCTTTACATTGAAAAGGGATCTCAGTCCACCCCCCATCTAGAAACTGCCTTTTGAACCGAAGGCTGTGTTTCATATGATGATCTCAGGGTGGGCTCTAAGATGAAGAGGGCCCAAGACAAACATATAACACATGATCTACATATATGTTAATGTTAATACTCACAAAAAAGTTGTGAGAGCATTTAATTGGAAGCATTACTTACATTTCTGTTGACGTAATTATTCTCACATGCTTAAAACGTTGTCTGTGGGATGAAGACCCAACGGCTGATTTTGGGAGACAATTATCTACTCCTTCATCGGAACATCATCCCTCTGATTAAGTTCATTCTAAAGCCTGTAATCTGTCATCTCTGTATAGGGATTCTTAACGGAAATTAAGCTGCTTGATTATTATAATCACTGGATGATTGTGTTAGAATCTTCTGATTGTATTCAGTTATGGTGTGGATATTGTAATCAATGTCCATCATCGTCACCAAAAGCAGCCCTTGGATCTTCACCATGTGGGTGCAAGACAGGATGTGATATTATATGCATGTGAGAATAAGGATGTCAAGTTTTCAAATATGCTTCTTATCTTTAAATTTCGCTGAGTTTTTTTTAACCTTCTGGGACTAAAAAGTTCAGAGACGCACGATTGGAGGCCACGGACACAGATGGGTGTTCCATGTCTCTCATTGCGTGTCTAAAGTTGGTAAAGAATTTAAAATTTTCATGTTTTTGCAGGATGAGAAGAGAAAAATGGTTGCATCTGCTTTTGGAGAAGATCAAGTGGGTGGCACTGCAAGTCGGCTTACGGTGGAGGATCTCAGATATCTTTTCATGGTTTAACGACAAATGCATGTTTTTCCTCCGTACCACATAGCAGTCAAAAGTTTATGTACACAATTTTTGTCTAACTATAGGAAGAGTAGAGGTGCTGCAGCTGTGCATCTGCAGCTCGCCTGCATGGTTGTGAATCAGAGAAACAGGCTAACTAGTTGCAATTATTATCGAGTGGTGATTTCTGCCACATCATTGCAATCAAATTTTGTTTAAGATCGAATGCACATATTACATAACCAGGCAACAGGACTGTGAATATGCATGCTCTTCAAACTTCCAGGTAGAATGGAAACCTTGGTGGTCTGCTTTGTTAGTTTATCTGAAGAACAAAAAGCTTGCTGTATAGAATGAGAAACTGAAGGCATCAGATGGTTGCACATGGAACAGTTTTTGGCTATAAACTACCATCCTTGGGAGACTATATGAAGAGGCTTACAGTATCTTTGTTGATCGTCCAAATGTATGAATCTTGGATGGTTGCAAATCAACCATTGGAAGAGCAACATTGCATAGCAGGGTAGATGAGCTGATTCTTCTGCAGTGGCAAGTGAATGACGTTCTGAACCTTCTGGATCGTAGCTTGTAATGAGGTATAATGTTCTTTTGGATTTAGGTTGCAGAAGTAGGAAGATGACTTCTCTGCAGATCAGTTCAGACACAAGTTGCTAGTCTCTTCAGGATGTGCATGGTATTTTTGCTGAAGTTAAATACGGCAGCTGGGCTCCATATATTTAGCATGGAGCCGTGTTGATGGTGATCTCGGAGCTTTTGTATTGTTCCTTGTTGCCTGTTATGTTGGCCGCTATACTGATATTAACTGTTATCTTACTACTTGAGTATAGCATAATGTTAGTATGGGGCTAATTTAGATTTAAAAGCAGGACTCCATATGTTTAAAACTGCTACTTCTTGCAATGCTATCCCAGGACTCCATATATTATTTCAACCTTAAATTCCCTCTGTTTTCCTTTATTGGACAGAGTTTTTGACCTGTTGACAAGGTAACTCGGGGTACCGAGCCATCAGAGAGATACCACTCTGGTCATTAAACCGCAATCGACCCCCCTTTGGCTCAGGTGAAAAGAAGAAAAACTTAGATAAAAAGGAAAGAATGGCGGGAAGGAGGATTATTTGAAATTATGGAGATGGAGCAGGGGCTGGAGGGCCCTGATAGATGGTCCTGCTAGTCGAATGACCACGAATCTTTATCTTTGGCTTACTTTCAAAAGCTGTAAAACTTAATGAAACAATGGCAAAGCTGTCTGACAGTCTTGTTCCCTCGCTTCGTTGAACCTCTTCAATGACTAAAGTACCCATCTATCGGTCTTGGAAAAGAACTGAACTACATTAGTAAAAATAAAAAGTTCGATTAATTAAACTTTGAGATTCAACTGTTGCCAAAGTTCGGGGTTACCGGTTTTAGCAGGGGTACCCTTTAGCAATCATGTATTCTTTGTTGTTTACATCTCAATCTTATCTTTTTCTCAGTTTCTTGATTCTCAATGCGTTAAATAGCGCTCATTATTCATATTCTGGTCTCAGTAGCGTGGCCATCATTACCTGTGAAGTGCTCTGAAATTTTTGCTAGGGTTTTGGATGTGACAAGTAACCCCTTAAAGATCTAAAGAAAAAGGAGGAAAAGCATGGAAATAAAACATTTGAAAGAAAGATTAGTATGTATATCCCAAGATGATACTAATTCCCAAGCATTAATGGTACACTTACTTTGGTTGATTCTCTTGTCTTTTATCCAAATTTACCCACACTTTACCTTTTGTGGGGGCTCTTAAAGGGTTTTCAGCATTGGCCTATAGGTCTAGGGCAGTGGAGTTGCCCTCCAGTCAGTCATCAAAATCCCATCTTTAAGTTTTACCAAAAACTGCATTATTTCTGATATTCTCTCAAAACTACTTGAAAACGTTAAATGGTAATACCACAAGCATTTCAAACAAAAGCAACTACCTTTGCAAAAGTCATTGTTTGAATGAATTCCACCTTGTTTCCAATTGATGTTTTTCGCCTCTCTTAGTAGTGGCTTCACATTGACCACCATTATCATTGCTTCCCTTCTCATGACTGACACTGAACGGCTTTAGAGAGAAAGAGAGGGCAAAAACAAAGTTGATGGACGATTGTGAAATGTGATGCATGTCAGGTCACACCCACTCACATACAGACACAACACAATTATTTTTATCAACATAGGGTTAAAGCAGTCTTTTATCTCATTCTTCATATAGGGCTGCTCTACCCTTTTCTCTCCCAAGAGTCCCAAGCCAAGGATCCTCTTCTTCTATTTGTGGCTGTAAAAGTTGGTGAAGTGACAAAACAAAGGCAAGCAGTAACTTCATTCAAATATAATACAGTAGCAGATACCAATATTTACATTTTCACTACTAATAATCAAATACCAGCAGAACTTAATTACTTTAATTAAAATCATTACTATTGCATACTTTAAGGTACTATTCTCATTGCATGAACCACTACTGCTGAAAATGACTACATACTGCGATAACCAAAAGCTAATCTTACAAAATTCACATATTCTGGAGCTGATGCATAATAATTTCTTTAAGGTTTTAGCAAGTATTAGGTCCGAAACCGAGAAAACCGTTTGCCGCATCAACCGAAATCTGAATGCCTTCTTGTTGGATGTTACCAATTATACCAGGCCCAGAAGTAGGAGCAAAAGCAAAGCAAAATGTCCCCATATTATCCACTGGAATCAGGAAATTCCTGGCTGGCAGTGTTAGTACCGGACCACTCGTGAAGTAAAACGACACAGTTGGAACTCTTACCACAGCAAAATCATTAAGATTGTAACATGTATCAAAAAGGGATACTCGAGAGGCCAGAGGTAGGTTTGCAGTGGCGGCGATAAATGAGTCGCGCAACGCCATATAAGCTGCCGTTGGGAGCCTAGTAACGGCTGTACCTGTATCCATGATCACACCTCCATACTCCGAATCTGAAAGTTGGAAAACATTTTGTGATACCGGAATTCGGGCGCCACCTACCCCAAGGCCAGCTAGGCCTACAAAGTAGAAGCTAGGGGCGCGAGGGTTACGAATAAGCGGGACCCATACTGCTCCAGAGGGTATAGCCCGGCGCCCGAAAACCATGGACCCATCAGCACCGGAGCCTCGACTTACTAGGCAATAACCAAAAGCTCCTCCAGTTTGACCACCAAGCTGCCCGATAAATGACATAGAACCTCCACCAAGGCCTAGTAAACCTGCCGCACCGACGAACATCCCACGGTTTCGGTGACCACATCCAATTGCGACGTTTCGAACAATAGTTCGTCCAAACGTAAGTGTTTCAAGAGCCAGGGTTCCTTTTGTGTACGACCCATCACCATATGAAACTTCGTAACGGCATCGTCCGGCATGACACCCTGCATTCTCCAACCGTCCACATACAGAAGAAGCACATGAAACTCCAGCAAATGAAGCAGAACTAGAAGGGTCAAAGACTGGGTCTGATTGGCGATAACACTGGGAACAAGGCTGACATTGTACCCACACAATATCACTACCAGAATCGATCACCATGTATTGATTCCTTGGAGGACTTCCGACACCAATTCTCACAAAATACTCTCCACTACCTTGATCCATACCCGAAACAACATCGGACCCGAAATCCTCCACATGATAACTATATGCACCACCACCATAACTGGTAGATCCACCACCACTTGAAAATCTACGGTTCAAGCTCTCAACACGAATAATATCTCGTTCCATGCGTTCATGAAAGCGGGTTTTATGATCAGAATGATTTTTTCCGACTGGAATCACATCTCGATGAAGTAACTTTAGCTTCCACTTATTCTTCTTTTTAGTTTTCATTTCTTTCTTATTTGTTGACAACTCTTGATAATTATCTGTTACCACTGCAGCAGCTGGATGGAGTTTTGTGCTGTCTATTGTTTCTTGCACATTCAAGAGCTGAAAATCTGGATGAGAATCTAGTGTAGAAGCAGATATGGTGGTGGCATGAGTAATCAGGAGGTTTAACAACACCACTGCTACCACCAAGAGCAGTATTACAGCTTTTGTTGTTGCCATCTTTTTTCTTTTGTTTTATGGTTTTGGTTTTTGCTTGCCCTTGTGATGTATTTATATGCAAGGTTGGGTGGAGAAAGAGAGATAGATAAAGAGAGAAATGATATGTCTTTGTTACAAGGGTGGGATCCCTTGGGAGAGAGAAGAAGATAGAGAGGGTTGTATTGTGTTTGTTTTTGTTGAGAAAGAGAGATATGCAGTGATGGGTTGTGTTTGTTTTTGTATTCTTGTTTTTCTTATATATTGATTGAAACATCAAAATGACACACAGTTTTATGAATTTGTTTTTATACATAAGTTGTTTTGTATTGCTTTTGTTCTCCTTTTTGAAGAGGTGTTTTAAGAGTGCTTTTACGTCACCAAGAGAAAACTACCGGAGAAATTCCATGATAACTAGCCACATGATGTTTTTACAGAATTTTCCACGGTCAATTTAGAATTATGGGGGTGTATAACACTTAATGGTTGTACAAGAAATTTGGAGTTCATACTTCTAAAATGAAAAGAGGTCTTTTCTTCCAAAAACTCTTGGTGAACCGTCCAAATGGACCACGCTAAAACCGTGTAGAGAGAACTAAAACATAAAATGGAACCTCCGCTGTTCCTGGTACGACAAGGCCCACCCTTCCTATCTCTGTAGGGTTTTTAAGTAGTTCAATTTGGACGGTTCACCCGGAACCACTGTTTTTTTTTCCTTTTTTTTATGTAGCTGTCGTGTGCTCACTACGAGAAACTTAATATATTGTAGTACCCAATGGTTATGGCATAAACCACTATTAGTGTCGCGATAACCTATGTAGCAAGAAGTCTATTTCTGCACCCAATCTTTATTGCTGCAGCAAGAGATCATATTTTTTTGCCACATTTTTTCATATTGTTGCCATAGTTGTGTGGCAAAATTTTCATTTTTGTAGCAGTAAAATATAACTTTTAACCGTAGCTGAAAAATATTGTGGCTAGAAATTTGTTTTTGCAACACCTATATGAAAGGTGTGGTAGTATATAGTGTAGCAATAGCTACATTTTCTTGTAGTGGCTCGTAGGTAGTAGACCTTTCTTACAAATGAAGGTGTATGTATGCTGTGATAATAATCATATATGATTATCTTAGTATGTTCAGGTCTTTATTGACAATTTGATGAGTTTGAGTGCTAGCCTTTTGTCATCGATATGAATACTTTGTAAAGGTGCTTAAGCCTTTATGGTTTAAAATACTTTTAAGTCTATTTAAATAAGAGAAAATGCGTACATGTATACGTTAAAACCCCATGTTTTTTAAGAGTTTAAAACTAGTATTTTCTTCCTCATTTCTAACCACAACAAAAGATGACAGAAACTATCCTTGTAGACAGCAATAATTCATAATTAATTTGTTCCAAACATAATAGCTGTACGTATATCTATGGTTAATAGATATGTTTCGTATACAATCTTGCTAGTTGACCAGCTGAGTAACAGCTAGTTAACAGCTAAATCTGATGTGGTAGGTGAAGTGGCAAAATAAGTGGTTATTCATCTCGATCACGTCATCAAATAAGAAAACAAATAAATTGAGATAAGTTTCTAAGAGAATTTTTCTTTTGTCCTCCCCCGGATTTGAGAAGCCCTTATACAAGTATACTCTTGAAATAATTTGATTGATTTAGGAACCAGAACTAAGATCAAACATATAGACAGACACAATAATCATTTATTTAAAAGATTTAATACAATCATCAAGTTAGAGGAAGATAGTTCTTCTTCCGTGATTAGATATTCTATTCTTTTTCAACGGAAGATTCCAAAAGAAATTTCAAACCAATCGTGATGTTAACGATCATGCTTAAATTTCAAATTCGAAGACATTTCTACAGCCCATAAATTTTCCAACCATTTTAAGATGATTCAATGTCTCTCTAAAATTTCAAACCTCCCATTACTGGTCGATCTTGATGCCTCCTCTTGTTCCGTCCAAGGATTTCTACATTCTTCTATATGCGAACTTTTTTCTCTTAGATATCTTTATTTAGGATATAATAATCTAATAGGAACACTACCAGCTTGTATCACCAGGCTTCAAAACCTTGCGTACTTCATTTATTGGTAGTTAAACCCCACGCCATGGAGATTTAATTTTGTTACTGGAGTCTTGTAAGTTGTAATAACCGGGAGATGAAGAGAAGAAGAATCAGAGGAGAAATAATAGAGATTAACGACGTGGATGACAAATAAAATTTCTCCTACTGCCATTTGGTGCCACATCATTAGTCTGTCATTCAGCTGTTAGAATAAGCTGTTCATATAGCAATTTCGAACATACATGAATTAATAATAATTTGTGATAATAGTGAGGTTCCATTTAACAGTTTAGATGACATAATTAGACCACTAAAAAAGCGTACATTTTTAAAGTATGCACTACGTGCGTCTTTAATATTATCTTAGCGCCTTTCAAGAGGTCATTCCGGCTAGATCATCCAGCTTTTCTGTAAGATCGATCTTCACGCGTGCTCGTGTATATTTGTTTGATTGTTCCGTTAATTCTTGTCAATCATAAATAAAAGTCCTCGTTTTCCTGAAGTCATATTAGGTTTTATTTAGTATTCTGGGTATTCAGAAAAGTAAGTTTGGTTATGCTTAATTGTAAGGTTTTCAGAGTAGTTGAGAGTTGAAACATATAATAGTCAAGTGTGTATAGGAAGCCAATTTATTGTTTCTGCAATTTTCTTGTTACTTCCTAAAACTTCCTAAGTCAATGATGCGCACAAGACCACGATAGACAGCCTTCAACAAAAGCTATACCACTTTTAAGTCTTCCGCATAAAAGATGTGATGCCAAGGAAAATTCGGTGGCAACTAAACTGAATCTTATGGTAGGTCAATTCATTCGTCCAAACTGAAATTCGTCTCATTTTCACTCCATCACGCTCACCATCTTTCACGAGACTTGAATAAGTCATTAAAGTCATTTGAATCGCTTCTGTTTATGATACAGTATACTTTCCATCGACAATCATATGTTGTCAAAATGAAATCTTCTGATATTATCACGTTGTCATCTTGTAATACATATTACGTATAGGAAATCTCCTGTTGATGTGATAATGTTACAATTAAGTAAGTTACACGAGAGTTGTGGTGGTTCCATAAATTCTACAGCATTTGCAAATTGCAAGACTTTAACAGTAAGCTTCATCAAAAGAGGTGTGATTCTAATGATAAGTTTACCGAACACCAGTGAAGGCATATGAATATTCAGCCAAAGTTGTTTTGCTACTATTGCGAGCATTTCTTTTCTGAATAGTCCGAACGCTTGGTTGATGATTGGATGTGAACCAACTCATGAGTGAAATCAAATCCCTCCCTCAGAACCATTCTTTAGGGTATAGGCGTAGTAGGTTTATCCTAAAATGGCTTTCCCAAAACTTTAACAGAAAATGAACTGAAGTCATTAATGTTGGAACATTGGACAAAATAATTTCTTTTCCAAAAGTATAACACCAACTACTGTGTAACTTTTGTGAATGTCGACCTAATTTAATTGTTTAATTCATTCTGATAGACACGTAAATATATATACTACATAAATTATTGAATGAAACAAGAAAAATAAAGTGTCCCTGCAATAATGTTTTGAGTCATTTCCATGACATTCCTTCCTTTGAATTGGTTGATATTGTTTTCTTGTTTAAAATTTAAATAATCACGAAGTGCTTTTTCTTATCAAGCTCAAGATGATATATATGGTGGTTAATCTAACGCACAAACAACCTAAACGCGGAAGGATTTTCTGCAGTGGACTGCTGTGCACATTGTATTTAAGACGGTGCGGTCTAGGTTGACTTGCATGATCATCTGCAAGAGTGCATTCTTCAAGATAGATGGATGATTTTCTGCAATCTGTATTAGACTTTGTTAAGACTTCAGCGTGGGTTCATAAAGCCAAACGTTTTGCTGGACAGCTGCATAAACTGTGGTTATATTGCCAACTATAATAGCAACAATCCAGTATCTAAAATCTAAACTAGGGATAACCATGACCAAAAGTTGGTAACAATTAATAATGTGGGCAAGTCTTAGTGTCTATTAAGCAACTATAACCCGACTTTCTCCGGCTTCACTATAACCCGACTTTCTCCGGCTTCTTGTCAGTGGATGACCGGAAATGGATTCAATCATCTCAAACTGCAAGCCAATATGCACTTCGATTAGAAGGATGGACCTAGTTGGATTTTATTTTTATAAAAATGGGATGTTGCGGCAAAAGCCAAAACCAAAAACTTGTGTCCAGAATACTTTCACCAACCCAAAGTTCTCTTTGTCGAAAGAATTTGGTAACAAGTGGGTGAATAATTCTTTTGGCTCTAGGAGTCTAATTTGACATAACTTTGAGAATTTTGTGACAATTTTTTTCATGATAACAACTTGCACTTCTCAAATATAATTATTGTAAAAGTAGAGTTTCATAGTAAGTGTCACATATTTACCATCGCACACTTCTAACTTTAACATTGGAAAAGTACATGCAATCATGCATTATATTGCAAGCGTGAATAGCACTGCGCCCACAAGTTCTTGCAGTTGCATGCAAGGTTAAAAAACGCATTAGTTGATATTTCAACATTTCTTTTTTGGTATGCCTCCTCTAGCTACTAACTTGACTGGCCTCAACTCTGAAACAAGAAAATGCTATACAGGTGCATATAAAACAGTCAGTGTGTTAGTTAGTGAAGACTAATTAATTATTTCCTAAAATTAGCCGTGGTTATTTAGGGAAGGGGTTTCCTAAACCGGTTAGAATTCTTGGTGGCCAAGTTTATGACCTATATAAATAGGTAGTTAGGCCTTGTAGAATTTGTGCATTGTGTAGAAAACGATTAAGAGATCGGTGAGAGATTTCTTGTATAGCTTTTAAGTCTAAAGCTAGGGTTTCGTTGTGAGAGCATATTGGTGAGGAACAAGAGACAAGGTTATCGTCTCGGGTAATTGTTGCGGTGTAACCAAGGGTTGCTGGGATTCACACGACGTTGTAATCGTTTTTCTTCATAATGGATTTGAGTTGGTGCGGCTCAAAGTGGACATAGACAATATATACAAGTTGTATGTATTGGTCGAACCACTATAAATCTTGTGTCTTGTGAGTTGATTTATCTTTCTCGTATTATTATGGTTGTTTGTGCTTGGTTTACTTATTATTCATCATAATATCTCAAGATCCGTTATTCCGCGGTTGTCAGTGATTATTCCCTAAGAAAATCCTGACAACTGGTATTAGAGCTCGGGTTAGAGCTTTAGGGTTTATCGTAGTACGATTGGAGTGGGAGTTATGGGTGATAATAACTAAAGTACGGTAGCTAGGGTTAAAGTTTTTAATGGGAAGAACTTTGCGTTTTGGAAGTCTCAGATGGAAGACTACCTATATGAGAAAGACCTTGCTGATCCATTGGGTGGAGTTGCGACAAAGGGAGCACGCAAAGACGATGAATGGAATACTCTTGATCGCAAGTGTGTAGCCGTGATCCGTAGATGCCTAACAGAGGAAGTCTACAATAACGTACAAGAGGAAACTAGTACGAAGAATCTCATGGATAAACTTGAAAAGTTGTATCAAAAGTCATCAGCCTCGGGGAAGATTATGTTGTGTGAACAGTTATTTAATCTGAAGATGCAAGAAGGCGAAGCGATTTCAACACATCTTGGGAAGTTTAAATCAATTATTTCTCAGCTTTCAAAAGTTAGTATTACTTTTGATGATGAAGTTCAAGCTTTACGGTTGTTGTCGTCATTACCAAAGAGTTGGGAGACTGCAAGGACAACCATAAGCAATTCTACAGGGAGCGAGAAGTTGAAGCTTGATGATGTGCATCAAAGGTTGATCGCCGAAGAGGAGAGATGAATAGAACAAGGTTATGTTTTTAGTTCTTCAAGCTCGGCCTTAAGTATGCATGATGAAGATAGAGGCAGGAGTTCAAATAGGAACAACAACAACAAATCCAGATGGAAGTCTAGAGGGAAGTCTAGGGGGATCTCAATCTCGACATAGAGGTGTTGTTGAGTGTTGGGCGTGTAAGAAAGTAGGACACTTCAAGCGCGATTTTCCGAAAAACAAAGGTGTTAATAATGGTGGAAACAAAGGTAATCAAGAAGAGGTCAACGTAGTTGCAGCTGCGGAACCGGTGAAGGTCCTTGTTGATAACAAGAAGATGATTACGGAAGGTTTTCTACTACTCTCTGAGGACAAGCAAGATGAGTCTTGGATTATAGACTCGGGAGCTTCTTTCCATGCAACGAGTGATAAGAGTATTATGATCTCTTATAAAGAAGGATACTATGGCCAAGTATTGTTGGGTGACGGTGAAGCATGCGACATCATCGGTTTGGGTGATGTGATCTTGAAAGTCAATGGTTCGACATGGAAATTGAAGGATGTACGACACGTTCCAAATTTGAAGAAGAACTTGGTGTCTGTGGGCTAAGTTTGTGATGATGACTATGAAGTTGTGTTAACGAAATACAATTGGAAAGTAAAGAAAGGGGCTATGGTGTTAGCTCATGGAGTTAAAGTCGGTACTCTATACCGGACTTCAGATGGAACTACTTTAGCAGTGAATAGTAGTGGTGAAGACACTAACTTATTACATAGAAGATTAGGGCACATGAATGATAAGAACATGAAGATTCTATGTTCGGGAGGATATCTACCTAAGGTGAAGTCTGTTGATATGAGTTTTTGTGAAGACTGTGTTCTTGGAAAGGAAAAACGAGTTAGTTTCAGCAGAGGAGGAAGAGACTTGAGAAGTGCAAAACTTGATTTGGTTCACACGGATGTATGGGGACCAATTGATGTTGCATCTCACAGCGGGTTCCAGTATTATGTCACCTTTATTGATGATCACTCAAGGAAGGTGTGGCTTTACTTCATGAAGAATAAGTTCGAGGTGTATGAAGTGTTTAAGAAGTGGAAAGCTTTAGTTGAAACAAAAATTGGTCTGAAGTTGAAGTGTCTAAGGTCAGACAACGGTGGTGAGTATGACAAAACAGAATTCTTACAGTTATGTGCTACAAATGGAATTCGTTTGGAGAGGACAGTTCCAAGGACACCACAGGAGAATGGAGTAGCAGAACGTATGAATTGGACGTTGAATGCATGTGCAAGGTGCATGAGGTTGCAGTCTGGTTTGCCTGAGACCTTTTGGGCACATGCAACAGAGACGGCTGCTTATCTAATTAACAGGACACCTAGTAGTCCATTAGATATGAAGATACCAGAGGAGGTTTGGACTGGAAAAAAGGTAAATCTTTCCTATTTGAAAGTTTTTGGTTGTGTTGGTTATGCTCATCTTAGTCCCGATGAGAAGTCTAAGATAGGTGCTCAAGCAAAGAAGTGTATATTCCTTGGTGAGGAACAAGAGACAAGGTTATCGTCTCGGGTAATTGTTGCGGTGTAACCAAGGGTTTGCTGGGATTCACACGACGCTGTAATCGTTTTTCTTCATAGTGGATTTGAGTTGGTGCGTCTCAAAGTGGACGTAGACAATATATACAAGTTGTATGTATTGGTCGAACCACTATAAATCTTGTGTGTTGTGAGTTGATTTATCTTTCTCGTATTATCATGGTTGCTTGTGCTTGGTTTACTTATTATTCATCATAATATCTCAAGATCCGTTATTCTGCGGTTATCAGTGATTATTTCCTAAAAAACTCCTCACACAGTGTGGGTCTAACAAAGAGTAGACACATATCCAACAACAAAATATATTCATACATCACCATTGATTGCTTTTTACTGTATGCATTATTTTATGTGAGTGGTTAATAATATTAGAGAAGGAAAGGTATTAATCTTTTGGTAGTAGTTATATCATTAGAGACGCCTAAACTTTAGAAAACCAAGCACTTTTTTCTCTTAATGATCAGTGGAAGGGTTTAGTTAAAAAGGCTAATCAACTAAAGATTTCCATAATCTATTTTATTAGCTCTTTGCTTAGTGGCGGCTAGTTCTTTTCTTCCTGATAAAACAAACGGGTCCATATTTATTTGGTCATGTTAATTTTACTTGATTCTTTTGTTGTGATTTGAATCTTGATTTTCTTCTTTCCGAAGAAAAAAAAGCTTAATTACAAGGTGTTTTACTTTTACAGTCAATTTAACAATGTGTAATCCAATAAATCTATACAGGAACAACCCAAAGAATGTTCACTAGAATAACTATGGGGATCCTAATGCATATAGATATAAATGGCCCGACAGAAACAAGAATTTCCAGGAACATTTGGAACATTTCATTTGTGAGCTCTATGATTCAGCGAATTATTTGTTATTTGATCCTTTGAATTCCATAAAAGAATCGATTCGATACATTTTTTTATGCATCCATAGGTATTATACTGAATTTTAATCAGATTTCGGGTCAAAATTGTATAAAACTTCGAAAAAATTTCGTAATAAAATCCAATTTTGGTGCACTTATTCAGGTTTGTGTTTCTTTTCTTGGGGTTTACGTTTGCTTTCAAGATGTAAAGATTATGCATTTTTGCAAGGGGCGATAGCAAGGCACAAGCAAGGCTCCATGCATTCTCCATATTCGTTACTTTATATTATGATAGATAAATTACATAAATAATCAAACACCTTCAATTGAAACATAAAAACTAATTTTTTTACACAAATTCAAACATCTTTTGATGGTTAAATGGCGCTTAACAATGTAGCACTTAACACAATAATTCACTAGAATCTAATGACATGACCACACTAAAACAAACAAAATTAGAAACAGTGAAATGCACAACTTTTCCCCTTAAATCATAAACCATTTAAAAATGAATTTTTGAAAATAATTGATGAGTCTGAGGAGGAGCTAGCTCAACTTTTCCCCTTAAATCATAAACCATTTAAAAATGAATTTTTGAAAATACGGAGAAGATTCATCAAAACTGTACGTGGAGAACTGGAGATAATTCAAAATAGATTCATTTGGAAAACAGAAGAAAAAAGCATATATAGTGATGATACAATTAAAGAAAACTAAATAAGACAAAATGAGATCAATAATGAGAAAGCAATAGTAAAACAAACCAATGAACAGAAAAATCAAAATTATATAATATAAGAGGGAGATCAACCTTGAGATTAGTAGTGGAGAATGGAGATGTCACTCACACCACAACAAAAAGAATAATTTTTAAAATGACAATAGTGATGAATTAAGAAGCTATTGGAAGGGATATATATGCAATGCATGCATAGCTACCAACCCCCCTCCCTTCTTGCTAGCTATCCCGGCATACTTTCTCTAATAATTGAGCCATTATTACCACTTAAAAGTTTCTCTTAATTTTAAATTTCATTACTTTTGTAAAGAACATTTAAATCCTAATAAATCCTTCCATTGATATGGAGTATGAGATTTTGAATCTCTGCTTACTGTGGGTGTTTTATCTAGACTGCTGATTGACGATGGTAGGTCATACGATTTCGCCTTTGGGGTAGATATGTTATGCAGCATGCTAAGTGGGAAATAAGTTTATGCCAGAGGTGGCAAACTGGAGCAAATAATGTAATAGAAAATGTGGTTCCCGTGTATGGCATGATAATGCTGGATATGGTATTGCGCCTAGACTTCATGGATCGAACTGGCGGTGCATGCAGTGGAATGCGGTAGGTGGTAGTGAAAACCTATTATCAATTATCATTAGGTGTGTGCAGCAGTGCAAGGATCGAAAAACGCTAGTTAAGAAAAAGAAAAGTGAACCCTTCAATAGAATTGAGGAGACAACAAATTTAGTTTTAGCCTATAATCATCACAAATTCCAACTAGAAACAACTCCATGATTCTGTAATCTAAACACGCCTAGACAAATAAAACTCCCACGTTAAAATATTAGGAAATCCTTATATTTCCTAGTAAAAACTAACATTTTGTCCCATCTTTAGTGGTCTTTGGACGCTCTAGTCGATCCATCCAAGGCCCATGACGCTTTAATCCAAAAATGGCCTGTGTTTTATAGTCTCGTCCAAATCTGGACCGTTCTAGCGATTTCCGATTTTTTTAATACCAGAATTGACCTTCTATCGATTCTATATATAAACAGTGCATTTTGAATTCGTTTTTTTTTTTTTTATTATTTTTTATTTTATCTGAGATTGAGATTGAGAGAGAGCGAGACAGACAGAGAGAGCGATGAATCTGACTTCAATCGTTTCCCCAGTAGAATTCATCTTCAGGTTAGTTTAAAAGTGTTCTGAAATCGATTTTTTGATCTCAGATTTGGATTCACGACAGATTTGGAGATAGATCGATCCATATAAATTTCGGAGGTGATTTAACAGATTCATAGAGGTTAGGTTGGATTTGATTGTTTCTGCAGCAGAATTCAATCTCAGGTTAGTTTTCTTTTGGTTGTACAATCTGTTACATCTAATTTTTAGGTTTGTTTCCGATTGAGTTTATGAGTTGATAATATGAATACGATCCATTACATCTTGTTGTTTGTATGATCTTGATTTGATTATTGTTATATCTTAGCTTTTGATTCTCGTGAAACGATTTTTGTTTACTGTTGTTTGATGATGATTTTAGTTTTATGATGCATGATATGAATCGAACTGATATTAGATCGTAGACTTCTGATTTATTCAATTATGTGTTCCAGTAAGATTCTGAAGCTTATATCTTCGATTAATCGATGGAGTATTTGATTTAGGTTTACTACAATTTGATGTTTTGGCTTCGATTAAATGTGTACTTTCATGTACACTGTTTACGTTTTAGGTTATTCAAATCTGAAATTGTGATTTGAAGCTTCAAATGTTTATTATTATTTCTTTTGTAATATGTAGGGGTATCAAACATGTCTGAGAAGGTTAGTCATGTTGTTTTGAATCATGGTGAGCATTCTGTTACTTTTCGTGCTAATACTTCGAGCACCGTAGATGAATTGAAGCATGCTGCATGTAAGAAGTGGAGGTCTTTGTATCCTGGGAGTATACGTTTCAACTATATGGATAACGATCAACTAGTTTTTGTACAAGGTGATATACAACTGCAAGGTTTAATTGCTCTTGTTATTAAGAATGAAGATCTCTATTTGAATGTGGACGTGATTCCAAACCATACTTCTCGTTCTAAGTCTGGTTGTAGCACTAGTTCTGGTTCTAGTACTGCAAATTCTTGTATAATTGAAAGTCCTAAACTTGTAAGGGTGGTAAATCATGATGCAGTCAAGGCCAAGCCTCTGATTTGTGATGAATGGATTTATGTTTTTAGAAAGATTGGTAGAGAATTTATGGGTGGTGATAAGCTGTTAGGTTTGCTGTTGATAAGTACAATATGGCTACTGGTTACAAGATTATTATTCTTAAAAATGACAAGACTCGTTTTACTGCAAAGTGCGAAGAAGTTGGTTGTTGTTGGAGGATTCACTTTGGGTCTGTGAATGGTGAAATTTCTCGGTTCGTGCTGAAAGATACTAATGTTCTTCACAGGTTAGTGGTGTTCATATTAGTCCACATTACTAATTCTTGTTTTTGTGATCCACGTTACTTATTTTTAGGCTTTTTATGTGTATGTCCATAGTGGTGGACATAGTTGTGCACCTTATTTTTAGTCATTTTATATGTATGTCCATAGTGGCGTACATTGTGATGCTTTATAGTAGTGATAAGTCATAAACTGCGAGTTGAAAACTGAAATTTGAAAAGTTGTTTGAAGATAAAAAAATATTTAGAAGCAATTTAGAAAGTGATCATGTATATGAAGCTTTAAAACTCCTCTTCCTCTTTAATGGTTGCAATCCTTTACTCATACGCCACGCCTTGTGCTCATCATCCTCTGCTATATCCCACACTTTTTCATAACTTCCGAATTTTTTCAGCATCTTGGCCACCAGTTTTGATCTCATTTACTAACAAATGTCTTCGGCCGTCTGCTGATCTCTTTCGATACTCTTTCTTTTCTTTGGACTTCGTTTCATAAAGTAACAAGTGTATATGAGGCAGTCCGGGTTGATTCCTTGTGCAGGGCATGACATAACGTTTATTTCGTGCTCTTTTATAGGTGGATGACCCTTTAACACTCTCTTCTTGTTGAGTTCCAATTGCACCACATCTGCCATTCGATTTGCATCATTTTTATAGTCCTCATTTTCTGTGTGCAACGAGTTATACCATTTTCACTCCAACGCTTCGAAATCAAACTTCAAAAGAGACCAGTGATGTCCTACCCTCATATGATCTGTAGAGTGATTGACGGGGATCACAAAAACTTCCAGATTCTCAGGCATATCCCGTACGAAATCAACCACAAGCTTTTGTACCTCGCTCATGATACTATACTTGACATAGTACTGCAATAAATAAAATAAAATTAATTAGGTTCACCTTAATCAAACCACAAAACTAACAAGAATGTAGACTACTACATAAAACTAACAAATCAAACATTTTATGCCTGAAAACAGACCGTATATCCATGACGTATGATATTGGTGTACAACTATGTACACACCTAAATAAATCTAACAATCATCCATCTATGCCAAAACTTAACATACCATGTGTCAATCATATTGCATAATGGTGTACATCTATGTACACAACTAAAGAAATCTACAAACACATTGAACATGCCATGTCAATTAGGTGTACAACTATGTACACAACATTAAAGTATCTATATATGACATTTTTGATTTGTTTTGAGAAACTTACACATGCAGTAGGACTCATTATTTCGCAGCTCAAGTACTATTTATCATCTTCATGCCAAAAGCTATCTCTGACAAGTGCTGTTCTACGTCGATGGGTGTAGAACTGCAGTACCTCTTGGTTCAGGTATTTATTGAACATCTCACAAAGTACTTTTCCCACAATCAGAATATCTTCGTTGACTATTGGATCTTGGAGTCTTATTAGTTCCCAAGCTACAGAACTGCGGAATCATAAAGGAAATGTTAACATGGTGTACATAGTGGTGTACATACCTTGTTTTATAAGATTCAATCATGTGGATAGTGCGAGGTAGTGTTTTGTGAACTTGCTTCAGGCTTGCATAGTCAAAGAATTTATGTATCTTTCTTTTGTCCTCTCATATTTCCATGGCTTGGTATAGCGGGGATTGACTAATATCTGGCAATGGATGAGGAGGATAATATTCCTCTGACTTTCTCTTTAGTAGCGCAGGATAGCCTGGTTCATGTCCTTCTTTGATCCCCTTGCCTTTGTGATCCGCTTTTGTCCTAACTTGTTTGGTTTTACCCTCGGCAGTGAACTCATGATCCAGCTTTTTCTTTGCAACTCTCTTTTGTGGTGTCTTGGATAACTTGTCAGCCGCTTGTGTCCTCAACATATCTACTTCCTTAATCTTCCCTGCTCTTGTCCCCACTGGTGTCTTCTGTTGTTCTACCTCTTGACTGATAAAAAATTCACTAGGATTTTGTTGGATGAACTGCACTGCTTCAACAACGATCCTATCTTGTACATCTTCATTAATAATGGTTTTTGCGACGACTTTTCTTTTGTCTCTTCTTGGATTAATAATGAAAATCTTAGACAATCTTCGCGGATCAGGGTTGCCATCTTTTCCTTCACTCCAAGAAGATTGTCACAGAGGAGTGCTGAAAAATATAACTTTATTTGAGATATTTGACACAGAAGAATATGAAGTATGGATGATTTTTAGCAGTGGTGTACAAGTATTTACATATATAAAAAATAAAAAGAAATGCGAGCTGAGATCATCATACCTCTTCTTGTTAGCAGTTTCAGACTCATATCCTTTGTCATATTCACTTCCATCCTCCTGTTTGTGGGTGAAAACTGTTTCTGCTGGTTTTGGTAAATTTGGGTGTGTGGATGAGAAACGAATCTAAACCGTAAACAACGTACTGCACGGGAGTACTTTTGATTCGAGAGATCAATCTGTACAATCCTGGCCTAAACCAAGAAATGGTCGTTCCAGGCTTGCTTCGGTCACAAAGTGAAGGAGAATGGTTGGTCTTAGGGAGGGAAGCGAAGAGAGTGTTGAGACCAAAATAGTTGATTCTGAAGGTGTGGTTGTTTATGAATTGTGTCTGAAAGTAGAACTGGCTAGCAGAATGGAAAGCTACCAGGTGATTTCTAGATAATGTGTTGTTCCCGACCAAAACTTGTTGTTTGGTGAAAATAGCTGAAGCCTATTTATACAAGTCATATTGAAACGTACCTTGGTCTCGTAGGAAGTGGAAACGATTGAGTGGTGGAAGAATAGAGTAACGTGTAACCGTCAGTCATTATGCTTCCATGGTGAAGGAAGTGAATTCGTTTACACCGTTACTTTTTACCATCACTAATTGTCTTGCTTCATGACATTTTCTTGTAATGGGAGCATTGCACGCCGCACGATGTAAACCGACAGACCAATACCCTGATGAGCATCCCCCAGTTTGTGACATGTTTGATGTCTCGAGTGTTTTCGTGGAAAACATGTAGCACTTTGCTACGTGTGGCAAGTCAAATTCAAGGGACTTACCGCAGGAAAATAGCATGCAATGCTATTAGGCTTGTTTCGGCTGGTCGCCTAAAACTTGCCACAGGTTTGTCAGTTCGATGGTGAACTTCGATGGTTGAGATCGCATCTCATGAAGGAGGGTATCCGTTGATTATGGCTACCTTGTGTTGGCGCCTGATAATGGCTCGGTGGTGTTTTGGTGTACGCCAGTGGCAATGTGGCATGGCTGGCATGGCTCGTGCATGCCAGTGGCACGGTGATGCAAGTGGCGCCTGGCGTAGCCATGACCACTAGATTTAGGCGGCTGGTCGCCTGAAACTTGCCACAAGTTTGTCAGTTCGGTGGCAAACTTGGATGGATGAGATTACATCTCATGAGGAAGGAAGGCCATTGATTATGGCCGCATCTTGTTGTATAGCAAAGTGGCGCCATTGGCATAGTGGCGCCTGGAGGAGCCATGACATAGCGGCATGCCAATGGCGTAGCCATGGCAGCTGTTTTGGCATATTGGTGTTAGACCCAAATATGGCTTCTGGCGACATTGGACCTGTTGCTAAGTTAATCTTGAGGTCTCGGGAGAGTCACTGGACCCAGTTGGCATGACAACTTTTAGCTAAATTAGGGTTGGCGTATCGAAACTCTATTTAGCACGTGCGGCATGACTGTGGCATGGTGGCTGGCATAGTTAGCACATGCTAGTGGCACGAAGTAGTGCCTGGCGCAACCGTGGCCGCTAGACTTTGGCACATCGGTGTTAGACCCAAATGTGGTGTGGCAACATTGTCCCAGTTGCCACATCAATCCCAACGCTCTAGAAAACGTTACTCGGCTTGGTTGGCGTAAAAACTTTGCCTAAATTAGGGTTTGGCATGTCGAAACCCTAGTTGGTGCGTGTGGCATGCGGCCGCGGCATGACGACACTTTTTTGTGCAAACGGTGCCATAGCTATGCCAAAGGAACTATGGCAAGGCCGTAGTGTGGAAACGACCACATGAGTAAGGATTGTCGTGGGTGGCTATGATATGGCGCCATTCCTAGGGCTTCTTGGGCCCCACACGGCTCGTGGCATGTTGTGGGGCCAAAGCAGCATAATTTGTGTTGCGAAAATTAGGGTTTTGGTTAATGCAGGGTCGTGCTTCTGACTAGGAAACCCTAATTTGAGCTTATCATGGCGCTGGCCCCGAACAAGAGGTAGGTTAGCACGTAGGGAGCTATTTATGGCGCGTTGGCGCGTTTTGGCAGGTTTGGTATGCCGTTAGCATGTTGACGCGGTAAGTGGCATGTGCGATTGGCATGTTTTTTTGGTGTGTTTGGCATGCCGTTAGTATGTTGGCGCGGTTTTGGGAGGCCAACATGGTATGACGACATCTTGACACTTCTTTTAAAGCTGTGGCAGGCTTAGAGCAACCTGATTGGTCGAAAAAAGGGAGGGCCAGCCAAACATGGTGTTTCGTCAAGGATGTTAGGAACGTCAGTCTGTACGACATGAAACACGACAAAGGAAAGGCAATAGTTTTCCATGTACTCTCGTTTGAAGAAAGCTTAGCTGAGATTCATCTGGAGTTTGGATAATCTATGGATCTTAGTATCCCTTGTTCACCGTGATTGACTCGTGTATTGAGCATGAGTGTTGCAGTGTCGTTTGCAAGTGGCCGAACCTGTTAGGTTGCTGAAGTATGGAGGCTTTAACATTTTTCTGTTTGCATTATCTGTTAGAATCTTAAGTTGGGTAACACTATCTTATGGTCTTAAAATACATCACATTGTGTATTGGTGTGGTTGCTTTTGTTGTTTATTTGCTTATAGTAAGGCCATGTGTTGGCCTATGGTATAAATGAGAAGGAGTCCTTAAGTCTCTTATGTAATGTTAGTGTAATGAATGAAGGTGGTGTTTAAGCAAAAATCTTGTCTCTTTTTGCTTAGTGTAAATCTAGTTCATTAGGGAAGCACTACAAGTATACCAAGCCAAAGTATATAATAAGAGACACTAAAAGTAAAATCAAGGCAGGATGAGTTGGTGGCAGAGTCAAGTTTTCTGTTCGCAGGGCATATTGGCAGCGATAGCATGGAATAACGCAGCAAGAATGAAGATGTAAATTCATCAAGAAAATGAGTTAAGATTGACTCATATCTTGGAAGAACACGGTGTTGTTCTTCCCATACATTAAAGCGTCGCAGTTTGAAAGACCAAGTGAGGTCGTGTTGGTTTCAAAGGCGCATGAAGAAAATTCCTTGTTCAAAGTGATGGTGGGATATCCCGGGTGTCCTAAGTCATGGCTAAAGTCATGCATTTCATTCGTATTTGCATAAGAGAGTTGCAAATTGATTAAAGAATACTTAGTCTGCAGTAAGACTTATTGAGTTGCAAGATTGTAACATAAGTCGGAGTTGGAGGCAGTAAACTAAGTCAAGCATATCAAGATGATATTTTTATCACTTGGCGTGTACACTTAGGCACGGAATGGCTAAGAAAATATTTATGTGCTTACGCAGGGGCATACTAACAGATTTGGAATAGCTTTTGGGTGTTAAGTTGCATCGATTGTCGACTGTGGCGTTATCAAATGTGACATTTTTTTATATTGCTTGGAAAAAAATAATGCAAGTGATGATGCACCTAAAGTCTGAAGCTGAACCAAGCCGCAGATTAAGACATGATTTGCATGACTTTACTCGGATGTTGGCATCAATATGAGTTAAGTGCATGGCCAGGATAATTATGGCGCTAAGATAACTACACATTGGCTCAGGATAATACGAGTGTTGAGTTATGGTAGCTGCACATTAAATCACGCCGAAACATATACAACGCTATGATGGTTGGATGTTGGCTCATGATGTCAGTTACAAGTTGGATGCGCATCACACGCATATCAGATCAAAGAATTGGTTTGAGACGGCTATAAAGTGGCTTTATAACTGAGTTTGGCATTCCCTAACCGTTGAGAACTTTTTTTTCTAAATCATGAAATTATATTACTAAAAATGATTTACAATTACAAAAGAAGGCCAAGACAGACCAAGGCCAAATAAACAGAAAAAGAGCTAAGTCCAGGAAGCATAAGCCCAAACAGACTCTAAAAACAAAACTAACACTTTAAAATCTGAAGTACATATCTGTTTCATTTTCCAACTTTCCTAGAAAAGCTGGTTTCTCCTCATAGTAGACAATTACTCCCCTCTCTTGGTCATCTTGCAGGTATTGAGTTCCTATTCTTTCCCATCCACTCAGCACAATCCATGGTATTATGTTATTTGAGAAAGCCAGTAATACAACATTAGAATCTACGTTAAAGCATACCTCCATAAATTGTTGAGTAACAGCCCATTCACCAGAAACAATCAATGTCATTACTTCAGCTAAGTAATTGGTAGTTATTCCCATCCCACCTGAAGCAGCACCAACACAGTCCCCACAATAGTTTCTTGCCACAAATCCAAGCCCAGCCATCCCTGGATTCCCTTTGGATGCACCATCACAGCATATCAAGATTTGATTCATAGAAGGAAAGTGAAAAAAACATTGTTTCACATGTGTATTATAAGACTTAACTCCATAGATACCAAAATATAAGAGAAACTGCAAGTCATATATAGTCCCCCACATTACACCTTTCATTCTGACACTGCACTCCTTTGTGAAACTTATAATTTTTTGCTTGAATTTATCCACATTTGGTGTAGCATCATCATATATGATAGCATTCCTGGTAAACCAGATTTCCACCAGTGTATTAAATGCACAGTTGAACCACACTTCCTTAATAGCAGTAATTTTCCCTTTAGCAATTCCTAATATATCAGTAAAAATTCCACCTAGCCAGTGCCATATATGGTTACTAAATTCACAGTACCATAACAAATGTTCCATTGTATCTTGAGCATGTCTACAGATGTAGCACTTAGAAACAGTGATAAAGCCTTTTTTTCCTAACCGTTGAGAACAAGTGTGGCATCAATCTGCAAGCCAGCACAAAACATTGTTGCGGTTAAGATAATTGTCTATAGACAAATGGTTGTTCGTAGGCTCCCCGGCTACGATATGGTCGAGCCACATACATTTTGCATGTGGCCCCTCCTTATTTTTTGACACCTATTTAACTAAAAAACCCTGCTCCCTCCAAATCCCCTTAACTGTTCTACTTTTTGGAGAAAAAAAATAGGAAGTCAAAAAAAAGAAAAAAGATAAACAATTAGGTAATAAAACTACTTTTCAAGTTTTTTCCTACGTTTTACGACGTGTCATCAAGTATGTGCCCCGACCACATCGTAGACGCTTTGTTCATAGGCCGTGCAAGCCAGTTGCATACGGATTGGCTATGTTCTTGGAACTATAAATAGGTAAGAGAATTTTTGGGAGTACATGTCTTCAAGTGTAGAGGCACCACATTGTGTAGAGAGTGTGTTTTAAGATTAACTAAAGAAAAAGATTGTAAGTCCATTGGTTGGAAAAGATTTTTGTAATCTTCCCCTAAGCTCATGAAAAGGAATTTGTTAGCTTAAAGAATTGTCTATATTTATATTAATTCGTAAGTGCTCCCCAATTTATGTGAAGCATAAGCATGGCATTAACCCCTCTTTGTAGTATGGGCTACAATTGAAGAAAAAGAAAAGATCTAAGTAAATCTTCCGTAGCATAGTTCATTAAAGTGTTGTTGTTTGTATAGATGCAAACTTATAAGGTTGAAATAATAGTAGGTAAAGCTCTATTCCCTGAACTACATTACTGCTGGGTCATAATCGCGCAGAAAAAGGTGCAAGGTGCATCTGCAGGTATCAACAATTTTACAAATTAGCCCAAATGTACGGTTTAGTCCAGTCCGAGTCGACTAGGTACAAATTAGTCCAAATATATGGCAAATACACTAATAACCCTTATTTACAATTTAGTCCAAATATTTTCATTTTAATCTAAAATTACTCATAATGATGTCAATAATTTTAAATAATATATAAATAATTAAAAACCAATTTATCTTTCAAACCGCTCGTCCAAAATTCACAAACTTTATATTCGGAAAGCTCTTTTCGAGATCTAAAAAAAGAATACTCATATGACTATATAATTTTCACTTTATAATTTTTTTAATTCACGCTAGTATACAATTATGTACACATGGACAACAATACAGAAAATTCAACACTCATGTATACAATTAATTCACATACAGACAAAAATATAAACCACGCCAAGCTCTTGCTGTATAGTGGCCGGTTTTGCACCTGCATCCAGGACAAAACAATAAAACATAAGAAACCACAACTTGAAAAAGAAGTGATATCCTTTCACCAACAACCACATAAGAAAGAAAGGAAAGAAAACGATCTAATAAAAAGTTAGGCGATTATTAAATTAAAGAGACACAATCCATTTGGACCTAACTGCATAAAATTAATATGGCCTCATACGATCCCAATACAGTGATTTATTACACTTTTATTGCACTTTACCGAAAAGGAGATTATTAAATGAACATGTTTCCACTTTCCATGTATCAATCACTAATGTTAATGAATCATTAGAATTCGTGAGACAAGAAAAGATGCACTTGTTTGTACACACACAACTAGAATCTTGTACCTTAAGCACCAATAATAGCAACATAAACACTACTACACGCTTATAGCCCTAAACTACTAGGTATACGAATCAAAATTGTGAAATAGTAAGCTAAAAAAGAATTCATATCAGCAAAAACGAACCAAAGTTTCCCTTCCTTGACAAATCAGTGACATGCTTCAAACCAAAGTGAAACATTCTAGGGTTCAATAAAACTTCCACAACACAAAAAATATAATATCAACGAAAAAAGAACCATAACTTTGACAACATGCATAAAGTCGATCATTCGCAACCACACACAAACCTATTTTTCATGGGAATTACACAGGTGCACCAATATGTACACCGTTGTAAAACATGGGAAACCTATTTTTTCATGCAAAATACACAGGTGCACCAACATGTACACCCCTGCTAAACATGCACAAAACAATCACTCGTAACCACCCAATACACAGGTCCACCAATATGTACACCACTACAAAACATGCATAAAAAAGATCATTCATAACCACACACAAACCTACTTTTACTTGGGAATTCCACGGGTGCACCAATATGTACACCCCTGCAAAACATGTATAAAATCTAATCTTTCTGCTAAGATATCCTAATACACAAAATCCTATTATCATCTGAGACCAACATTAAGGTGAGCATCAAAAAAGGAACAATTATACAATTAGATCAAATACCTTTCATCGTGTTGCAACATCTTGGGTTGCAAGCACAGCAGCAACATGAAGCGAGGACCCATTTTTATCAGTTTTGACCTTCATTCCCCCAGCAATTGAAATAAAGAAAAATGTTGAAAATTTGAGACATATATATTTTACTAATGATCTAATGCCTAGACAATAATTTGATCTCATCCACATCAAAAGGTTTAACATATGAGATAAGTAAAAGACAAACATAAAAACAAGGCTCTAACTTACATGGGTCAACAAATATCTCATAATAACAACATAAACATAACTACATGCATAGCACTGAAAACTACTAGGATAAATGAAGCAAAATTGTGAAATAATTACCTAAAACAAATTCATACCAGAAATAAAAATCACAATTTCCTTTCCTAACAAATCTGTCACATGTTGCAAATCAGGTTGATACATATTAGGGCCCAATACAGGTGTACAACCATATGCGAATTAAAAATCAACTTGTGTGCAATCATGTGCACAATAACGATCAACATGTGTACAATTATGTACACATTAACTAATAAGTGTACAACAATGTGCACATAAAAAGTAAATATGTGTACAATAATGTAAACATTAAGAATCAACATGTGTACAACTATGTACAAATTAACAATTCAATATAAAAACAGCTGAAAGTCATATTTTACATGAGACCCGATTCATTCATAAACAAAATCGGATTTTGTATAACTTGTTTATAACATTATTGCAGTTATAAAGTAGAGGTGTTTATGGGTTTGATTTGAGACCATCCATAAAAAAATGCCACATTCTTTCTGCTCATTTATGAATGAGTGAACCACAACAAAAGTAAATCCTAATTGATATCTTCTAATCAGATGCATTTCTAAGTCCATTAATTGATATGTCCTAAAAGTCTTTTTGCAATCTAAACGGCTAATTTGCAGCAGATCTAGCTAAACAAATCATTTACCAAGCCTGTTTGTCACGATCATAAAATTCATTATTACAAAAAGAGGGACACGCATAAGAAGAAATATCAACAACACCTAACTTCTAGGAAGTCATCCAAGAAGTATCAAAGATAACTCTTCTAGAGAATTTGTAATAGAAAACCAAATAAGTTGGAAAAACAAATACCACGATGATGCAACCAATTACTACCAAGGAAAAATTATGTGCACATAAACGATCAACATGTGTAAAAATATGTCCACATTAACGATCAAGGGTGTACAAATTAACGATCAACATATGTACATTTATGTATACACTAAGCATCAACATATATGCCTTCTGTTACACCCCATTTTTAACAACAAAATAAATAGGATGTTAACACAACAGTAGAAGGAAATGAAATCATAGGAAAATGCCATCTGAAATGTGTTATCTTATTAAAACCAAGATTACGACTAAGCATTTACAACACTGGAAGCACATAATCGGTAATTAAGAAGCACTTGAAGAGCTGATGTGGTCTACTTCTAAGACATAAATAAATTAACAAAATCTTATATTTTTTTACAAACAAAGAGTTCTCATGAAATTAATCGTATCAACAAAACTTATACTGGGTCATAGGCAACCAAATTTGGAAGTACTAAAAGAAAAATGATGACAATACATTATCTCTATAAATATATATAAAAAAGAAAGAAAAAAACTAAATTGCAGAATTATGCCCAGCCTTCAAAAAATAACATGTGTACAACTATGTACACATTAGTAATCCAAAAATAAATAATGCACAAACTAATAAGGCAAGTATTTGGAGTATCTATAAATTGTAGAGAGCCAGATAAAAACTTTGACTAGTGATCTATCTAACGTTTGATACGTTCGTTTAGCAAATAGGTGCTACCTTATGAACAATCTCTTAATGTGACCCATAAAAATTACAAAAAATACTCGTGTGCGGCAGTTGCCTAATTATGTCGAGGGACTGTACACTTTGCATGAGCTAGCATTCACAAAAATCATATATGGTTACATCTAAGTATTTATTTGTCAAACTGATTGTAATACCTGCCACTCAATGCTTCAATAACCAGTTTGTAGCTCTTTCGTTAGATTAACTTGCTCTCCGGTATTTGAAGGGACAGTCTCCCATTGGTAAAAAGTAGATTGTAGTTTGTCAATCAGACCAAAAAATCTCAAAACATTATGTTATAGGTCATTGGAAGGACATTGGAGCAATCATGCACAAATCTTCAAATAATCTAAAATATAAAACATATGAAAAATATCACTAACAAAGTTCTCCTAGCTTTGCAATCACAAAGGATATCATTTATAAATAATATAATTTCCCTTTGATTAAAGGAACCATATATAGACCAAAACATAGCATGTTATCATGTAATTAATATTTAGGGAGAAAAGGGAACAAGCACTACAAACCTCTTTCGCATCAACCAGGAATTCAGAGAGGACTGAGATCCAAGTTGTCAAAATTGCAAGTTTTATTATACATTTACAGATCTCAGGAACTTCATCATTGTCACCAACACTGACTTCCCCCTGAGTTAACATCACATATCACGTTAGAGATGCAAAAAAAAAAGTAAAAAAAAATATAATATAGAAGATTTTTGTATAGTGAGAAGCATGTGTACAACTAGATACACTGAAGCCTAGAATGTCAATACAATTAGACTTCGTTTTGTTTCAAAAATTGTAAGACAAACACCTGCCCACATTTTCAGTTGAACAATTTGTGTTTTATGACCAACTTGGGATGAAACAAGGACGTTACCAACAATTAGACTTCTAATTTATTTATCTATTTTTTAATTTTCTTTGGTCTTTCTTTTTCCCCTAATTTCATTAGCAGCTCGTATCTTCTACAGAGCGTGACGGCATCGACTAACAACGATGATGAAATGAACTCCTTAAGAGAAACCTAAGAATCTTGAACATCTTTGATTAGCTGTTTAAGTACTCATAATCTAAAAAATGCTATATGACAATCTTACAAACTGGTGCTATTAGTTCACCTGTTGATTGAAGCATTTAACTTATCTTTCGTCTTTATTTATAAACTATGGATTTTGATATTAAAGCCTAGAGCTCATTCGGCTACGATCATGTGCTGCAATTACTTAATTTTGAAGTCAATGTACGTATTATGCTCAAAGGCTGTAGTACTCATCTATAAAATTTGCTTGCATGAACTGCAATTACTACATTTCTAAGTCTCATTACTATCAAATACAATAAATTATATTCCCTATATATCATAAATTCCTAAGCTACTATATCGATGCATTCACAATTAAACAACACCAACCCAATTGTAAAAAATTTAACCTATTAATAAAATTCAACGATGACCTTAACAAATTTCGAATCCGATGCACAAAAATGAAAACCAAAAATCAAATTAGGGTGAGATCTGAAAAAATTTGGTTATTATTACTACTACTTACATCCTTGAATTGTAGGAGTCCAATATCTCGTAGATAAGAAACGACTCTATGACAAATGACATCTTATATGAACGCATTAGATCCATGCTCAATAATCTGTCTACGACTTCCGTTTTCCATCAACCAAAATAAAAATTATTTCTCTAGATCTTCAAATTTAATGGAAAAAAAGAAGTTTAAAGGGTTTCTCTCTCTGTTTTCTATGGGAGGGAGGGAGATAAACTCAAATTAAATGATAAAAACATGTTCTCATCTTTCAAATCGCTTCCAAATGATGAAATCTTCAAACTGATTTGCCAAAAAATTTCGATTTTGAGTTACTCTTCAATGACGACGATTTAGGTTTTTCAAAGATGAATCCATCATTGTTCGATTATCATACAAACGACAAGATTGAAATTTCATTGAAACGAAGAGATTCAGTTTTATGATTGTTTTCTTCGCTCAGGAGAGCTATTTTCTATGAAATGAAAATGAAAAGATGGAAACTGAATCACGGATAAGTGATACTACATTTAACTGAAGGGTTTTTTTACCCACGGAAAAAATAGTTTTGGACTGAATCGTCCAGATTTGGATTAACCCGTACAAAATTTGATAGATTTGGACCTCCTAAAACTAGGCTTGAGATGAGAGGACTAGAATGTCCAAAGCCCAACAACTTTGGGATTAAACGTTAATTTCTACCATCTACAAAGGATATTCAAATTAATCCCACTTCAACTCACATATTCTCTACGTCTCTCTCATATAAATATCTATGCAAATCTCTTCATAAAAAAGATATAGATCAAGAATCGTCAAGAGAATCAAGTATCAAGTGGATTTGGGTTTAGGTCCATCACACGGTGGCCCGCCATATCGTTGTGTTTCCTTCTTTTTTTTCGAAAAATTGGCACGTCTCATTTTGACCTGACTGAAAAATCAAACGACATCGTTTTTGAAATATTCTTCTCCCGCGGCATTAATCATTCACAGAATCACAGACTTCCTCTTCGTCCCGTTGAACTCATTTCGATGGTCTCCTCCAGAGAGTAGATCCTTCTCTGTAGGTAAGTCATCACTTCGTTTTTTATTTCTTCAACGCGAATACGGAATTGGATAAACCTAGGTTTTCACGGTGCTAATTTAGGGTTTATTCCATGGTTCCTTTAATTTTGTTGCATTTGTTTAAGACCCATAGGCTGATTCATTTCGCCAATTTGGTTAACTAATATATTCTATTAGTTTTTGAATTGCCGAAGGATTTTATGTTTGTAATCTGTGAGAGAATACCAAATCGGTAATCTTGCCAATATATCCAAGTTTCATTGGCTCTCAGGATTTCGTTATATGTTGTGCATATGGGAAGTTCACACCTATTATAAGAAATGTATGCATTATCATTTTGTTGTCTGAGTAAAGTATTTGTTGTTTCATTATTACTTTTTGTCTGCATTAGCAGGAGAATGCAAAATGGGGAAAAAAAAGGTGCCTTTTTGAAACTGAGTTTAGTGCGATTTGCATTTGTTAGGGTAATCAAGAAAGAAGCTTTACCTACGGACCTCGAATTTAAGTTTTCTAGTCACTTTGTTTGGTTAGGTGTTGGCATGAGTAATCAAATCAAAGGGACTTTTCTTACAGTAGTAAGTGAGTCTGATCTCAATAGCATTCAAATGATAGTTTTGTTTTGTGAACCTTTGGTCAGTGGAGAAAGGATTCTTTCACAAAGTGTGTATAGAATTTGGTTTTCGTGTCTTTCTTGATATATACTGCTGTAACATTACCATTTGTTTTCTCTAAGCTTGTAGTATTTGATTCTGAACATAACCATGTATGCATTAGCACACATGGGGCAGCTGCTTGGAAAACACTCAATACTGTATACCCTTTGATCTACAAAATCTGCACTAGCTTTGGGTCTATCTCTCTCTCTCTCTCTAATTAGGAATTCAGTGCTGTTTGATGTAATAGTTTTCAATTTCATATCTGGATTTCTGTTCGAACTTACTGCAAGAAACTTCCTGCATTTAAGCAGTTTATGTTGATTTTCTGCCAGTATTATTTTTTCTCACTAGAATGTATTTATATCCAAACTATTGTTTGTTAAATTTGTGGCTCTTATTCATAGGTTTTCAGCCAGGATTTAAGTAGACTTCTATACAATTTTAATACAGCCATGTGACAATGATGTATCCTTGATAAAGCCCAGTTTCATTTCAGAACTCTCTTTGCATTCTCTAACACCTGTATCCTTGGTTTGATTGATTTTTGGAAGCCGGTTACTGCGGGTTGCTGTAAACTTTTGTTTCAAGAGCATTTATTGTGATGGATATTCGGTAGTGCATTCTCTATTTCCCTCCACTTTTTCCAGCGTCTCCACTTTCATTTTTATCAGTATGTTACATGACTCAAAGCTCTCATGCCACTCATACAAATTTTCCCGCCACCTCTTCCATGTTTTATGTTACCTTTTAGACACGGAAAATTGAGTGTTTCTTATCCCTTGTAGAATGCAGTTTGTTTTGGTTTATGGTTACAAATTTAAATTTCCTGCAATTACTTGGGAAAGTTTTGTCCGGTAGCTATTCAATGCTTTTGCGCACTAGCTACTGTTTTCAGCTGTTTAACACGTTTGATTTATGAGGTTCTTGCTTGCACCTTATTTTCTATACAGTGAGATATACTGATATAGATATTAATCTTGTCTGACATTGCACTATACAAATGATTTACTCTTTGAAACATATTCACCATCTTTTATGCATTTGTTGCTTAAACACTAATATCTTAATGGACTATTGGATATGAATACCTTGAAGGTATAGTCTGGCAACATTTTTTTCTTCTGTTGAGTATTTTATAGGTCAAAAGGTTCTTATTTCACAATGTTTTGCAAATTGTTCATGCTAACTCTGCATTTTGTTATGTTTCATAGTTTTACCATGCTAGAAATTTGGTAGCAAGTGTTGAGTTTATTACAATTCAGACAAAGAATCTAAACTTTGTTAATCGGCCGAATGCTATCCTTTGTTATTTTTTCCTGCTGGGTCATAGTTCGTTAGTTGTTTGGTATCTTTAAGGAAGTTATAATTTTACTTCGATTTTAAAGCGACTGTCTGCCAGTTTTTTGTTGTCTGTATGTTGCTTGCTTTTGTATATACCGGTTGATCTATATTGAAGAATAGTGTAATGTCACAAAGTAGTTGGGTTTTCTGTGCTAATGGACCCACTTCTATAAAATTTTGAAGCTTTACGTCATTGTTCAGCAAGCTAAGTCAATGTATCCTCATTATAGTTGGGTGTCGAAAATGTACTTTTTATGACCATGTTAACTTGCACTATATCTTTGCAGGTAACTCTATCTCCTTTCACCTTCTTCCTCTCAAGTATCTTTTGCTCAGGTACTATTTCTTTCCCTTTCTTAGAAGTTTAAACTCTTTGTTTACTCTGTTATTCAGTTGAATCTTGTTTTACAGCAGGTTTCCTTTCATAGGGATTCAAATACAATAAGCTATCTTGAATGACAATTCTTCTGCATTAAGTCCGTCCATCTAAGCTTGATAACATTTTTTATTTATGAAACCAAACAAACCCTTAATTGCTTTAGTTGTTGTATTTTTCTTCTTCTTTTTAATCTAATAATAGTAGTGAGGATGATGACTACCAGAATTTCAGTTTAAGGGTTTCATCTGAGTCATGGGTTTTGCAGAAGATTTTTTTTCCATGTATTTTAATTTGGGGATTAATTTAATTTAAATTACGATATGTTTTCTCCCTCTTCGTAATGTTTGGAACCTAATTTCCTCTTTTTCTCCGGCCCTCCCATTTTTACAACCTTCTTATTTCGATGATTTTGAATCATATGAAATTCAATTATGAAAGGATCAGGTCAGCGTATCCATTTTTGACTAAGTGATGGATCTTGGTGATCTAAACAAAGTCTGGGAAATTAAAGCACTAAAAAGGAAGCCTAGAGAAGATGAAGCTAGAAAGATTCTGGAGAAAATAGCTAAACAGGTTCAACCAATCATGAAGAAACACAAATGGAGGGTTAAACTTCTGACTGAGTTCTGGTAAACTTTATTTGTGCATTTGTTGTTTTCCAGTAACTCTTTAATATATCCATACTTCTGTACATTAAAGATGGTGAAATTGGTATTGATCAAAACAAAAAAAGATGGTGAAATTGGATTAAAAATGCAGTCCAGGTAATCCAGCTCTGCTAGGGGTGAATGTGGGAGGAGGTGTGCAAGTTAAGCTAAGATTGCGGAGACCATACAGGGACTTGGATTTCTACCCTTATGATCAGGTTCTTGATACTATGCTTCATGAACTTTGCCATAATGCTCATGGTCCTCACAATTCCAGTTTCTATAAACTTTGGGATGAGCTCAGAAAGGTAGTTTTCTCAGTCACCAGTCTCCGCACTCTCATACAGATAATCTTTAAGATATGTTCCTTTTAATCGTACGAATTTGATATTTTTCACATGGGTTGCATTAATCAAACTGTATTCTCCACGTCATAATATTTTGTTTTTACTCTTTCATTTAGTTGCAAATAATTTTCATTAAGCTGTACCCTGTTGTATGTACGCTTTCTCTTTTCCTCTTATTTGAAAACATATATATATATATATATATATATATATATATATATATATATATATATATATACATCAGTTAAACCATTTATCTTAACGTTATCTAGTGATTCTAGTTTTTTGTTCTTCTTTCTTCATGTTTCTAGCTGCAGAATGTATGTCAGTAATATATAAATATAAACCTACTCAACAAAAAGTTGAGTTCCCGGGGAATATTTACTTTAATGTGTCTACTTGCCATAGCATGGTACAGATTCAGTTCCATTTGTGGAGCCGCTAGTGTTACATATCTTTTCTACTGATCCAAACATTCTCAAGTTTTTCTCCCAAATGACTGTTATGAGAAAACTTGCCAAAAAGGCAAAATCCTTGATAGCATATTTTGCAAAGAGGCTAGCTGCTTCCCTTGGTAACAAGAATTTGTATACACAGCTTATTATTACAATTGTTGTCATTGTATTGCTGTTAATATTTTCGTTGTTCATTATTTATCTATTCTATGAGCAAATTTAGTTATTCCTTTAATATGTTTATGGTTGGGTTGATTGAGAACATGTTATTTTATTTTCTCGATCCAGTTCATTTTTTCTGTTTAATATTTTAAATTTATAAGCCACATTTTTCAAGGCTAAAACAAAAAGCAAGGAGGTGGACAAGCACGCAAACCTCTGGAGAGCAAAAGCAATTTACATCATCTTTTTGTTTGTTTGTTTGGTAAACCATCTTCCTGTATGTATTTTTTTCCTGCAGGAGTGCGAGGAGCTGATGACGAGAGGAATAACTGGGACGGGGGAGGGGTTTGATCTTCCTGGGAAACGTTTGGGGGGGTTTTCTCGTCAACCCCCACTTTCATCTATCCGACAAGTTGCACTGACTGCAGCAGAAAAGAGAGCTCGTGTTGGGTCTCTCTTACCTCATGGACCCAAGCGCTTGGGTGGTGACAATGATATTATGGTTGCACTTAGTCCAGTACAAGCTGCAGCAATGGCTGCAGAAAGGAGACTTCAAGATGATATGTGGTGTGGGTATGAATCTTTTGGAGGATCTGAGGAAGAAAAGAGTAGTTCTGACATACCCCAGACTGTTGGATCAAAGGCTGCGCCATCTGCTAATAATTCAAAACAGGCTGGTGGTTCTGAATCTCGCAGTGCAAACACAAGGCTTTGCAAAAAGAGCCGTTTGTTAAATAATGATACATCTGTTCTGCCGTCCAAGGGGGGAGAAGAATCTAGTTTGATGGGCATAGCTGCACAAGCTTCAACATCTGTGTGCATACAAAATCATAAGGCATCAGACAGTTTTGAGGATAAAGTAATTTGGGAATGTGGGTCCTGCACATTATTTAATCCGGTACGTGCTTTGGTTCTTATATACATGATATTTTCTGCATTTTTCGTATGCGAAGATTACTTTTCATGCACTGACGTATAAGAAGGATTGATATCGGATGAAGTACTGATGCTGAACGACTTTTCTTTTTTGTTATAGTAGATGATTAACCCAAATAAACTAGGAGAATCATTCCCTTAGAAGATGCATGAGAACTCCTGTCTGTGTTTAACGAAACCTGTCTCCCTCCTTATTTCCTTAAAGCCTCTCAATAGCAAATAAGTCCCTCAGATTACTTGTATTTCTAATGGAGCATATGTGATATTATAGGTTAGGATTTGAATAAGCACATCTGAGTGAATACATAATTGAGGTATGACCTCTGATTTTTGAGATAGTAATGCTTCCATATGAAGCTCCACCACATTTCGCTCCCCGTGTTTCTTGTTGTAAAGATATTTGTCTTTTCATATTCATATTGTATTTAGTCCTTATAGTTGGAAGTTACCCAATTAATCAACTTGTGAAGCTTCAGTTCCTCGAGAATGAATACACCACATTTTAAATGAAATTTATTGGTTATGAATCATAGTAAAAAGTTTATCCTTTTTATATGTTTTGTGAAAGTAAATCTGATATTGGGATTCTATCTAGATTTTTGAAGCACCTGGCCCTGCGAGTACCTTTTACCTGTATATCTCTTCCTGTTTTCCTTTTGCTTCTATTGTTTTTCTGTAAGCTAATGAACAAGTGAAAACTTTTGAACGTTTTGTATGTCATTTCAGTCATTAGCTCCAATATGCAAAGCTTGTGGTAGTGAAAAGCCCAAAGATGATGGAGCTAAGTTCAAAATGTGGTCTTGCAAATTTTGTACCTTAGAAAACAACATGCTCTTGGATAAATGTGAAGCTTGTGGACAATGGAGATATTCATATGGACAACCAGTGTCTACGCAGACTCCTAATTCTGGTACCTAGGGCTTGGAATCCATTTATCGGGTACCCTGTACAGATGATGGAAGTTATTCGGCAAGTACTCGTGGTTATATATATTTACACACAATCCACTTGTGTACCTGGGTGCATGTGAATGCTGGCATTTTAGTATTTGGTTTCATTCTCCTTTTTGAAAGCAACAAAATATATTAACTTTTTGTAAATAGCATGCTCTTATACATTCTTACGCATTCTACTTGTGTAATTTGAACGGCCAGACTTGTGTCGTACCATGAAAATGCATAGATTTTTCTCTATGCTTTACTAATTGCAAAAAGCAGAAAATTTTAGTTTTAGAAAGACCGCTGCTGTTCACAGGGCTGTGATTTTGTTCACAGGCACGTAAATTTACATTTTGCTTTTTCACTTTTTGGAGTGCACCACCACAGGGTCAATTTCCGCCACCGTTGTTCTCCGACTGACCACCACCAGTATCAGATAATGAAGATCAAACCCAGCCTTTCTATTATATTATCCTAACTTTTTTCAAACAGGGTTTAGATTTGTTTTTGTTATTAACCACGGTTTAGGTTTATTTCACAAAAAAGAAAAAATTAGTTTAACTGATAATAAAAACAATGATCTTAACAACTCATATTTAGCTTTTTTCTTGAAATCTTTATTTGAACAATGATTTTGAGAAAGCTTAGCTGATTTTAGAAACCGAAATTAGGAGGTATCCAGAGAAACTGTTGAAATCAAGTGAAGTTGAGTTGAGGCAAAAATTAGAAATTTATATTTTATAAAATAACTAGAAAATGACCCGTGCCGTAACGGCCCGGGCTTTGAGGTTATACTCCCATTTAGTGTGATATAATGTTTCTTATATATAAAAGTGATTTGATGCATAAAATAAGCTCCTTTGGTTTTGTTTTACTGTCAATCCACCATTAACCCATTCCAAATAGAGCATCCAAAATTTGTCCTAGAAATTTTATTCTGTGTTCAAACGTTGGAAATTCAAAATATATTTATCCACACTCTAAATGATAAGTTAGTCCTGTTTGGTAGTTACAATGGTCTCCAAATGTAACATGTCAGATCTCTTGTGATGATAATGAAGATCACCTTAACGCTATCTTAGTTACAGTTCCTTTCACATTACGTATGACCATATGTCTGGGCAAGCAAACATATGATGACGGGCACATATGACATTTACTTCCACTGACGATAGGTCTTCGTCGGTCCGTATGCGCCAAGTTTATATTTTTGAGATTATTCAATATATTTCTAACAATTAAATTACTGGTTTTAAATATTTCGCTCCCAGTACTGCATTTGATAGATTTTTTTTACCGAAATCATCTGTTTTACGTAAATATTATTTTTTTAATATGATTTTAAGTAAATATTCACTTGTGATTCATCATTAAAAATATAAATTCCTTGTTCAGTTATTGAGTTTGCCTGTAATATGAGTGTAAGAAGACAACGAAAGACAATTCCTGATAAAACAAAATCCGGTCGTAAGTCAAATTCAAATACATGGTTATTTTATACCAAGTAAAAATTAGCAGGTGCTTCATGAATCTGCAAAATTACACTGTCACAGTCTTATGACGGTCTACTTTATAAAAACAAAATGAAACCAAATAATTGCTTCAACTTGTCCGTTCGATAACCTGATAATCGAAAATTGAATATCCTTGGTGATTTTCTGTAAAAGCAGACACACTTTTTGGTTATCTTGTGGGGCATGATGAAGATGTTCTGGAGTGGAACCGCAACATATCCCCTTTGTATACAATTCTCAATGTATTGTTTCAAAGACTTTTGGTAAGATTTCTTTTCATTTTCATGATGTGAGTTAAGGCTATTGAGGTGGTATCAGCATATCATGGTGTCTGTACTCCGGCCATTATTTTACTGGTATTGATGACTCAAATAGTGGTAGGTCAGTAATATATTGAGGTAGGGATAATCAATGGAAATCGTGAAAGCTTGAAACGCTACCCCTTATTAAATTTGATAGTTGATGCCTTTCTGCATGTTTTCCATATTTGATCTTTTACTGTTTAAATTATTATGCAAACTTCCAACTCCCATTGTGTATCGACTGTTTCCCCTATGCAATATTAATATAGCTGAGCAGATAATTATGTGGAGTGGAGCAGTGGTTGTTTCCTGATGCATATTTTAAAAAGACTTAAATTTGTGAAACCATAATAAATCTTTGTCTAATAGGTGATGGAGTTCAATTACATGCATTTTGCTAATGGGAAATATTTTTGTTGTTCAAGTAACGTTAAGATACAATCATATGCGGCACCATGAGAAACTTCAATAGTAGTAATACACTAAAACAAAAGGTTAAAACTAATAAAGTAATGGAAAAGGTTGTGCGACAAATATCACAGTTTTTAAAAGTTGACAAATGCTCCATTTTTTCATTACATACCTCAACTATAAAAAGTTAGTGAAACAATGTCAGTAGCAGCACTAAGTGCACATATATTACAAAACATCCGTTAACAGAAAGTGCAAAAATTTATATCGAAGTTCCATTCCATGCGATTCATTCCATGTTTGAAGGTTAGCTATCAATGCACTGTTTAATCTGTCTGAAACTACAATTGCTTCGTCATGATTGTATATGGAGTATCCACAGCCCCTTCGTATATTGCCTTCTAGCGTTGCTGAATGCATGAAACCCTCATCTTTGTAACATTTACCTTTTAAAAAGTTTGTTTACAAAATCATCTCAGGCTTTATAGACTGAGAAATGGAATAATTTTTACAGGTGGTAATGTGAGCCCTGAAAATTCTAAATTCTACAATAATATCAAAAAAGAAACACTTTTACCCTCCATATTGTATTAAAGCATTCCTCGGCACAGAAATAAAACGGCAACTGCGATGAAACTACCTTGAATCAACGTCACTACTATTGACAACCACAATTCCTATTGTGTCTACTGCTTGAACCTTTGGTTTCTTATTTCTCTGTTTATAAGTCAATTGACACAGACCCAAAAAATAAATAGCGATACTATCTCTATAAGTTTGACTACGTTTAGTTAATAATTAAATGGGAGGACAACATGAATCTTACCACAGTTCTTCTTCCTAGGATGGCCCAAAAAAGACGTTAAGCCGATAGGCATCTGTGAAGTCTTCTCTCAATCTTGTTATACAAAGAGCGATGGGTGAAAACACTACTCCATCGCATGAATGCACAGATAACACGAACCATATACATCACTAAAAATTCATTAGAAAAGAGTTGGTCACATTGGTCATTAGAAAACATGAGTTATTAATTAGCTTGAGATTGATTTTGTGCATGATAAGTCAGTTATACCAAGAATTCATCATGACACCACATAAATTAGGATAAGATTCATGTTTAACTCTGTTTGAGAGAGATAAATCAAAAACATGTGATCCATAAAATCCAAAAACAGATTGATGACAGATAGAACCCAAATTATAAAGTATAAACCACCACACGATAAGACATGTTGATCATTTTCAAGCCGATAGCAGCACTGGATATAATAAATTTGTCTCTCGTGGTATTTAAGAGATCATGAGAGAATAATATTGACAAATTCAAATGTTAAGTAAGCAAAGCATTTTCAGTTTTGTCCAAACAGAGACTAATCCATAACAAACAGAGACTAATCTATAAAATTATATGGAAATGTTGTTGTACTCAAAGGCCACTAATGAAAACTTAAAACTCAAAATTAGATATTTCGACATATGGTCAAAATACATGAATATATATAACACAAATTAGCCATTATACTACCATTATAACAATTGACTATTATTATCACTGAACCCTATAGTACATCCATCAAACCCATTGTTATACAAACATACATATTAAACGAATGTATAAGCCCTAACAGAGATGGAAGATGCCAACGAACAATTTAGTGTTAAGATTAAGTGTCAAGAAACCCAAGACACCTCAAAATTGTCAGACAAATCATAGCAGCCTATGATTCGAATATATACTATAGATAAACTAACGATTTCATTAACAGGATAATGCTCCCGGTTATCTAAAAGAATAGTCCAATCCATTTCGCAATAAGTTAGGTGATCCAATTTGGTTAGTCAGCAAATATTTACTGTTGGGCAGAAATAAAAATATATTGGAGCGAAAGATGTACTCTTCCACAAACTGCAGTCCGATGACCTCACAATCTCATCTATCTAAGCTAAGAGTATCGTTTCCAAACAGACATCCTAGTCCCTTTTTTTCAAGTAGTGATAACAGTTGCGTACCTCTGCAAATTCTTGATCGACATACATTTGTGTTATGCAAAACAACATATTAAAATTCATGATAGTAACTTATACATAGTTCTCATTTAGTATACTAATTTATACACAATACTAACCTTGGGTGTTCATATCACATTTTCCGTCTTTAGCCTTGTCCGGGTAATCTTCTTCGGTTCTTTAGCCTTGTCCAGGTAATCTTCTTCGGTTTCGATTTTACCATTCTTAATGATGCACTGGAACCCATATTCCGTAAGACCTCCATCACATCTTTGGATGTAAGATGTATCACAGTCCACAAACTCTTGTTTACACAGTGCACTCAGATCTCTAGTAATGATCTTTTTTACACCTTCCACTGCAGCAACAGTTGAGAAAGCCCAACAAATGATCCCTCCAATTTTCAAAAATCCACAATTTCAATAACAAAAATAGATTCAAAAAGGAAAAAAAAAAGATACAACAACGAATGAGACTAATCATAGTATAAATTGAGGTTTCTTTGTTAGAAGCTTCATTGTCATTATATGTAACTTATCATTCTGCATCATGCAAGAAATAGAGCCCTCAAGCAGCTCTTATGGAAACTTTTATTGGTTGAGGGCCTCCAGCATAAGCAAGCAGAGAAATGGAACAGTTTGCCATGATAAAATAGATTTCATTTTTTTTTCTTGAGTACAATAATAAAAAAAAAATATAACCGCCATTCGTATATCCAAAATGACTTTCTGCAGCGAACAACTGAACTAATTAAAGCTTAGTGAATTATCAAAAACAAAAATTCGGAAAAATGAATAAAAACCCACATTTCATACTATCCAAAATTAGAGAAAGTCACATCTGGGATTAACCATGGAGCAATTACCTATGATGGAAATTCATAACAAAATTTCGGAAATTCATAACAATTGTTGATTAAGGTATCGCCTAACAGAATTAAAAATCAAAGTCAGAAATTACCTAAGATGGATGGCACCTCTTTTCCGAAAACAACAGTTGAAACCTGCAAACAATGAACTTAGAAACTTGAACTAAAAAATCAAACGAAAATTGAAAAGAATTAAAGAAAAATAAGGGTAGAATCAAACTAAAATTGAAAAGAATTAAAGGATAAAAAACGACAATTACCTAGCAGTGTTGAGAGAGAATGCGTCTGAAACATGGTAAGATGATGACCTATGTTGGTGTTTATATAGAGGAACATTTTTAACGTATGAGTGATTAACGGTCTTCAATGTCGACAATCACAGGAGATCTCTGCCCTAATTTCGTTTTGATAATGTGTACGGAAGAAGGGGATAATAATGGAGGAATCATAATGTGTAGCGGACGAAGAGGATAATATTGAGGAATCAATCTGAGTGGTTGGATCTGGGCGTAAAACATGGATTGATTTTCAGCCACGATTTGTCTTTCAACTTTGGGAGATTTTGAGAGCAAATGGTAGCCGTGGATCGCAATAAATTTTCCAACTGGAACCGTCGGATCATACAAAAATCATTTGTTTTTGTAAGATAGATGTTTCATCATTCATGAGCTATCTGTATTTTAGTTCATCATGGCTTGTTACTAAAATTACCAAAAGAAAATATAAATTATCTATCTATATTATAAGAGACAATGGTGTTTTTCTATATGGACGGTTGTTCACAATTTGGACATATAAAGCATGGTTCAGATTGAGCCAATACGAAATCTACATTGGGTACATTATTTATATGTCCCTACTTTTAGAAGCCAACAAATATATCCTTCCCCAAAATAAATATATCCCTACCAATTTCAGGAATTAAAAACCGGATTTATTAGATTACTAAAATGCCCCCCTATATATTCCACGTTATACTAGATGCGACACATTAAAACTTCATTTTCATTTTCAGTTTCTCTGGTTCTCCATCTTCTCTCACTCACTCCGCCACAGTCACTCACGATCTGTCATTAATTCACTAGCCGTTGCAGAGAAATTGATAGACTAGCCGTTGAAACTGAAAATCAACTTCGTTTCTTTCTCTCTGATAATCAACAGACCATGATCTACAAAGGAAACTGAAAAAGAAACTGAAAATCAACCGTATAAATTAGGTTTCATCAGAAAACATAACCGATTTCACTTTCGTTTCATCGTCAACGTTTCATCATCAACGTTTCATCATCAGAAAACCTATTTGAACGATTTGAAGATTTCAAAATTGAACAGGTAAAACCCTAATTTTCCGATGTCAGATTTAATTGATGCATGTATGTTTTGGTCTTGATTTTGTTAATGTAATGATTATATGTTAGTATTTGGCAGATAATTGCACTGCGATTTACTAACTAGGTTTGATTTTGATCTTGTTTAGTTAGTTTTGAGTTTTGGTTAGTGTTCTTGGAAGGAAATGATTTCTCGTCAAATCTGAGTATTTTGTATGTGACTAAAACAAGCATAATTTGAAGATTTTGAATGTTTGCTAGTTATGTTGATATTTGTCTTCAAATTTTTGGTATTATTTTGCTCAGATGCAAATTTGTTCAACTGGTAAGTGTTTGAAAAATGTGGTTCTGGATGTTTGGTTGATTTAGCTATTTTTGTTCAATTTAAGGGATCAACAGCAGTTGTTGATCCAAAAAAACAATTGGATCAACAGTGGAAGTTGATCCAATATAGGGGATAAACAACAACAGTTGATCCAAATAAAAATTGGATCAACAGTACAAGTTGATCCATGGTATACAATTTTGTTTTACTGTTGATGTGTTTCTGAAGGATTTTTAGATTTTTTTTGTATCAACAGCAGTAGTTGATCAAAATAAAAGGGATCAACAATAGAAGTTGATCCAATTTAGGGGATAAACAACTGCAGTTGATCCAAATAAAAATAGGATAAACAATAGTAGTTGATCTATTGTATGCAATTTGTTCTACTATGAAAATATGAATGCTAACTATAATAATTTTTGAACTCAGGTTGAGAAGACATAATGCATAGAAGATCGCCAAGGATATTAAGGAAGAATCAAAATAAGAAGGGCACGCAAGAGATTAGGCAAGCTAAAGAACCAAAACAAAATGTGAAGACCAAGAAGAAAATTGAAGAAGAGCTAACCAGAAAGAGGAAGAACAAGAATACAAATGAAGAACGAAATGTGAAACAAAAGAAGAAAGTTGAGGAAGAACCAGAACAATCGGAATCAGAATCCAAAGAAGAAGAAGCACAAGAAAAATCAGATGATCAAGATTATGAAGAAGAGGAAGATAAATCTGAAGAAGAAGCAGAAAAGAGCAAACCGAAGAAAGTCGTCAAAGGTAAAAACATAGATTGTAATATTTGTGTTGATATAACATAGATTGTACCCTATATATAACAATGTTGTTTAAAATATCGAAAACAATATGTAAATGATTGAGCTTCATGTATGCAGGCGAGTCAAGGGCGAAAGAAGAAGAATCGGAATCAGAATCCGAAGAAGAAGAAGAAGGGCAAGAAGATTCAGATGATCAAGAGTCGGAAGAAGAGATTGTAAAATTAGCAGAAAAGGGAAAACCGAAGAAAGTCATAAAAGGTAAAAAAAAATAGATTGTAATATTTTTTACAACAACAGGCCGAAAGAAAAATGATATAACAAAATGATATGTGTGCTGGTATATATATATCTAACTATGTTGTTTGAAATATTGAAAACACAATGATTGATCTTCATGTATGTAGGCGGTTCAAGGCCTAGAGCAAAACCACAACAAAAGCTGAAAACCAAGAAGGTGTAATAAGAAGAATCGAAATCAGAATCCGATGAAGAAGAGCAACAAAATTCAGATGAAGAGAATCAAGAGGAGAGCAAACCAGAGCCACATCTCAAAGGTAAAAACATTGACTCTTTAATGAAATAATATGTGTAAGCAATCATAGTTTTGGATCAACAGTCACAGTTGATACAATAAATATGTGTAATCAATCATAGTTTTGGACCAGCAGTCACAGTTGATCCAATAAATATGTGTAAACAACCACAGTTGATCGAATAAATCTGTGTAAAATATCACATTTGATCCAATAAGAAGTAGTTAAAAGCATGAACTGTGATTACACATATTTATACGCCGCACCTCACTCGGGGGCTACGCTCCCTCGTGAAAATATATTATGGGTAGAATGTGAGAAAACAAAAGTTTATTGTCAAAAATGAAAATGAAAATGATTTGAGTTTCATGTATGCAGGCAAGTCGAGAGCAAATGAAAAAAGAATCAAAGGAGGTCTCCAACCATTGGATGATATGGGGAATTTTCTATGCAAAAAGTTTGAAGTAGAAGATGCAAATAACAAAAAGAAATCGATACTTGCAAAAGCACTGAAGGAATCTCCATATTGGGACTTAATCAGCCCATTTTATGTAATAGACAAGAGAATGATTGGTAAATTGGATGAACAAGATTAATCTTACAATGCAGCTGCTGATAACTGCATTTGATCCAATAACCAGAAAGTTCAAATTTGGAGAAAACGAATAATGCTCTCTAGAAGCAAGAGATTTCGCTTTGATATTCAAGATGAAAAGACTGATAGAGAGTGAAGAATTGAAGCAGCAACTGCACCCGAAGAAAGGAATTGACTACAACGAATTCTTAAATACAAAGTTCAGACCAGAAAAACCAAAAGATTGTCCAGACGCAATAATGAAGAATGGGGTTGTAAGCAAACTGAAAAATGAAGTATAAGATGAGTCTGATCCGGTGCATTTTGTAAGACTTTTCGGTATGTGGTTATGCACGGTTTTCTTTTTCCCAAATACTGGTATGACAGCCTTCCCAAAGAAATAGTTGCCTCATATATTACTGATGGATAAAGTGTCATGGCCGGATCATGTTGTGGAATGTTTGATTTCGAACCTGGCAAACAAGAAGGATACACAATTAGCTATCGGTGGCTGCACAACTCTCCTAATGGTAAGAAAAAACGTTAATTCTGTAAAAGTAAAATGTGTATTGTTGTAGAGAGTGAAATACATACTATTGGATAAAAACTAACATTGTTGTTTATACTATGCAGTGTTGGTTTTGTGAACGTACCAAAAACTACATCGACAAAAGGAATAATTTTGAAAATGCAACTCCGAGATTCCTACGATGGGACCAGAACGCATTGTGCAAGCAGCTTGTAGCTGATTTTAGTAAGGAAGTCAACAAGAAGGAAATCGAGATGACTTGGTTCCGCAAGATGGTAATTTTTTTTTACTATATTTATCTTTACTATTACAAATGTATCATCTTTTTTGTAGATCAACAAAGGAAGTTGATCCAATTTTTACTATCTTTATCTTTACTATTACAAATGTACCATTTTTTTGTGGATCAACAATGGAAGTTGATCCATGTGAATGGGATCAACATCCAATGTTGATCCAGTTTTACTGTCAGTTTTTTGTGGATCAAGAATGGATGTTGGTCCATGTGAATGGGATCAACAGCCAATGTTGATCCAGTTTTACTGTCTACAATATTTTGATTTGTGTTGATCATGCTTCGCAGTTTCATCAAGACTTTGTTGATCCAGTGTCTGCTGAAGAGAACTATTTAATTGACATATCGGCACCTGCAAGAGAACTGGAACAAGATAGGAAAAAGATAAAGGAACTAGAGGAATAAAACATCCTTTTTGATTGTGACAGGCATGAGATTCATTACATGGACAAAGCTCAAATCAAAATGTTTGTCCACAACACGATATTCTTGAGAGAGCTGTATGAGAGGAACAAGGAAAAACTACAGTTGCAAGCTGGAGAACCGGAGCGACTTGCTGATATTGACAAGAACATAAAGGAATGGAAGGAAGAAGAAAGGATTTTTCAGGAATCACTGAATAAAAATAAACCAGTGTATACAGGGAAAGAATTTGAAGGTTTGGAACTCGAAGATTTGTTCACACAGCAACAAAAAGGCGAATCATCTGGAAAAGGTAATCAAGATGAAATGAACTCTGTGGCAAATGATCAACCAACAGATGTGAATGAAACTAGAGTAGACATGGAAGTGGATAATTCTGCGGCTGTGAACAATGAAGACACTCAAGAAATGAACGATTCGTTGGGAACTGAAGATGGAACTCAATGTACATTGGGAACTCAAGACAGTTTTGGAACTCAAGATAAGTTTTTTCAGAAGGGTTTTCAAACTGGAATGACGTATTCGGAAAAACAAACAAGTATCAAAAATAAGGAGAGTTGGAAGAAAGGATTTCATGCAGGAATAGAAGTAAAGAAAGCTGATGACTTAGAGCTCAATACTGTGGTCGAAAACGTTGCAGAGCTTGATTCGGTGGTGGAAAACATTCCAATATCTGCTGGAATAGTAGAAGATAAAGGTGACATACAAATGGAAGAGAAGAGTGCGTCTGTTGAGAAGAAGAATGATGACATACCAGCGGATCTGATTGTGTTTGACACTCCTCCACTTTCAATAATAAAACCTGATGAAATTTCTGCTAATGTGCAAACAGCTCCCTCACAACCGAGTTTCGGTGCAATAATGGATGAGGTAGATCGTGAGGCAACACAACAAGCAGAAGAGGTTGAAGAGCGAAGTGAAGAGGTTGAAGAGCAAAGTGAAGAGGATGACAATACACAAGGAGCTGCAATACGCGCAGGATTGAAGAAATTGTTTAATTTGGATGCAGTTGAGGAGCAAACTGAAGAGAAAACCGAATCAGAAGAACAATCCGATGGTACAAAAGCATCAGAAAAACCACAGGTCAGTTCTCTTGAGAAACGGGTGAAGAAGGGAGAAAGGCCGAAGAGAAAGCCGTATAAACTTCGAAGTCGAACACCTCCTGCTAAGTGTAGAAGGGGACAAAGGAAAGGTGGAAAAGGAAAAAAGAAGCAGAAGAAATTTTAAGCAATTGACCTCGACACTCTCGGCAGTCAAATTGACAACACACCAGCAGAACCCACAAAACTGATGAAGTCAAAATAACTAAATTTGTGGAAAAAATTCAATGATAGCGAAAGAGAAGTCATCGAGCCATTCTTTGAGAATGCAACTGAATGGTATGTAATAACATATTCGAAGTCAAACACCTCAGTTCACATAGTTATTTTTAGGGTTATGCTAGCTCTTTTTAATAACATATTCATTTGTTGTTTATTTTGCAGCGAGAAAGCTTATAGTTTTTATTTCTGCAATCAAGATTTCGAAGTAGTCATCAATGGGAAGTTCATACAGTGTCTACTGAATAATCAAAACATTCATGCTGAGATTGTTGATTACTACATCAACTTGTTGAAATCAAAGATGGATTCGCCGGATAAACCAGATTACAAGAACCACATCATTCTCTCAACAAATGATTATGTAAGTAACAGAAAAATCTTAGTTTGTTTTGTATGTCAACAACAATTGTTGATCCAAATAAGTTGGATCAACAACCATTGTTGATCCAGATAGGTTGGATCAACAACTATTGTTGATCCAAATAAGTTAGTCTGATTATGAATGAATGTTACAGGTATGTATAGCATGAGGAGTTTAATTGCAAATACGATATGTTGTTCATTTTATGTTGTTCTATGGTTACGATATCACAGTTGCATTTTTTTGTTGACAAATGTAGCTTTTGTTTATAATGTAGATGATCCATAACATGCAAAACTAATATATTTGTTTAAAAATATTGATACAGCCGATATTGGGGATCGCATTAGCCACTAAAAATATGGCAAAGGTAGAGAGATGTGGGGTTCCAGAAAAGGTGAGGACCAGTTACACAGGGAATGTTGAAGACACATACCTCATCATACCAATGTGCTTGACTGACAAGGACGGTGTTGGATACCATTGGGTGGTGATGGCGTTGGTAAAAGAAAAATGGATAGTGTACAACTCTGCAAGGCGAAACGCAGATTACAAATGGCAATATATGGGGATGATAGTACCACTGACTCAATGGATGAATGAAATGGGCCACAGAGATCCTGAGACAGGTGGTAATATCGAGACAAGCTTCTCACATTGCACTGTACCAGCACAAGACGGATGCGACTGTGCATTGCACACTTGCATGTACATGAAGAATTTGGTGAAGCATGGAAACTGTGAACACCTATCTGAAATCACTAACTTAGATGAGAAGTTGAACAAGAAGCGAGTGAAGATTGCAGCAAGAATCTTGTCAGAATTGGGTTCATGGAAGAAACCGGAACAATTTCCTGATTCAGCTACTAACTCTATTCAACAAAAAATCCAATTGCAAGACTCAGTTGAACCAGTAGTTGATCCAGTAGATGAAGCATTAGCTGAACCATTAGAGTGAGCTTGATGTCATAGTCTATTCATGGTCTGTAAACAAAATCTAACTGTAGTTTTAAAAATACTTATCTTAGTAAGTAAATCTTATTGTAGGTCTGATTGAATTGTTATGAACCATTATGAATGAATTATTTGTTACAGGTATTTGTTTTGTCTGATCATTTATGGATGTATTTGTTGTATGATTATGGATGAATGTTACAGGTATGTATAGCTTGAGGATTTTATTAGCAAATACAGATGGAGCCATGCAATTTTTTTTGTTTGTTTTGTGTGTCAACAACCACTGTTGATCCAGTTATGTTGGATTATGTTGGTCTGATTATGAATGAATGTTACAGGTATCCAAAGCTTGAGGAGTTTTACTAGAAAATACAGTTATGTTGGTCTGATTATGAATGAATGTTACAGGTATGCAAAGCTTGAGGAGTTTTACTAGAAATACAGATAGAAGCATGCAATTTTTTTGTTTGTTTTGTGTCAACAACCATTGTTGATCCAAATAGGTTGGAACCCAAGAACAATGTTTCCACACAATAGTGTCAACAACCTGTAAAATCAATAAACCTGGAACCTGCCAACTGACATATACTTGAGAAACAAAACAATAGAATTCATAACAACAGATAAGAATGTATGTCATTAAAAAAAATAACAAGTGCAAACCAAAAAAGAAAAAGAAACACCAAACTGGTAAGAAACCTAAAACAAGTTTGTTCATAAACACCACAAGAACTTCAGAACAACATCCTCTTCAAGAAGCTGGAATGAGACTCCTTGCGAAACGTTGGTGCACGAGGAGCCAAAGGAGCTCTGCGACATGTTCGACGGTTGTGAAAGGTCGGCATCCCACACTGGCCACACTTCCTCTTCTTCCGCACCTTTTCACGAGAACCCTTGTACCTAACACCTTTAGGTCTTCCAGCTTGTTCTCGACCACCGGTGGGAGGCAAAATATACCCTTTTTCATTAATTCCAGGTGGCTTCTCAGAGTCAGGAATAGGATAAATGGGTCGAGAGTACAACCTTCTATAGTAGTCAGAAGTATAGTAAGGGCTGATGTAGTTGTACTGTTCATCATTTCCAATCTGCAACATTGATTTCATTGCATGAGTGCAAGGAAAGCTATGTTTTTGCCACCATTTGCAGGTGCAAGTTCTAGAATCCAAGTCGACAGTATGCTTCCCAGTTGGAGAAATGATCTCAAATACCTTCTCACTTGCTCTCCGAAACCTGTATGCACGACAGTCGTTTATCCTCTTGTTAAACATTGATTGCATACGAGGAGTGAGCCTTGTAGTCCACTTGTTAGACTCCACTAACCTCTTGTAATTCTGCTCCATTACCTTAGCACGAATAACATCAACAAGCTCAAGTGCTGGAAGCGGATTATCATGCTTAATGACGTTGTCAAAACTCTCAGCAATATTAGATGTGTTCTCACCCCACCTTTCTCCTAGAAATGCATGAGCAGCCCAATTCTCGAATGGAATCTTCATCATCCAAGCAAACACTGAATCCAACTTTAGATTACTCATACTCTTCGCAGCAACATAAAAAATTTCCTTTGTTAATGCAGTGTAGCACTCTTCGAATAACTGGACTGTAGTTTGTCTACTCCTGCCCTTTGGAACAGGAATATTTCCTTTCATATGGTACAAGCAGAACGAATGGAAGGCATTTGGAAAGACTTCAGGCACATGCTTCAAAAGGCCGATTCCACGATCTGATATGATGGTCAGTGGACGATCTTCACAAATAAAACCCTTCAAATTGGTTAAGAACCATTGCCAACTATCACAATTTTCACTTTCGATAATTCCAAATGCAACTGGATAGATCTCTACAAAAACCAAAAAACAAAGATAAGTCACCAGAAACAAAAATAAGTGACCAGTAACTAGTGTCAACAAACAAAGTTGATCCAATAAAATATGTGTAAGAAATCAAAATTTTGGATCAACAATCACAGTTGATCCAATAAGAGGTAGTTAAAAGCAAGTATTTCAATGCAGACCAAAAAAAAGCAGTCTAAACTAACCTAAGCTACATATAGAATGTGAGAAACCTAGATAAATTTATCAAGAAAATGAATGCATAACAATGGATCAACAGTAACAAGTTTAAACATTCATGGATAAAAAATGAAAAAAAGTAAAAGGTTAAAAATCACACCTTGGTAACCAGTTTTGCCGCAAGCAACCATAAGACCACCTTTGAACTTCCCAGTGAGAAAGGTACAATCGATAAATAGCATCGGACGGCAGTAATTATTGAAACCAGTTATAGAAGCTTCAAAGGCCACGAAAAACCTTTTGAACCGACGTGTCACACTATCAGACTCAAAATTCACGACGCTTTCAGGATTGTAATGTTCAATGGAATCTTTATACCAAACAAAGTCTGAATAAGACTTGATGTCATCACCCCAAAGAAATTGCTTGGTGAATTGTAAACCGTAGTATGCCTGATTATACGTGAGGTCAACTCCATATTCCATTCGGAGTAAATCTATAACGTCAGAGGCAGTCTTCTTATTCTTAGATGCTCGTAAATCATCTGCCAAAATATCCTTCATAAACGATTTTCTCATCCTAACTTTTGATGGGTCTGAATTATCTAAGCTACATGAATGCTCTCTAATGTATCTCTTGCACTGAAATACACATTTTGTATTGGCGAGGAGAGAGGCGTGAAACCTCCAGGGACAATTTTCCTTCTTTTTGAACTTGCACTCCACAGTGTATCGCACAAGGTCACTCTTCTTCAATTTGTATTTGCGACCACTATTTATTCCATACTTTGTAACACAATCCTTAACTTCTTTAATACCACCTTCAAACAACTTCCCTACTCCAGTTAAGATGTTGACCCAAACATCAGACTTCTTCGGGATCTTTTTGATCAAACACATATCATCAGTGACGTCTTCCAATACAGCTAGCTCATCGCTTGAAACACAACTTGATGATGACGAAGAAGCAGGAGCAGGAGAAGAAGAAGATGATGAATAAATATAATCAACACAGGTGCTTAACTGGATTTCAAACTTCACCAAGTCAATCCCTTGTGAGATGCAGTAGTGAATGAAAAACCTCAAATCCAAATCATGATTGATGACATTTGAGATCCCTTCTACAGTGTAACTAAAAAGTATGAGTTATTCAGGAACATAAGGCTACTTTTGTTTCACCACACTTATCATCTCCTTGACAGTAATTGATCCTGAAACAGGATGCGAGATGGTCTGATTGCAAAATTTGAACTCTATAACAACCATCTTTGGCCTGCAATAAATAATAAACAGATAGTGGTATTCAGAAACTATGGATCAACAATCACATTTGATCCAATAAATATGGATCAACAATCACAGTTTTGGATCAACAATCACATTTGATCCAATAAATATGAATCAACAATCACAGTTTTGGATCAATAATCACAGTTTATCCAATAAAATCTGTGTAATCAATCACAGTTGATCCAATAAATATGTGTAAACAATCACGGTTGATCCAATAAGAGGTAGTTAAAAGCATGAATTTTAATGCAAACCAAAAATAAAGCAGTCTAAACTAACCTAAGCTACATATATTATTACGTCGCACCTCACTCGGGGGATACGCCCCCTCGTGAAAGTTAAATTCAATGTAGAATGTGAGAAACATAAAATATAAGCAACATTATCAACAAAGTGAATGCATAATGATTACCTGAAATCTACCAGAGGAAAAAAAAACACAAAATACAAACATTTTGTGTTCAGAAATTTGGATCAACAACAACAGTTAATCCAAAATAAACTAAAAATCATCTTATTTTTTGTATCAACAGTCAAGGTTGATCCAAAATAATATCAACATCTCATCAAAAACATAATCATAATCTAAATTTCATCACAAACAAGATTCTTCAAACATTTCAGCATAAACATAAAACCTAATTTGATGAGAAGATCTAAGATTCGTACATGTTCAAGAGATGAATATGGATCTCGAGATCAAACTATATCAATATCACCCAATCAATCTAACAGAATAATCACGAAAATCAATCTTCCAAATAAATCACGATCTCTGCAACATCAACAAAAAACTGAAATCAAAAGTAAGGAAATATAAATCTGTGAAACGTACACGCAATCATCAAAAACAACTTTATTAATCTTCAAATAAAGATCAACATTACCAATTTGTTTCAGGAAAACAAATCTAGTGGTTTCTGTTGACTAATAATAATTGAAAAACGGACTCAAAATCTCTGATTATGTTGATTCAGATGAAGAATATGAACGAGGAGATGAAGAATTCCAATATCTATTTCCCTCTCTCGTCGATTCACGGAAAAAAAATTCAAATTTTTTTCACGAACTCACCTCTCTCATCTGCAGCTTTCTTCTCTCTCTTTCCGTTTAAAAACAGAAATTTGATTTGTATACGGAATATATAGTTGGGGTATATTTGGAAGTCCATAGTTGGGTATTGGGCCCCTGATGGACTTGTACAAGGAGAGGGACATATTTATGAAACCTGTTTTGAGGCATACTGAAATTTTTTGAGGCATACTAAATAATGCCAAAATAGGGTCACCAAATAAAAAATAACATCACCCCTTATCCACCCTTTTTGATAATGGCATAACTACCCTTACATAATTGGTGTTAATGATTATGATTAGATTTGATTAGCTAGGAATTTTAAGGATTGATTAAAAATTATATTATTAGTGGTGAATTAGTAGATAAATCAAATTTATGTGAGAGAGTTGGGATTCTTGAGAGGAAGAAGAAGAAGTGAAAAAAAACTTGGGTTTTGAATTTTGAGATTTTAATGATTAGAAGTGACCAAAATGTGTGATTCAAATCATAGGTAGACTTCTATACGAGGTTTAATTTCTTTTTATAAGTTGAATCTGTCAAAAAATTTAATTTTTAAAACCCAGATCTATTGACCAGATGAACAGTTCGGCTGATAACTTTTCGGATGAACCTCAGTTTTTTGAAAATATACCTAGGTTCGGCTGGAAAGTTATCAGCCGAACCTAGGTATATTTTCAAAAAACTGAGGTTCGGCTGGAAAGTTATCAGCCGAACCTAGGTATATTTTCAAAAAACTGAGGTTCGGCTGGAAAGTTATCAGCCGAACCTTGGTATATTTTCAAAAAACTGAGGTTCAGCTGAAAAGTTATCAGCCGAACTTCACTCTGTAACTGACGAATTTTGGTTCGGCTGATTCGAACAAAATCTAGCAAAGTCGCATTAGCCGAACATAGTGTTTCTCTAAATCATACACTAGGTTCGGCTCAAAATTGATACTCCAAGATCAGCCGAACTGATCTTCTGAAAACCCTAATTTCATCTTTGAAATCATATTTTATCGATCAAACAAAATAAAATCAATCAAAAACAAGATGGGTTTTTTACACATACATTCTAAAATACATATAAGAGCAATTGAGATTTGGATTTCGCACTCCAACATCGCTCACTTCGATTCGTGTTTGCTTTGCTTGATCAATTTCTTGATTGAATTTGAGTCCAAGATGTTTGATTTTAAAGTTTATTTTGATTTTTGATTTTTGATTTTAGGTTTTTGATGATAAGGGCACTCTAATAATTTAAATTGTTTAAGGATAATATAGGTAATTGCAGTACCTTTAGACACCCCTTATAAACCCACACTAGATAGTATAATGAATGAGTATGCCTCAAAAAAAATGAGTATGCCTCAAAACAGGTTTCCATATTTATTATGTGATAAGGACAATTGTATAACCCATCAAAAGTAGGGACAATAATTCAATTACCACATCTACATTTTGGGATGATAAAGGACGGTGTAGATAGAGCTTAATATTCTGACACTCCAATAACACTTTCCTGAACTCTTGGCTTTGTTCTTCCCATTACTCTTCGTTTTCAACTACAGCCGTTTCACTAGAGGCGTTACTCTTTATGCATCAATCTCAAATTAAATACTCTTTATGAAGAAAAAAAAGCTTGATGATCAATTTCTCATTACTTCTCCTGCTTCAAATCGATCTGTTTCATTCATGCGAGAACCGATCTTCATTATTTTCCCTCACCTCACCTCACCTTTTCGTAATCTCAAAATACAGTCTCTCTCCGACTGTGAGAGCATTTTCTAGAGCAGAAATGACAATGTTCGTGTGTTCATTCAACCGATTTGTTAGGATTTCAATCTAGGGTTACTATGTTGACCTCTACTTTTTAATTGTTAATTAGGCGATTTTAATTTGTGATTTAGGGCTATTCAGTAATGGAATTTTGTTGTTTTGATTGGATGAATAATGTTTCGTTGCAGGTTGTGGTTTACTTGGCGTCAGCGAAGTTGGTGTGTAGTTTCAATTTCCTTTTAATTCAAATTAGAATGCTAGGTTTTTTTTTTAATGTAATTTTTATTTATTTATAATATTTACATGTTCCTTCTGAAACTTTTGTTTTGATCAAATTTTTGTTTAAGACTGTACACCTCTAGATTTTGCACATTCTGGGTAAAACTCATACATCGTTTTAACTGATATTTTTAGAATTTCAGGAAATCGATCGATAGATTTGCACCAAAGATGGGACCAATAAACTGATCCTGGAAAGTACTTTTTTCGATTCTTTTCAACTATTGAACGGAAGTATATCGATTTCATCTCTCATATTCTCATCATAGTTTTCCCAGTATTCATGCTTCGCAGTATGTGTGGCTAAAATTTGCAAATTTAAGCTAAAATCGGTAGAGGAGAGTGCAGTAGATTCTTTCATTTAAAATTTTGCAGGGATATTTAAAAGTTGATATATACTCCAATGCTTGATTTCTTGCTGAATCTGTATTCTTGGAAATTATATAAATTAAGTAATGTTTCTTGACTAATGGTTGTAGTTGGTACCCCACCAAGAAGTTGTTTTAGTTATTGTGACGTCCACCAAGAGTCCACTTAGAGACAGTGTGTTGTTTCTAGGTAAGCCAATCAGTTTTTTCTTCAAATCAAGCATGCATATCAGAACATTGGTATGCTAATTTATATAGGGTCTTAACAGGTTCAAGATAACAATGATACACAAGCATCAAGGAAGATGATTGAACTGACCAAAGGTAATAAAAATTCTTAGTGCATACTTGTTGTTTCATAAAATGTTTTAGAGTTTTTTATTTCTTTTTCAAGTTAATAATGAGTCAACAACCGAGATATTAAAAGTGAGGGATAATCCTTGCAATTGACTGCTACATTACTAACTGGCCTTGATGTTCTTCCTTAGATATGTAGGTGTTTATCATTCAAATGTGAAAAAGTACAGACAGATTGAGCCACTAATTTGTGTTTTCATTTTCCATTAATGAACGAGGATCTACATTTTGGAGTTGCGAAGAGTGGCCTAGATGTCTCCACATATTCGTACACTCCAATCACACGCCCTATATTGTTTTCGTGCAGTACTCTTCCAGTCTTTACCTTCAACTCCGAGCGTTTATATTTTCCTCCCATTACTATCCTCAGTCTGCTTTTCAGTCGTTTCTATTAATGTAGGAGGCGTTACTTTTGAGTAATTAAGGTCACGTTAAATCTGATTTGTGAGCATGATTAAAAATGAGTTTTTTTTTCTGTTGAGATTATTAGTCTCACATTGTTGGGAAATCTAAGATCCTGCGGTTTATAATCCCTTAGAGCAACTGCAGTGGTGCGATCAAAACCAAATACTAAATATCCAAAAAAGGACCAAATTTTGGGTTTAGTCCGTGTTGCTACGCTACGGTAGTGGACTACATTTGATTGAGCGGAAATATTACGTTCGTTTGTTGAGGGGCGTAGGTATTATGCACGCCTGGATGGAGCGTATGTATATTGTTCGCCCGTTGTTGAGCGTAGACTTTATGCACGCCGGGTATGGGACGGACCTATAATCAACGCCCCTCCATGGAACGAAGCTAATATGTACGCCAATCATCAGCCGCCTGCTTAGCTCAAATTCGTAAGTAAAGGGAGAATTGTTGGGGGTAATGAAAAGGATTAATTATTTGAAAGCCAAACGGGAAAGTCAGCCGGCAGAGACAATGAAGATTTTTAAGCAGTGATGGTGTTCAACGTGTGAGAGATTGGTTGCACGGAAAGGCCAACAACCTTCTTAGCCATGTGAAATAAAATTATGTAACTTCACAAACTTGGCACGTTATTAATACGTGTGCTGTGGGAGGGATCTAATACCAACGACTGTCATGAGGGGTACATTTTACTTACGCCTAATCGGGCGTACATTTTACCAACGCTCCATCGAAGCGTACTTTATAACTTCGCCTCACCATGTAACGAGGAATATACAACTGCTTCACATGAAGCGTACTTTATAACTTCGCATATTAACAAACGTACATTATACGTTCGCTCGACGATATTTGGTTTTGGTCTTGGTCCCAGACCAAATATAGTCTGAGATTTGGTTTTGGTCCAGCTTTTACTCTTTAGTCCGTCCCACTGTGTCTCGTTTTTGGATCATATTTATGGGTTTGATCGTCCACTGTGGTTGCTCTTAGGGCCTCTCCACTCATCGCCAATTGATTTTGAGTTGGAAGCCCGTATTCTAACATGGTATCAGAGCAGGCTATTTGCGACGAGTCATTTGACCGCGCCTTTACTCCGCGTCACCCGATTTATTATCCACGTGTTAGACCCAACGAGGCTACACGTGAGGGGGCGTGTTGAGATTATTAGTCTCACATTGTTGGAAAATATAAGATCCTGCGGTTTATAATCCCTTAGGGCCTCTCCACTCATCTCCAATTGGTTTTGAGTTGGATGCCCGTATTCTAACATTTTCGCTTTTGTTTCGATATACCCATAGTTTCAATCTGATCTTTCTTTTGTTATCATTGGGTTTCTCGATCATTGTCAACAAATCAAGGTAGAAAATGCAAAAGTTGCCAATTACCCATTTTTCCATTTGAAAATATATGTTTAAGTTCTTCTTAAATTTTCTGAATTTTATTAAAATTTGCAGGGCATGAGAGTTTGATTGGAATTTTTGAATCTCCCACAACAGGTAAGTATCTATTAATTGCAGTTAGTTTACCATCTCAAATCAGTGTCGAGGAGAGGTTTGATTCCCTCTCAAATGCTTCCCAACGGATTACGTAAACAAATGAACATGAACTCCATCTTTGGAGTTCAATTTATTTATGAGGTTTTCTCTTGCATGCATGGCAGTGTTCTAAAAGATATTATGATTAAACCAATTTTATTTGATCCCAACATAGTTACATAAAGATTGCCATTGATGTCTGACAAATGAAAGATTTTAATGTGCAACTGGCAGGTGTAACATATTGTGAAAATGTCCTTCGTATGTTATCCCTTGGGACTTTTGGAGGGAGAGAAATGCAAGAACCTTTTGAGGAAAAAAGAAGAAAACTGGTGATTTAATCCTAGAGGTGAATGCTCTTCTTAACTGTGGGCTTTGCCCTTAGAATCATTTAAATCCATCCCTGTTAGCAGCATTTTCTTTCATTTGTTCAGTACTGACTTGAATCGAAAATGATATGACGAAAACTGTGATTTTGATAGTTCACTAAAGGAAATGTACAATGGGATAGTTTTGAGATGACATGGGTGTAAGCTTCACCAAGGTAATTCAATTCAGCTTATATTGAAAGATGTTCAGAATCTTTTAGTTGCAATTCACTTCGATAATGAACCCAAGTTCCGTTTCGCAGAATATGTATGTTCCTCCTAATTTATTTATTTCAAACTTGGTAAATCTGCTTTGCCCCCAATACCGTTACTTTACATAATTTTTGGAAATCTAAAATATAGAATAGTTTTGACTGAATTTGGGAAAACTGAAATTGTCTAGCTATCAACATGCATACTGAGCACAAATTAATGGCAATGTAAGCTTCACAAGGTAATTCAATATTTCAATTCGGTTTGGTTTTCTTCTTCTTAGTTAACATTTTCGAATTCTGTTTTAAGTTGTGGGTTCAATTGTACTTTTCAGTGTTAAATCGGTAAGAGAATGTTCTTTGTGGTCGATATTCTAGATTTGCGATTGCACATCTTTATGGATTTTGATATCCCTACAAAGACATTTTGGTAAGCTTTCATTTTTCCAGTTCAATCTGTCATATCGGCTGAACAGAAAATCCTGCGACATATTTCACATTATTTTTGAAGCCAAGGTATAGGCTATAATTTACTCTATCTCTTGAAAAGTTCAAGCTTTTGATATAAATTGATTAACTCATTTCATTATCAGGAATACTATGTTACAATAGATTTATATTGGGAACCATTTAAATTGAATCTAATTTGGATCTCAGTATTACATCAGATTTAAAAGAAAAGTAAATATTCCTTTTGCTAATTAGTTATTGGCCTGTTTTTCTTTCGGCAGGTCTAACGGTAAAAATGAAGGAGTGATTGGTCTAATTTGAACCACAATGGTACCAAAATGATGTTTTCATATGCATTTTGGAGAACTGATAAATCCAAAATGAAGGAGTTTCATTAACTAATGCGCCAGATACATCCCCCGTCTTTGAAAAAAGACTTATTAGCATGGAGACATAGGTTGGGAGATGGACCTACATCAAGGAATACTGAGAATGTTTTTCAGGGAACAAATAGTAAGAAAAATAAGTCTACACTAAAAGGTTACGAAGTTTTGGTGTGGTATTTAAATGTATTTCCATCTTTGATTAGTTTAGCTATTTATATACTGCAGGTTCCAAGTAGATTTGAACGGAGGAGATATTAGATGAATTACTCATATGAAGGTCTGTAGAATAATTTCTGTGGTATTGATGTGTATATTGGTTCGTATTTATTTTAAATGAAAGTTGTTTTGGGTTGGGCTGTTGACATGATTTGGTGGAGCGGTATGGTCATTATCGCATAATTACATTTTGAATTTGCCTACATTGGCAACAGTTGTTTTGTAGTTAGTATAAGATGTCTTAGGATCTGAATCATGGCTGTGGTGTTTGATAGTCCTAGAATGCGTTAATAATCTGATTTGGGTGAAAATTATCTATTCTCTATGCATGATTTTGATATACATTTGCTTGATTACCTTCTCGGCTTGGTTTGAGCCGTATAGGTTTTTCAGTGCTAAACAATGTCACCTCATCAAAACTAACAGCTGTTGGATGAAGAGATATGGACAGTTATGGAGTTTTGTCTAAACCATGGGTCAAAAGCATGAGTCCCATGATCCGGACCCTTAAACCATACGATAATTCAAACCTGAGTGTATTTGGATGGTAATAAACCTCTGTTAAGTTGATTCTTCTATGGGGTTTATTTACAAATGGCGAGGACGGGTACCAAGAGTGGTGGTGGGGGGGAAGCACATGCTAATTAGGTCGACTCTACTATTGTTTTTAACAAGACTGAGATCTTCCTAACAACAAAATTAGCGAGAGGTGGACAACAGGTGAAACTCCGTATGACTGCATATGTAGATGTCGCTTTGTTAGGATCCGAATTCTGCTTGATTTCTCCGTGAAGCTATCCGGATTCTTCTTGATTTCACTTTTGTTGGGATCCGTATTAAATGGGTTTTGGTTGAGTTTTTAGGACGGTGAATGAATTTTGTGTCCATAGCAAACGGTTGGTTCAGAATTGGAAGTATATTGATCTGTTTGATACTTCATCGTTTACATTTTACACGCATTTTGATTTATGTGTTATACATTTGTCCAGCGCATTGCAGTTAGGCATAGGATATTATGAATGGTAAAATGCTCATATGTTCATCATCAACGGATAATGGCCCAATATTAAATTTACATTCGCATCGTATTAAAATATGAACACTCCCAGTATCATTTTCAAAAACATTACATACAAAATATGACGTAATTCCTACACATGATAAACCTTATATACACATTGCATGGAAAATATTTATGATCCCTCTAAGTACGGTGGCTAGCAATTCATAGATCTTTATTTTCCTAGACATCTCAAAGGAAATGAAAAGTCCTAAGTCGATTTTTTTATTGGTCCTGGGTGAGCCGAAAACACTTAAAAGTACTTATAGTCGAAGATCAAAACTCACATGCTATTGATAAAAAAAAAAAAAAAAAGAACTCACATGCCCATATCTATAATACTCAAAGCTATAACTTGACTTCCCATGCTAACTCTCACGCTGAATTTGTTACAAAAGTTAGATCATCTATGATGCATCAGTTCCAGTTGAACCCCAATATAAAAAATAAATAAAATTAAACCAACAATTCACCGTAACATAAATAAACCAAATCCCATGCCGTTACGACACGGGTCATACCCTAGTCTTCTTCTATCTATATTATAAGGGATAATGGTGTTTTACTACATCGACGGCTCTCTACAGTTTGGACACATAAAGGACGATCCAGATCGAGCAAAATATAAGGGACAATGGTGTTTTTACCATTGGACGACCCTCTACATTTTGGGCATATAAAGAACGGTTGTGATCGATCAGCTAATACGTGATCTATATTCTCGATTTATAAAACATTGTCAAGATTTAGGTGTTTTTTCTATAACCAGAATCAACGGTGACCTACACTGTGGGGAGATAAAAAACGGCAGAGATACCGCCATCACAAACATCTCTCTTCTCCTAGAAATGTCCGCCTAATAATATTGCCATTCAATGTAAAAGGCGTTACCCTTTTTGGCGATCAAATAATAATTCTCAAAGACGTTACTCTTCTGAGAGATCAAAAATGAAAGAAAGATTATCCATTGAGAAGATTTATTGTACCAAGTATATTCTTATTTTTGTTGGTTCAGATTAGGTTTCTTTTTCAAATATTTCTTTCTAATCTCATTTTTTATTCGAGAAACAAACACAAGGATGGATTAGCAGTCTATTGGTTTGTTTGTTTTTTTGTGTGTGTCAACCTGTTAGATGCATTCTCTTCATCTGAATTGGTTTCTTTCTTATTAATATATTTCAGATTGTTTTAGTCATTTTCTTTGATTTTTTTGTTCGAAATTTAGGTTGATGGAATTGGTTGAGGTTTTGCTCAGAATCATGCCCCAACAACAGGTTATTTAGGTTCAGATTATCTTACTTTGATGTGCATTTAACTAAATTTTGCCTATTTTTTTGCTTCTCTGATTTAGGGTTTTAATCAATGAGTGACTAATTTGGGGATTATAGGTACTAGAGAAGTTTTGACGATCCTGAAGATGAGAAAGATGTGCCTTTCTTATCATGTGTACAACATTGATGAATTCGTTTAATTTGGGCAGCAGTTCTTATAACTTAGAAGCAATCAAAATGGTCATCAAAGTTAGGTAAAAGATTGATTTGGGAATAATTATACTATATTCGCTTTCAAGTTCAATTTGATTTCAAATTTGATTATCGACTAATTGAATTTTGTTCTCTTGGTCACAAAATATCTTCATCATTTTCAGTCGCCAAATACTCCTTGTTGTTTTTTTTTTGGTTTGGCAAAGAGTACTTCAGAGCAGCCACTCTAGGTAACAACATAACTATTGGCATCTTAGAAATGTGATTCTTATAAGTTACAACAATATTAGTTTGTTTTTTCTTTCTAATCTCATTTTTTATTCGAGAAACAAACACAAGGATGGATTAGCAGTCTATTGGTTTGTTTTTTTTTTGTGTGTGTCAACCTGTTAGATGCATTCTCTTCATCTGAATTGGTTTCTTTCTTCTTAATATATTTCAGATTGTTTTAATCATTTTCTTTGGTTTTGTTGTTCGAAATTTAGGTTGAAGGAATTGGTTGAGGTTTTGCTCAGAATCATGCCCCAACAACAGGTTATTTAGGTTCAGATTATCTTACTTTGATGTGCATTTAACTAAATTTTGCCTATTTTTTGCTTCTCTGATTTAGGGTTTTAATCAATGAGTGACTAATTTGGGGAGTATAGGTACTAGAAAAGTTTTTACGATCCTGAAAATGAGAAAGATGTGCCTTTCTTATCATGTGTACAACATTGATGAATTCGTTTAATTTGGGCAGCAGTTCTTATAACTTAAAAGCAATCAAAATGGTCATCAAAGTTAGGTAAAAGATTGATTTGGGAATAATTATACTATATTCGCTTTCAAGTTCAATTTGATTTCAAATTTTATTATCGACTAATTGAATTTTGTTCTCTTGGTCACAAAATATCTTCATCATTTTCAGTCGCCAAATACTCCATGTTGTTGTTTTTTTGGTTTGGCAAAGAGTACTTCAGAGCAGCCCCTCCAGGTAACAACATAACTATTGGCATCTTAGCAATGTGATTCTTATAAGTTGCAACAATATTCCTATGAGTTTAAAGTCTACTCTTGATGGCCTTGATTTAATTTTGGCAACAATATACGTATGATGGAGGCTTCATACATACTTTAAGAAAAACTCTTGAGAGTGTATTATGACTGGATATATGACTATAAACTCGAAAATACTTTAGGGTAAATTTTAGAAATAAATTTGTGTGCATGTTTTGGTTGGTGAGGTTAATTGCTACCGTTTATTCAAAGTCTTTCTACAAATTGGCTTCCTATTTTTTTTCATGACTCCTAAACTGTTAAAGGACCTCATGTTGGAATTGGTATTAAAAATAACAGAGATAATAATAGGCATGTAATCTTGGTTGTTAAATATGGATCATTGCTTAGAAGTTAAAAAGTGTCAAGATCTGGCTTCTTTTAAGTATTTAGCAGTTAGTAATGTATGCAAGAAAACAAGCTTAGGTTCATTATAGCTTAAGTCATTGCTTAGAAGTTTCTTATGTTTTTGTTTGCAGGGAGGGGGTGTTTTGTGCTGGAAACTAATCCCGTTTATCGCTTATAGAAATGTTGAAATTCTATTATCAAATGGAATACTAAGGCTTCTGATAGAAATAAAAATGAGAATGAGACAAAAACGTTCAATGCAGCCGCTGTTGATATTGAATTCGATCACCTTTCAGCAACATGAATCAATTTCGCGGTAATTTCCTTCCCTCATTTTGTTTTAATAATTGACAGTTGTAGTTTAGATAGTTTTGGAGAGTTAAATATGGTTATTGTATGGTCGGAGAACACCGTGGTTTCAGTTCCGGGAGGTATATCTGTGTTGACATAGATGGTAGCTGCAAAATTCTTATAATTTTGAGGAAATTGGTAAATAATGTATCAAAGTCATTGAATAATAAATTGTAACAGGTTTCTAGGGATTCCAGGTGGGTGAAATGTCATTAGTATTGGAGAAGAAAGTGAAAATAGGTTGAAAAACGACTCATGGATCGGTTGTTGCTGGCGTACCGAAATTCCCACCTGCAGGGACCCTAATGGATACCATATATATCAACAAGGTAGCCTTTTGTTTCTTATTTTAATTACAATGTAGCTAGAAGATAGTATATTTGCCATTTGTTGATGTTTCCAGTGCTTTATTTATGAAATTATTATCATAGTATCATCAAGTTTATAGGATTTAAGGAATAATCGAGATTATAGTCTGTATAAAGGATGGAACGAAACAAAGAGAAAGCTTATTTTGTTCGTTTCACTGCAGAAATGATGTTAATACGCAGGCCAAGCACTTTAATGGATACGGAGGTACTAATAAGGAGATAAATTAGGGTAATGCCTTATCATCTTATAGCGACTTGAAAAGAATTAATATGACGCCCAACGAGTTTGCACAATTATGGTGACCTATACTACTAGATGGGATGGACCAAACTGCACTCAGATTATTATCTCATAGTAATTATTTTGAAGGAATATAAAGGGGTTTTAGCTAAAGAACTTCTTAACCATTTGGTGATTTTTTATGTATTGCTATATGTTTAAAACGTTATATGGTGGATGCGTGGATGGAGTTTTAGGTTATATTAATATGCAGCAACAGTTCTCTATAATAACAATGATCACCAACTCTCTTCCTTTCTTGGAGCTATTGCCGGCGCGCACACAGTACAGTAATTTAATTTGGACAAGTAATGTGTATGATGATGTTGGACACTGTCAAGCAGAAGTAGTTTTTCTTTTATAGATTTTTTAATTTTAAATTTTTTCGTGAAGCATTACTTTTGTTGATGGGAAACTGCTTTCGAGATGTTTAAATTGTCATAGGTGAAAAATAGATGGTCGTTTTATTTTGAAGACTAAAAGGTTGAAATATTGTTGAGATCATTAGTTCAAAGTATTACAACCATAGGTTAATTACTATTTATAAATGTATCTATTTTTTCTGTTGTTAGTATATGTTCTACTTTCTACTCTTTATTTCCTTTCGAATTCAAATTTGGCACCAATTCACCAAAAGACCTAACTTCAAAGGATAACGCATTTACGAATTTGATTGGTAGGATGGTGATATTTTGAGGAAAGGATCATCTATGAAAAACATTAGGTGGTGACAGGCTCACTAATATGAAGAAGGTGTATTTCGCACCTTTGCAAGGCATGGATTGATAAAGCATACAACCCCTTTCTCTGCGTCTTGATCTAAAAATCGGGATTATACCTAATAGGACATGTCGAAGACGTTTGAAAATACAGAGGACAAACCAAATCCCATGCCATTATGGCACGGGTCATACCCTAGGTAAATTTACCTAACAATCAACTGACTTTATGTTCTTTTTAATATGAACGTTAATTACTTGTTGATTTCACAGTTTTATCTTAGTTACATCTAATAATGGTTCTATAATCTTAATCCTTCTCGGTCGAATTTGCTTTTTGGAGACACCAATTCAATGTCACGGAGCAAATACTGCGATTGCTCCCTTGGATATTTAACCAAGGATACAATCAATATTTAGCAACACGGGTAATTACTGCGATTGCTCCCTGCGATTGTTATGAACATAATGTCATACGGAGACAATCAATATACTGTGATTTCTCCCTGCGATTGTTATGTTCGACCTGATAGAAAAATCCCGTGCCGTTATGACACAGGTCATACCCTAGTATATTATAAGCGACAATAGTGTTTTTCCCTATGGACGGAGATCTACAGTTTGGACACATAAATGATGGCCCAGATTGAGATACATATTTAAGTTATTCAATTACATTTCTGACATATAAAGAATGGTCCAGATTGAGCTAAATATTTAAGATTTTTAATCCACATTTTAGGCATATAAACAAGGGTCCAGATTAATTCACATTTCCCTATGGACGGAGATCTACAGTTTGGACATATAAAGGATGGCCCAGATTGATATACATATTTAAGTTATTCAATTACATTTCTGACATATAAAGAATGGTCCAGATTGAGCAAAATATTTAAGATTTTCAATCCACATTTTAGGCATATAAAGAATGGTCCAGATTTATTCACATTTAAATTTTACTTAAAACAATGAACTTAGATATTTAATGTCATTTATTTGGGAGTTATTCCTCCCATTTAATTTCAAGCTGTTTCTTTTATTCTAAATCAACAACTCTATTCATCTTAGATTTTTAATGTCATTTATTTGGGAATTATTCCTCCCATTTAATGTCAAACCGTTTCTTTTATTCTAAATCAACAACTCTATTTATCCTCTACACAACTCTATTCTCAAGGTATATATGATTCTCTTTTGTTTTGGTTGATTGAGATAATTTTTGTTAGCTTTTCTCTTTAATTTTTGTTAGCTTTTCATCATTCGCAAAACTCTATTTCCAAGGTATGATTCTCTGTTATTTTGTTTGATTGAGATAATTTTTGTTAGCTTTTCTCTTTAATTTTTTGTTTAACATCAATGGATTCATGGTGCCTCCCACCTAATATTTGTGTCATTTATACAGTTTAATTTCTCATAATTTTTGTTAATTTTTTTGTTAGCTTTTCATCCTTTGCACAACTCTATTCTGAAGGTATGATTCTCTGTTGTTTTGCTTGATGGAGATAATTTTTGTTAGCTTTTCTCTTTAATTTTTTATTTAACATCAATGGATTAAGGCTGCCTCGCGCCTAATATTTGTGTCATTTATGCAGTTTAATTTCTCTTTGTTACTTTTCATTAATATTGTATTTTGTTATCTCGATTTTTTTCATTTGCAGTCAAAAGATACTGATCATATATGATTGCTATCAATTCATTTTTATTCTTATGTTAGGTTCTTTTTAATACCATACCATTTGATTTCTATTTTTTTACACCAATTTTTTTATTTTTCTCTGAACAGGAAATTGTCCAACTAGACTTTGACTTCTTCGGGCCAACATCAGAGGATTTACATGGAGTGAAAATAAATGAGGAAGAAAACGATGGTTTCATTGTTATGCACTTAATTTGGGTCGGTAAATAGCATTTTTTAACTGTATTGCTACTATTTCTAGAGAGTTCATACTCTTTGTTGGATTAGAGTCATGTACACGTTCGTATCAAATGGATTAAAGTTTCTTGATTATGTGTGTATGTTATTCTTCAAATTTTTTGTATCATGTGAAACTTGAAATTACATTTCTTCATATTTATAACCTTTTGATGGTTTACAAAGTGAGTATCTTTTTTATCTTAAAGTCTTCATGCATAGTCAAATAATGGTTATATGCAGTTGACATCTAAAAATAGGTATTCTCTTAAAATATCATCTTAAATTCTTTATACATAGTCGACCATCTTGCTAATACTGAAATTTAAGAAGCCTCAAAACAAGCAACGCGGAATTGGCTTATTGAAACTTACCTATAATCTTTCATTTTCTGATTTCAAGAGATTATTTTTAAGCAATGAAGAAAGCGGTTTAGGAAACAATACAATAATACAGTTGTTTTTTTTTTTGTGAGATGCGTCACTATATGTATAAGTGTCGGGACTACACAAATTTTCATTGCATGCATTTTATCATTGATGCAAATGAAGAAGTTTTGGTATTCCAGAAAGGTACACGTCTAATTTTTGCTAGAAGGTATGGTTCATATGCACATATGTGATTGCGATGACTAAATTGTCGAGTTTTTTTAAAGATTATCTTGGTTTAAGAGAGCTTAGTGCATAGGAACTCATCTACATATTTCATCTAAAGATACCATGACTAATAATTGATCAATTACCTATATTTTGCTATGTAGATATCATCTAATACTTGAGCTTCTTTTATTTCATTGGAGATACCAAGTAACCAAAGTCGGTACAAATATCTTACACTTTACAGAAGTTGATTTAAGAATATTTTAATATTCAATTGTATTGTCATGTTCATTTTATGCTAGCAAATTATAAAATTATGGATGTTTTAGGTCTCTTATGTACTCTTAGGTTAAGGTGTAATATCAGTTCCATTTGCAAGTTTTCGTACCATTCATATTTAGACAGGGTCTTTTATTTACTTCTAGGTCTCAAATGCATATGTTGATAAAGAGGAACTCTCTTATACATCTATCATATTAGAGGGGGAAATTTCTTTTGTTTGGATGTGATATTTTATTTAACGCGAGTCTTTTAAAACTTAGTTAAGACAATTAGATTGTATTATTAATTTGCAAGGAAAAGCATATTTTGCATATGATATATACAATATCATCACGCGCGTTATTTTTCACCGCTAAGAAAGATTCAAGGACGCTTCATATCAATAATATCCAAGGGAATGCGCTTCATATCAATAATATCCAAGGGAATGTTGTAGGATTTAATGTTTTACATTTTTTTTATTTTTTTATGACGTTGTAAGCTGGGCATTTTTCATGAGTTAGTTTAAACCATAAATGTATAGTTATCATTCTTTATCAAGATATTTCATATTACAGTATAACGTCTCTCAAACCTAGAATATTGTAGGGAATAATGACTTTTAATGGCCGTAAAATGACTGGTCGTAAATTATATTATCCCAACCGATTAATTTTTTTTTACCGTGAGTTCAAGTATTACTAATGTGTAACCATGCCAATTATAAATTGATACAAGCACAAAGTCAATATTCGTATTTTAAAACTGTTAGCGGTTCCAAAAATTAATGTAGATATAACACTTTTTAAGGATATGAAAGAATGATTCCCAACTCAAATTCAACTTTCTGAATTTCGAAAAAAAAAATTACTAAACTTTTTTTTAGCACAAAATGACAATCTATTTAAATGATGACTGAACTGCATTTGTAATTTGGAATGCAATCGACAAGTTACTTTTATTCAAACCTGGAATTTCTATGTGTTCCCTCTTTGGACATTAGATTTTCAAGTTAGTTGGTATTATTTGCAACAACTATGAATGTATGGTTATCTCAATTACCATAAATGAAAACTGGTACAGATCCCAGTGTACACTTACATTGGATATCTTAATCACCAAAAATATACTTTCTGCCATATATATGTCAGAGTACATACATGTGGACATCTTAATCGCCATTTAACAAGAAACCGATCCGGTTGGTGTTAATAGTATCGATTAAAGCTTCGAATTCAGTTTGAGAAAGATTACAGTTTCCCCAAGGTTCCGCTCAGCTCTTAGTAGTCTCACAAGAAAAGAAAATCTAACCAACACAAAAACAACTCATAGCCCCGTGCCGTTACGGCACGGGTCATATCCTAGTATAGGTAAATAGGAAAAAAAGAATTGTATTTATCATGTGTAGTTTTCACCACTTCATGTTAGAGCAAATCAAATAGGAAAAAAAAAAGGATAGTAGTCAGATTGATTTATAAAGATTTGATTTAATGATCATGTTCGAGCAAATCAAATAAATAAAAGGACAATAGTTCATAGAGATTTGTTATTGTTATAAACTTAAGGTGATTCAATCATAAAATTATAACCAGGGTTTGATTCAATAAGTATATTGTGATATGAGTTTGATCTTTGAAGTTACTACTATGGAGGTGGCGGTAACAGGGGTGAAGAAATTAGGAGAGGAGGAGAAGAAGACGGTGGTTACTTGTGTATATCACTTGAGAATTAATTTTGTTCATTTTGGGCATGTGTACAAGTCGTTCCTGCATATATCAAATTGTGGCCCTGTTAACATCCACTGTCTTTAGAAATTACACATTCTACTTGAACTCTGTTTTAGGGCATACCTAAAAATTTCAAGGCATACAAAATAGTTTTTCCATCCTAGGTGACCTTATAAGAGGTGTCTATTGGGTAGCTCAATTACCTAAATACCCTTGAACCTAAAATCAAAAACAAAATATTTTTCTATCCTAAACATTTCTTCTTCTTCATCCAGCCGAACCACCTCCCTTCTCTCTGATAATTTTTTTTACACCGCCGTAATTAATTGTCGATTCATGAAAATTTGATCCTCGATTAAACTGAACTATATAATGGATCGTATAGAGGAAAAAGCAGACTTCGGGCATTCTAAATCCTCTTCTAATCCATGAATTGAAGAAGAAGAACCAATTGAAGATGAAGGTGTAAAAACTGTAATTGAACCAGAAATTGAATCGGAAATTCAACCACTTGAAGCTCCAACTCCTGAAATGAAGATAAGAAGGTATTTCCCATAAACTCAATCTCTTATTTGTTGTTTTTCATAGATTGAATGGGTTAAATTACTATAAATTTAGGGTTTTTAACGGTTACAGTAGCGGGTTCGGCTGATAATTGAGTTGAGTTTTGAGCCGAACTGTTCTTGAATTTTCACCCTGAAAGTGTCTATGAACAGTTCGGCTAAACAGTAAATATCAGTTTTTAGCCGAACCCCAAAATGTATATTAAATTAACGTTTTTTTTAAAAAAATCCAATAGGTGTTCGGCTAATACTATATTCAATATACAAGTCGAACCTAAAAGATATATGGTTCAGCTGATTCGATATTAAGTAAATGAGCTGAACCACGACTTCATTTTTAACTATATATGTGTATTTGTAGCATTAGGTTCCTCATCGACGTATTCGTCATCGAGATTTGGCTCACTTCCTAGGGCTTTGGATGTATTCTTATATAAATCTCTCAAAGTTAAGCTTTATAATCCTTTCGGGATCGTATTTTCTTGAGATAAAAGTCTATTTGGTGTCCAAATATGTCCCAGAACAGTGTCAGGTTCGGCTAATACCTTGCCAACCTTTCCCGACCGAACCTGAGAAGTGAAATTTATCCCAGGTGGTTGTCAGGTTCGGCTGACTCGAATAGATCACTTTCAAGCCGAACATCTCTCTGTAAACACTTCGAAAATATTGATTTGCAGTCTCTAGGTTCGGCTAGCTCGTGTTGGTGAGTTATCAGCCGAACCTTCTTTCTGCAGACTCAAGTCTTTCGATCTTGTTTTGGCCATAACTTTTTCGTCCGGTGTCGGAATGACCTCATTCTTTTTGCGTTGTGTTTGTTTTTTCATTCTCTTGAAGTTGAAGATAAGATCTCCTTGATTTTGATGAGTTGAATTTGGACCTTGGCATTCTCCATCAGTAGACTTCACTTTCTTAACACTTTTAGTAATTTCCATTTTTTTTTGTTTGATTTATCCTATGAAAAGGCTGCACAATAGAAAACATATGTAATAAAAAGCCTAACCCCTAAATGTGTATGAGTTTAAGTGTTTTATGGAAAATCAGTAACATGTTCGGCTGATATGGTTTTTTGAATATGAGCCGAACTTGGAAAAATATATGGTTTGGTTGATACGATATTTAGAGTGAAAACCGAACCTAACTCTCAAGAGAAGGTTCGGCTTGTAATGAAAATTTCTTATTAGCCGAAAATTTAACTAGTAAGTAGGTCGGAAGTTACAAACTATAAGTTTTGGCCAATAACTATTGTATTTCGAGTAAGCCGAACTGTTCATCTTCTATAGTATACAAGTTAGGTTCGGCTGATAATTTCAAGTCGAACCTATCTCTGGTTCGCCAAAGTTGGGTGAAAAAAATCAATTTTTTGATGATTTCAACCTACACAAATGAAGTTAAACATAATCTGGAAGTATACTTGTGTGTTGTTAGCATTGGGTTTCTCATCGTTGTATTCATCTTCTGGATTTGGCTCATAAAAATACAAGTTTTTCCTCACTTCCCCTTCTTCTTCTTCTCCAAAAAACCTAAAATTTTTTTCGTCCCCAAAAATTATCATCAACACAAACTTTTATAACTTAATTATCTTAATCACCAATCATTTACATTAAACACTAATCAAAATTATTCATTATTACTAACACTAATACAGAAAGGGTAAATTTGCCATTACCAAAAATATTTGGTTAAGGGGCTACTGGATTTACTATTTCCAACCCGTTTTTGTCTTTATTTGCTATGCCCTAAAATTTTCTTGTATTCCCTAAAACAGGGTTCTTCTACTTTTGGCAAACCTCTCTCTATTTTAAAAGTAACCAGGATTGCAGTTTGGAATCAAGTATGTAGTCGGAACTCTGCACCTTCCAGTTTTGTTACTACTAGATGTACTACATACGATAAAAAGTCGGTCTGAGATCTCTTTCGTTTTTTCTCTTCTTAATGATAGGTAACTTGTTGCTGACTGCAATTTCATACATTCTCGTCAGCAACCTTAGTGGAAGCTCAATTTCTTTCATATTCTTTTCTCATTGTAAGAGTACTGACTGCAACTTCATACTTACATGTTAGCAAATGAGGAATTGTGCTAGAGCCGCTCTCAAACTCGGTGCAACTCCGTGTGATTAATAAGATATAAACCAACAACAGCATTTTGATTTTTATATCTTCTTGTAACAATGATATTAGTTGGAAACACTACATTTGTGGCTCAAAATTTATAGCAAGTTTTCTGCCCAGTCCCAGACGGTTCATCATACTTAAATGTTTAGTTGCTGCACATACGTCTTGGCAAAGAAACTCGGACTACAAAGTGGGCAACAACTAGTGACGTCGAATATTAAGAAAATTGGGATACATCGTTGTAGCTATCTGGCGGAGCCAGGTTTTTAGGAGAGGGGAGCAAAATTTTTCCTAATCAAACTAATAGGCTTAGAGGCCCAATTTTCTTAAAATTTCAAGCTTGGGAGCCAGCTAGTCTGGGTATGCAATCCATGCTCTTAACGGGCTCCACCCCTGTCTATTTAGTTCTGATGTACCGGGGTTAGGCTTATCCTTGCTCCATCCACACTCAATACTTACACACAAAATTTTGTAATTATGAATTTGTGTTAGTCTACATTATGTTCAGGCGTTGTGTTCAAGTCCAAACAAGAGGTTTGTGCAACACCATTATGTTGCAACCCTTTGTAAAAGACAAAGTATGAATATATTTTTACCGTAGTGTTTTGTTGGATCTCTTGAATAAGTCTTGCCAAGTATTATTCCGTTTTTTTTTCTTATTGAGATTATGAGATTATATTTACCTTTGAATCGTTAGTTTTCTCTTTATTAGGGAGCTAGTTGATACTTCATTAATTATTAGATGATCCTTATAATATTCTATGTAAAAGTTGTTACACTCCTCTTATTTGTTACAAAAGGTTGGAGGAAAGGAGGACACACATATTCTCATATTTGTGTTGAACCGTTTTTTGGATTTGTTTGAAGGTTGGTGATTGCCTTGTTTGCCAACACATCAGCTGCTTGATTTGCTTCTTTGAAAATATGCCTTATTCTGGTGTTGGGGATTTGTGGAAGCAATGTACCTATTTCTTGTAGCATATGCTTTAGGCACCATGGTATATTGGTTTGTGATGGTCTGCGTATTTGCGTCAATATTTTAGAATCTGCTTCAAACCATACCAAAATCCACTGATATTGAATTGTTGTCCTTGTTGTTAGTACAAATCCCCATGTCTCTGTCATTAGTTTTGTAGTAGAAATTTTGATAGGTGTTGTCATAGCATGAGTCGTTTGACCTGGATGGTTCCTTCAAATAATTTCTGCTCTTGTCATTCCTGGATATCCTTTTGCTACTTCATCCTTGTTAATCTTGATTCAACTGTGGTCTGGTGGTATCCATCCTACCAATATCGTTATTTGGCCGGGTGATCTGTGTTGTTAACGTACTTGTAGTGGTTCTGCTGGCAGGTAGGGGCAAGATGTTGTTGGGCCAAACTGTATTCCTCTAACATTATAACGGTGATCTGGCAGATTTATTGAGGGATTTGGATTGTTTTCTTGTAGACTTTGGCCTCGTAGTCCAATACTCATTAACGCGTTGGAATCTTGAGTGAGATTGTTGAATAGTAGTTCAACTATGCTAGTAGGTATAGTATTCTAGATCAGTGATGGTGGATGAACGAGTTGTTGATGGATACTGTGCAACTGGTGTTGTGAAGCTTGTGATTGTTAATATTGCACTTGTTGTGGTTGGTATTGATGGAACACTGGATGTTGTTGATGTCGATATTATTGGGGGTTTGGTTTCGAGTGACGCAGTCATGTAGAAGTTGTCAGACACATCGAACCTGTGAACAAATAGATAAAAGATGAGGTATAGTTTCTACCATGGAGTTGCATATTGGGCACATGTTAATGGTGATGATGTTTCTTTAATGAAGGGATTCAAAGGTTGGGAGACCATCGAGACTGAATTTCCACAAGAAAAATCTGATTTTTCGTGGACAAGGTATTTTCGTATATGTTTGAAATCCAAAGGTGGTTAGGGTGGAAGGTGTTGTTTGAGGTGGTTGTTGGGGTGTGGTTTCAAAGGTGTTGATGAGTGAATCTTACATAGTCTGATTTGGTCGTGTAGTCTCTATTTTTTGAGTGAGGCGAAATATGGGTACCCTCTTCTGGTAGGGTAGGTAAACGGATGCCGATGATATGATGTACAATGTGGGTAGAGAAGGTATTTAAAGTGAATCATGGTTTCAATTATTGGTGATTGGATCGATGAAGATGCAATTGTGGTGGTGCAGTTTAGGTGTGAGTTATGAAATTGAGGATGGTAGGGATCCATGATGAAGATAATGGTGTGTTGTGGTCGTTCCTGTTAGAGCATTGCTCGGTCAAACTCACAAGTATTTCTATCTCAAGCTTGTTGTCAAATTTAGTTGTCAAAACTAGAGATATTTTGTAAAAGGGTCATATGATTAGTGCCTAATTAGGGTATGGGTCGTAGAAGATGTAGTTGATGTATTAGGGTCGTTGACTAGCGAGAGACCATTAGACTAATGTTAGCTGAATTTTTTTATTTTTCTAAACACCTGGACCATTAGTTGACTTGCGTTGACAGTTAAGTATCTTCTATATTTATTTGTCTTCCCTTTTCCGTTTTTATTAATTCCTCTTCTTCCATCTTTTCTTTGCTCAGTAACATGAAAATTCCGGTGAATTCTCATCTTTCTTCCTCTTTCAAGTTCTACAATCTTCTTTGTTACTGCCACGTCGTCATTCCCATATCCACTCCCACCACTTCCATGAAACATCAGACGATTCCGAATAATTAAAGTACATCAATAAAACCCTTTTACAACTACTCCATCATCAAACAATCTATTGAATTAATTCGATACAGAACTAAATAAATCAAGATTTAGTAAAGAACCAAACCCATATATTAGATCGATTAGATTTGTTTAGCAAAATCATAGTTCTAAAAATCTTCTTTGTTTAGCCCTGAATTTCATCGTTCACCCCATTCATAAACCCCAAACTGAAGAGAGAGGAAATTGTACTCCTGAGTTCATAGATTCAAATTAATTAAACCAAAAGCTTATTCGAATCAAACACTGGGTTTACCTGAACAAGTACCAAATCTTCAAACCCCATTAAATATTAAGAAATCATATGATTTATTTATTGTAGCCATGGATAAGAATGAATGGAGATACGAATTTGTAAACTAATCTAAGGCGTAAATAGAATGGAGAAAAATAATAGTGAACAATCTTCTTATGGATTTGGTGAAATAAGATTTTTCTGAAAATGCAATTAATATGTTCGATGAAATATTTTTGTGTAGGTTGGTTACGGTTAAGGTATGATGTCAATTAAATATTTTACGAGGGCCTTCAGGTAAATAATTTGGATGGTCAAAGTTAGTCTACGACCCTAATGCATCAACTGCATGTTCTACGACCCAGACCCTAGTTAGACACAAAAGTTGCGACCCTTTTACAAAATAACTCTCAAAACTATATCTTGATTTCTAGTCTACAATTAGTTAAGTATCGAACTAGGATAGAAATGTAGTTGAGAAATAGTGGATCACGACAGTCATCATTGCGTTCTACCGTTTAAAGGAGAAGATCAACAGAAAATTTTGGAGAACTTCATCAACAAAGGCTAAGTGAAGACTGAACCGCCTATCTCAAGTTATATTCACTTTTTTATTATTTGGGACGATGTCGCATTACTAGTTAGACTATTATGCATTGACAAGAACTTCGAATCAATTTATCTTGATAATTAGTTCTCGAAATATAATGATTAAGCTTAATGAACATTTATTCATACTTGATAAATTTCGGTTATGGACAATTTACTGTTCTGAATAAAATCATGTGTCAAGTTTCATCGTTCGAAAATATCCTGGAACAGTGATATGTGTCATTGATGTTATTCGGGAATGTTTCGAATCGATTTAGAGAGAAATATAGAACTACTATAGATTCGAATATAAGACAGTGTTATCAGTCTTACAAATTGGGAAAACTGTTAGAAGTATAAACCTGTATTACATGTACTTGTACGCGCAACGGAGTAGCTATATATCGATTTACAGATTTGTGGTACGCATATTCTTATGCACATCATGTGAAAATATGTTTAACTCGTGAACCGGGTCGGTATGCATACTCGTATGCAAACCAGTTTTGAAATGTGGTTACGGAACCGGGATTAGTTTCCAAACTGATAGCAAACTAAAACAGTTTTGTATTCCCGGACTCGGCTGTGTATCCAAACCGGCACGCAAACTGATTTAATTTTGTGATCTCCGGAACTGGTGATAGTCTTAAGGTTTCCAAACCGGACGCAAACCTAAATAGTTTTGTTAACTTCGAAACTTGGTTTGGTTAAATGTTTACAAACCGGTACACGTACTGTGACTGAACCGACTCACGAACGACAATGGTATTTGTACTTGTACACTTACTAACCATGTCGATTATATTTTCAAGTGTGTTTAAATTATTTCTACGAGATAATTAGTATTTGATTAAATCTCTAAAAACACTAGACTTATTTGATCACATGTTTTGACTCAGAGTTAATGTCTTATGTGTTCATGAAAATGAACATTAAGCTTTTAAGTTCAAACCGTCTAGTTTCGGTTAACCATGTTGAACATAGTCTTTGTATATGGTTCGGTTACGGTTTCACCTAACCAGAGTGTATATCTTGTTTATGTGAATCAGATTCAAAGATGCATATAACAGTGGATATTGTTTGCTTGGTTCCAAAGCTATCTTAGCTTAAACCTAAATCAACCTATATATGCTTTGAATGTCTATAAAAGGGGCACTTCAAGCAGCTGGGATTTTTAAATCCCGACACTGCTTTTTGGTGTGTCCTAGTTGTATCTAAAGTCGTCATTTTCCTAATCCTTATAGGGTTTAGCGACTACAAAGTCTTCATAGGGATTATTGAAGCCATGTACAGTTATCTTTCCTTGATAACTCGTGTATCCTGATCAAGATCGATTGTTGAGATACTCACTTGATCAAGATAGATAGAACTCATCAAAGTTCTCTTCGTCTCAAACTTTGTTGATTCCACAGGTTTTATACTTGTGAGGTGAATAATAATCTAGGCTGCACTTCGGGTTGCATAAGTCCATATTTTGAGTTAGCTAGACTTTATCTATTGCTATCGATTTACACACATTTGATAAAACTATTTTATTATAAAAGGAAAACATATATAGGCTTAATTTCTAGGAGGCGGATTTGGCTTATAGTCTTCAATTGAGTTGAAGCAACTCTTAGTTTGTGTGACGCCAGCTAAGAAATCAATTGCGCTGAGTCCTGCTGGGATTCAAGAGGCGTTAGGAGCGCGAATGTACCTTAATCGGTGGGATACCTTTTAAATCTCAACTACATTCCAGTCTGAAGTTAATTGGTAGTATTATATTGTTTACGGCTTAATACAGTTTGGTTTTCAATCTGGACTAGGTCCCGGGGTTTTTCTGCATTTGTGGTTTCCTCTTTAACAAAACTTCTGGTGTTTGTGTTATTTCTTTTTCCGCGTTATATTGTTTACTAGAAATAACCAGTGCCGTAACGGCACGACATGAGAATATTAATCTAATTTCACATTTTTCTTGCAGCAATTCTCAAACGTTACCCAGGTTGACAAAAGTTGGTTGTTTTTCTTTTTTATTTGAGAAAGATACAGGTCAAAGATTTTTATTTTTTATGCCTAATTCAATTTTATTTTAAATCATGGGTTTTGATCACTTGAATGAAATTCAGTCACGCTTCCAACCTGACTAAGCTTCTTTCGTGTCTTTTTTTGGAGCCTCTTATTTTATTTTATTTTTTTCTTTTTTAAAAGCTTCTTTTAATTTATTAGAATTTGATCGTCAATGTAATATTAATCGAGGCTTCTTTCAAGTAATAGTGTATATATGTATATCACTTCTCATCATATTCACCTTGTCACCACTAAATCCAACTAATACTTATATGATTTTATTGTAATATTTTATATTGTAAACCTTTAACCTCTCTTTTTTTAGCATTAAATTTTAATTAATATTTTAATTTATGAGGTGATCAATTAATTAAAGTTCAATAAATTTAGGTTCATAACGAAAGAAGTTACATATACCACGATCGTCAGATGGCTTTGGTTGGGATGAGACTGCGATGGTCGGATGCAACGTTTATCTCTCAAAATGTTATCTGACCGTTCATGCTCAAAAACTCATTCTGTTTTGTATTATAGATCTTTATAATTGAAATATCGTACAAGTTGTGCGTTAAGCAATCTTAGTAGATACATCCGACCTAGTTTGTTGGATACGACTTAATTGATTCTTGGAAATTGGTCTTTGGTACCGTCCAAGTAAGCTCTTTGTTTTTAGGTTCACAGATTTGATTCTGTAAACGTTCTAATCGCAAGAGAGAGAGATATAACTCTAAATATTACTCCTTGATTGAGTTTAACTCTCGGAGTTATGTTGAGTTTGTCCATACATATTGCGTAAGAGAAAATTGGTTTATTTTGGTACCCCCTCGTTTTTATTCCTAATTTGGGAGATAAATTTTCCTGCAAAAAGTAACAATTTTAGTAACACTTTTCCAAACACTACCGACTGATGATGGAGGCTTTGAGATCAACAAGAATATGGAATAATTAGTGCAGATGTATTTTGCATAGCAGATGGAACCCTATAATGAGTTTGGGTGTTGATGTAGGACCATAATCTTTTGAGTAGTTTTTGCTTCTCCTGATGCCTAACCCCCCCAACAATGGGTTTTCTGATTTTGTCCCAGACAATTGGGTGCATCTTCCTTAGAAGTGCATCGTGTCCCAAAAACAAAATCGAGTGAGCTGGCCAATATTTTTGTGGACATGAGCATGTAATATTTGGGTCTGCATGTTGTGATTGGAAGTAGGTGTGACTGCAGTTTTCATAATTACCAATTTACCCGTCGAATTCAAGAATTTGTAATCCAACCCGTTGTTTTCCTTTCGAGAATGTTCAGAGTTCATTGGAAATGTGGGAGGAGTTTCTTCCATGTATTACTTGGGTGCCAAGGTATGTGGTTAAGATATGAAAGGTGCCAGAGACATATCAATCTCTTAAGGATAACTGTTTCCTTGCTTAATCTTATGATAGGCTATTGATAATTGATCTATTTCAATTTGTAATAAATAAGTTTTAGGGGAATTTTGTGTTTCCCCCTCAAAAAAAATCTAATTTGCATTACCCCTTTTTAAATTGCTAATTGGTAAAACCTCCTTTAACTTGGATATGCCATAACAGATCAGTTAAATGAGCAACGTGTGTCATAACAAAACAAAAAATCTGTAAAACCCAACAATATCCTCAAGCCCAACATCAGATGGACACATGTTGTAATTTGATCTAACGGCTAAAGATTGATCCTTGCTGATGTTGTATAAAATCATTCCACGTGACTAAATTTTACTCTTTCCAGAAACTCTTTCTTCTATCACGAACAAACATATCCGCCGGTAATGAGAAAAATAGGAAATCATACATTTGTTTAAACATCATCTCAATACAAACAGATGAAATAATTACGTTTAAATCTATTTTTTTTATCATTCGTTCAAGAGATACTAATCGGTATCTGCCTCTTAAATCATTTCACCATTAATCATCATTATCAGTTGTTGTACAATACACTTTTTAGTTTGGATACATACCTTCTAAGATAAAAACATATATGAACCTTACACCACCATTGATGCCACTGCTCAAATTCTAACCCTATTCATGCACTTTTAGCAGTAACAAATCAGAAAAGTCCAAATTTACTTTCCTCTAACTTTGATTTTATTATACCACTTCAATTAAATCATGTTTCTGAAAATTAAAAAAATCCCCAAAACCTTGGATTTGTTCTTGAATAAATCTTGAATTCATTCAAAAGGTTTTATCCAGTTGTTGAATCAAAGTACAAATTTTCAACCATCAATCTCTATTTTTAATAGTTCAGACCCATTTAAAAAATTTGAAATCCATAAACTTCAAGATTTGGACCCAAATTAGGGATTTTTCTTTAGTTCTGCCAGATATCTCTAAATATGGTTTTCCTCTGATCCCTCTCCTGATTTTTCAATACCGTTAAATTGTAGTTGTAATTAAATGTGAAAACTACAAAAAAAAAATAGTATATGTATCGCCGGTTTTTAATGGCGCTGCAATATTAAAGAAGAAAGAGAGTTAAAGAAGAAGGAGATAAGGAGGAGGTCGGTTCAATGGATTTTTTTATGTGAAATGTGTGTTTAAAGGTGTAAAGGTCCGGATGGAGAAAATTACACACGCACATGTTATATGTGTCGACTTAACTGGATAGTCACGATGAAGTTAACAGATATGAGGTTTTACAAATTAGCAATTTAAAAAGGGGGAAATGCAAAATATGTATCTTTTTTGAGGGGGAAACACAAAATCCCCGAAGTTTTATTATATAAATATTGTGGCATTTTTTGATAGTTTGTGAGTGAACCTTGTGATTTTTATGTCTCTTTGCTTTCGGTTTTATTAATTCTAATTTTTCGACCTCGAATTGATTATCTCTTATGATTTTGCGACTTTTTGATTTAGCATATTTTGGATTTAACCTTTAGGGTTGCTTTAACAAATAATCATAAGATGATATTGATTAAGCTCATGTGTAAATTCACGATTACACTATTATGGATTTATGTTTCATAAATTGTGTATTTAGTATACATATGAGTTTCAGTTTTAGCTTTTTACTTTGGCAGATAATAGCTAAGATCTTGTCGACCTTTCTCTGGTAAATGTTGTCTTTTTTGTTGTTATTCTTTTGTCTTGCAGGGAATAAAAATAAGATGGGGGAGAGTTTTATATTCAACTGGTGCTTAAATGTCATATCTTTGTAGGGTGAGTGGTTGTGGAAACCGAGGGAAGAATTATTTTGATAATCTCTTTCCTGATATGAAAATTTAATCGGTTCTGATCCTAGTTTGTCATATCGAAGTAAGGTAACAATTATTTTTTGGTCAATTGTTTTCCTGTTAAGAAAAACTGATTTAACTCATATTATTGCTTTTTCTTATCGAAATAATGTACAATTGTGTCCTGTTAAAACTAAAACAATTCTGATTTTTGTTTTTGATTAACAATAGAGGTTCAATTGATTCAGTCCAATTGATTCCTGATAAGAAAAACTAAGTTAATTTTGATCTTAGTCTAGGTTTATCAAAACAATATATGATTATTCAAGTTTAATCGGTTTCTGATAAGAAAACTAGTTATCTAACCTAGTTTAGACTTATCAAAATGAGGATCCAATTATGTGATCCTGATAAGTAACTAAGTTAATTCTGATCTTAGTTTGACTTCTTAAATTAAAAGAAAATTACTTCGGGTAATTGTTTCCTTGGTAAGAGGTCTATATTTCCGTAGGGTAATAATTTCTGAAACCGAAGTTTACAATTGTAACCCTGATTACTGAAAATTTGTAATTAACATGAACTTAAACATTATGGATTTGCATTTATCCATTAAGTCTATCATAAATCCGACCCATGGTAATAATAATGATACATGATAAAAACACACTATAAATTTCATATTTTTCTGATATTTACAAACACAGCAATTGTGCTCTCGTTTCATGTGAATCCTCATCTTATTCACTTCGAGCACTAATTAGATGAGAGTGCACTTTCGCAATACAACTAGGTTGTACTGGAGTAAGCCTTGCCAAGCTTACGACGAGTATCAGAACCTTTGTTCATGTTTCCCTTAGAGTTCTGCCTAATACGATCATCATTCCTCTTTCAACTTTGATTTTTCTTTAAGATTCTGTAAAAAGGATCGTCAGTAGGAGATGAACTGGTATAAGAGATATTCAGAAGCTTAAGATCTCTTTTTATTATGTCAATGAGATTTTCGTAAGATTTTATCATTCTAAAGATTTCCTTATGACATAATTCAGTTATTTCATCAAAGATTACAAGATTTCTTGGAACCTATTTCTGATTGATTTCTTATGGAAAGACTCTTTATTTTCCCCTTTATCCTGGATATTTTTCACAAGCAATGAACCTTCGTGTGAATCATGCCTATTTCGACATGAGGTGGAGGGATCTTTATCCATAAGAGGTTGTCAACTACTTTACCATGATTTTTAGAGTTGACGGAACTTGATTGGGAATTGGATGCTTTTTATTCTAGAAGAGTGATCTTTCAGATATTTGAGACAAGATACTTCTTTTAACACTTTGACAAAAGTATTTTGAAGTAGCATTAGTTTCTTGTTAACTAAATGAAAATTATATTACTTATGATTTTCCTTTCGAGATCGATTCGCAGTTCCTTTTGAATAAGATTTCGAAAGATCGGTAATAGTGGTAGATAGAGGCGTTTCAATATTTTCTTCTAACTTAATGATTCTAACAGGTATTAAACCTTCATCAAGATAATCATGATTTGTTTCAGATGTGATAGAACTAGGCTTATTGTCATAGTCTGACAAAGTCGTGCAAGAACTTTTTGTTTCTTGATCAGAAGAAATTATAACAAATATATTAGTCAATGTCTTGTCTCGAAACCCTTGTAGTTGAATAAGTGTTTTATCCAAAACTTCCACTTTAAATGAGACGGGCCTGTTTTATTCAGCTAAATTACTAAGTTACACATCCTTCTCTTAGATCTCGTCCAAGAGTATCAGTCTTTGTCTTCAATTTCAGAACCTCAGTGGACATAAGACTAATAAGCTTTAGGAGTTTGGCTAACTCTTTTTCACCATCTCTTTCGACATCAGATTCAGATATATAATATGTGTTTTTGATAATCATATCTCGAGAGTTATCGTATCTTGCATTACAACTTGAAAGTGAAGTACTGGGGAGCTCGGGTACAACCAACTCATGGAACATGTTCTAAGAAGCAGGAGCTATCTTAAAATTAAAGTTGACCTAAATTAGATAAAAACCATTCCATTTAAAAACTTTCCATGTTCATACTAGTACAACACAAGAAATCAAAAAATATTTTTTTTTAACAATTGTCTCTAGGACAGGGCAGACAATTGTCTCAATCATAAGTTTCAATAGAAACATGTTAAACAATTGTCTCAATGGTGATCCCCTGGTTTAATTATTAAAAAAAGGATTATTTTTTTTTAACAACATCAAAATTAAAATCACAGAGGAAAAATCTATTACTCTTCTCTTACTTCTTACTCTTTTTTATCATTATTATAATCAATATTATTTTCTTTGTGATAAAAAAAAACTACCTGACGAGGACCATCATCAACAGGACCATCAACACGACCATCAGTACCACGACCATCAACAGGACCAGGTATAATATCAGTAAAAAACGTTTCATAATCTCTCCCAGTTCCACGTTAGAAAAAAAAAGAACAAAAATATTAAAAGTGATGATAAAGATCAACAGTAGATCAACAAAAGAGATGATAAAGATAGAGATATATCTATGACGAACATCGCTTGAGGTACTCATTTCAATAGGGTTAGATTACTGATTCTTCCAAGCAGAGACAAATGAGGCTATTTAGAAACCCTAACCCTAGAGATAACTTGTATCTCTTTCTTCTTCTTTATATAGGGGAAAAAGGGGTGCCTATAGGGAAAAAAATAGTGCCTGCAAACGCAAAATATGTTAAAGCCCGGTAAGAATAAACCCATGGGGACTTCATACTAGATACCCGGTAAAAAAAATATGTTAAAGCCCAGTAAGTATCTCTTTTTCACCATCTCTTTCGGCATCAGAGTCAGATACATAATATGTGTTTTTGATTATCATTTCTCGAGAGTTATGAGATGTAGACGCATCAATATATTCTAAACTTTCATAATCTTGTGATACGTTAACAAAATCATTCTTAGGTTCTTCCAAAACTATACTCCCTCTATCCTAAATTAACGGTCCTAATTGATTTTGTCAAGATATTAAGGAAATCCTATAAAATGTCATGACTAGCCCTTGACTAGCCTATTTAATGTTATGTTATTACCGAAACTAAAATTATCAGTGTTAAAAATTATAAATTGGATAATATTATCATTTTAGGAAATATTTTAAGAAAATAAAATCAAACTTATACTACTTTTATTATGGAATCCACAATTTAAAAAATAAAATTATAAGTAGAAGTTTTTTATTAGGAATTTTATAACTATCCATAAATGTTTTTATTTAAAAAAGGAATGACAATTAATACAAAGATATTGAGTAAGTTTTTTTTCCTTATATATGATGATAATATTTAAGATTTTGACTTAAGTTCATATTAAAAATGATTTTATGATTACTAAAAATAATGGGTATATTTGATAATTTAAGGTATGTCTATAAACAGAGCGGACAGATAAAAAAAGACAGACCAAAATAGAAATTAGGACAAATAAAAAAAGACAGAGGGAGTATTTAGATTCATTGTCTTATAGGTTGGATCGCGTTAAACAGAAATTATTTTATCTTTTCATATTTGCCCGCTTTAATACCAATTGAAATGACGACTGCACCAAGTACACCATAATATTTTCAATATCAACCTATATGACACACACTTTGCGTGATCTAATATAGACAGGGATTGTCAAGAAGATAAAAAACACAAGGTGTGTTAGAGCATTGTTCGGTCGAACTCGCAACCGTTGCTATCTCAAGCTTGTTGTCAAGTTTAGTTGCCAAAACTATAAGTCTTGATTTCTAGTCTACTTATAGCTAAGTCTCGTATTATGATAGAAAGTGTAGTTGAGCATTAGACTTCACGGCGTTCATCGATTGAAGACGAATAACTATTAAGGGGAGCTTGCGGAACTTCATCAACAAAAGGTATGTGGAGACTTGAACTCATTTATCACTCAAAAGTCTATCTACTCTATCTCCTATTTGAGACAAAAGTCGTATATCTATATAGACTTCGATTATACACATTTGATATTTCGAGCTGAGTTTAACCCGCTTACATATTTCTCGAAATACGTGTTGGTAAGCTTTCACTTTAACCAAGTTCATCTTATATTCTTGACGAAAGTCAAAAAATGATCATGTGAAAATCGCCTTGTAACATCTTACGTGATTTGTGTGAGACAAACATTTGATGTAGACTCGGAATGTTTCTTATTGATCATTCGATCACTTAAAAATAGCTTTGAAGCTAATAGTTTGTGTGAGACAGCTATTGTCGTCTTCTAAGAATGTTTCAATGATTAAAATGGGAGTTTAGAACAAATAACCATGACTGGATATAACACAATATGCGTACTTGTATGCTAATTGTTGCAAGTTATTCCAAGTCCGGGAACCATAGTATGCATACCCGTATGCATACTTGTTGGTTAATGAAAGTACGACAACTTACTATGCATACCGGTATGCGTACTGGCGTGAGTTTCAAGTTCCGGAAATTCAATTGAGTTTTGGAAGGCATGTGTACCCGTTCGCATACTGACGAACCCAAAGTTAGTCTGTCCACTTAGGTATGCGTACCCGTATGCATACTTGAGTAGGTTATGTTCTAAAATCGGTTTGTTCATGAACGAATACATTTATATAATAAGGAATGCAATCTTTTGAAAACCGTGGCTATAATGTTCATGAATTGATTCGAGTGAATCAAAATCGATTTTGCTTCAATTATGTCTTGCATACTTCTATGAGAATATAAACAACTGAACAACTCTAGAACTAGTTTCATTTGAGTCATTTGAACTAGTTATGGTTAAGATGAATATGATTGATATGCAAGTGTTCTTATGACTAACTTCGGTTAACTATTATTGAGCCAACGAAGGTGTACATGTTTAGGTACGGTTACTCATATCTAAATGAAGTCACTTTTCATTTATGTGTAACAAGCTAAGTTCGATCTAACGTTTGAAAGATATTAGCTTGAGTCTAATCAGGTTTTCATCTAACGGTGAACATTGAATGCTTTGTTACCAAGGTAATATTGATTGCAAACCATGATTTGAAGACTATATAAAGGAAAACTCTAGCAACTGGGAAACCTAATCCCCACACCTCCTGTATATGATACTAGTTGCGACTAGAGTCGATTCTCCTTTAACCTTAGGTTTTTCTAAAACCCAGTAGGTTAACGACTTGAAAACTTCATTGGGATTGTGAAGCCAGACCCAAATATTTTCTCTGTAGTTGCGTGTTCTGATTTTGCTGTTTTCTATCGTGTTGAGTACCATCTTCTTTAAGATTTGATCGAGATTTAATCTTCGAAAGGCAAGATAAAAAGTAGTCACAAACATCTTCGTCTAATCGTTTTTGATTCCACAATATCTTGTTTCGCTACCATACGATTAAGGCTATTGTGAGGTGATTGATATTTCTAGGCTGTTCTTTGGGAATATAAGTCCGGTATATCAATTGCTTCTTGTTCACCTTGATTTATCAAGAGACTGAACAAAACTCGTAGGTATATCTGTGGGAGACAGATTTATCTGTTCAATATACTTTTCTGTGTAAGACAGATTGGTTTGTCAAGACACAACTCTTGGTCATTGGGTAAAGAGCTATTGGGAAAAGACAGCCTGGAAATCAGTATAAAAAGATTGCCCTTCACAAGACCAAAACAACAATTCAAATACAATTACCTTCCTCTACAATTATGTTCTGCTTGCGGATTAGAATCACTATATACACTCACAAATCATTAGATTGACGTCTAATAAGGGTTGCAATGGATACACATTGCCAACAGCATCCGATAGAGGCGAAAGTCAAGAGAACGCATGCCATGGATACACTGAACCGACATGATGCAGTTGATGCCAGAGCAAAAAGGAAAAAAAAATATTGATCTGCGTAAAAAAGGTGTTTCTCCACCAAAACAGAAACAAAAACAGAATCAAACTCAGAACGGAATAGAAAATTCTATGAGGAACACATTCTCACATTCCATAGTCCTGTATCGACGGTGAATACGAAAACAAGCACGGGCATTTGCAAAATCAATTCAACAACTATTGGGAACCAAGATTACATTACAAAAACAGGTGAGTCAATGGTCTTACAAGATTGTTAGATAGTCGTCTATTATTCACAATCTCGACGATATATGACAAGATACAATTTTTTAGATTCCCTGTTTCAAAAAAAACTTGGGTGGAATAACAACCAATATTTCTTCGGTAATTCATAAGTTATACAGGCTCAAACTCTTTGAAGGCCAGAGGCCATGAGGAAATACATTTTGAATTGTCGCTTACCTTCTCATGAAACTTTCTTCTGTCCGATAAGTCATGTTAACCATCGCCGGTTCCCAAGTATTTAGAAAGAATAATTGAAAGGCAATTTTATTAGGGGTATTAATTTGAAATACCAGGAACCATGGTGGAAAAGACTCTTAAACGTTCGGATTCTATTCTGCTTCTTCCTTTTGATTAAATTGAATATCATCATCATTCAACATTAGTGAGTTAATACATATATATGTGTTTACGATTCTTTATTTTCTTTTCTTTTTCTATTTAGATAGATTTGTTGATACTTAATAACAACTTTACAAAATCTATAGGAAATCGTCCAAACCAAGATGAATGTGATATTTGGACTGATTTGAGTAAAAATTGATTTTTTTTTTTTTTTTGTAGGTTGTTGTTAGATTCTGGACATTACCAATTCGCGTGGTTAGTATCATCCCACATCTTGCATGTAATATGTTCGGAATGCCATAAAATCTTTACCGATGAAGTATTGATTCCAATGGCAGGTGAGGCATTTGTGTAAGTATCACCAGCAGTGGATCATGAAGGTTCATCCCCAAGGAAATATACAACAGAAGGACAAGGAGCATCAAATTAAGAAAATGTCAAAATGTCAACACCGCTAATTATAGAAATGATTATGGTCAGACTCAAGATGGAAAATAATTATTACAAGGTTCCAGGTTGGTGTGTGCCTTTGTTGCAAGTACGTGGTGACATGGTCGAATTCAAGCTTTATGCTGTGGAATCTTGGATGGTTTAATTCATCTTTTGGATGTGTGTCTGTACGTTCTAGGAGAAAGTTGTCGAAAAGAAACTAGAAAAAGCCTATGAGTACAAATTATGTGTGGAAGAAAATTCATGGTAATAATATTACTTTCCTGAAGGATCAAATGCAGATGGATTCCATTCCGTTTTTTTATTGAGGAGGCGAGCCTGCAACTTAAACTAAATCGCCGGTGTCACTGTAGTACATTGGTAAAGTCGTTGACTGATGATACCAATGACCTGAGTTCGAAACTCGCTAGCACCAAATTCTTTACTGATCAAAGAAAAAAAAAAACCTAAACTAAATTCATCTAACTGTCATCACAGATGGATGGCCAAAAGTTTCTGTTATTGGTGTTCTATGTAATGCAGTGAAAGACTTGCAAACAATTACGTAAATAGTAGCAACAAAGAATGACAAGAGACAATCTTCTCACAAGTTCGAATTTAAGCCTTTATGCTTTGGATGGTTTAATTCGTCATGGTCACAAAACTCTATATGTATAGTGTAGGAGTTCATCTATATTAAAGAAATAACAATAAGATTAAATTCTTCTCTTTTGCAAGCTTTTATACAAATGGAGGTCCCTCCAATTTTTGAGATGAATGGTGCAGCGGTGAGACAAGTTATTCTTCAAACTCCTTGATTCAGGTATCTCTATCTCACTCATATTTAAGATGGATGTGCTCTGCCAATACTCTGCTATCTTTTAGAGTTGCTAGAACTTAGCAGAAAAAAATGTCTAAAAATGACAAACTGCTTAGGGCGAGCTCTTTAAAGCCATATTTCTTTTATCTTTCATGGATATCTTACCGTATTTTCTTTTGTTGGTGGCTACGAATCTACGATAAATGCGTACATGCTCCTTGATATATATTTCAAACGTGCTATCTGTTTCTTTTTTTTTTTGGTCCCCTCCTGTTATGGAATGTGAGTTAACCTTGAAATACAAATTGTCTTTAATTGCTGTCAAGTCATACATATAGATCTAATTAGTTTGCACATTTACTAAATGACCTATGGAAATGTTGTACCACTGTTTTTGGATGTCCCTTTGCATTCCCTCTTAATCCTTAGTGTTAGTCACTTAGGTCGTCTTAGCGTCGCTATCAGATACTGATCAGAATCCCACTTTTTGTTACATACCAGTGACAATATATATGCGGAAACCTAGATATCACCTTTAGTACGCAATATACATTTTCGACTAGGAAAAATTATTAACAAGAAGCTACTCATAAGTGTAAGCTAGAGAGGTCAAGACAATGCAAAATGAGTGGGTGAATCATAATAATAAATCTAGCCCGCACAAATGCGCGGGTTTACAGAACTTGTAATTGAAATATCACAGGTTGTGTGTAAGTTCAATCAATTGTGAATCCAACCTTTGGTTGTTGATTAAATTGATTGACACTTGGATATTGGTTTTTGGTACCGTCGAAGTTACTTCTTATATTCAATCGGGCTCGCAAATTCCTATTTGTTTGATTGCAGATTGAATTGAGAAATTGAGATATAACTCTTTGATATACTTTTTTTAAGATTGAGTCTGACTGTCTAGTTGATTCTCTTGAAAATATATTGGAGTTAGTCCATACATATTGCTATAGAAATATTGAGTGTTGTTGTTAGACCCTCGTTTTATCAATTGGTATCAGAGTAGGAAAACACCAGGGCCCAGTGCAGTTTTGAATACTCTCATAATTAATCCACCATGCAAAAACTACTACCAACTTCGTATAGTTGAGACTAAGTAAACTAACTCCAAGTTACCTAGTTCCTTCAGTATCCTTGCGCATACAACCAATCTGACAAAGACAAGTGAATCCTGAGATAAAGTCCACTATCTTAGGTTGCTTCACCAGCTGTGAAGACTTCTTACACTCAACTCGATCATTTGGTTCGTCTTCGGAAACAATAAAGGACTAATCTGTATTCGGTAACAGGTCTATAAATCTCAAGAAATAAATCAAATATTTAGTTGAGTTAAATAAGGTCTCTTCTATTCAATTAACTCCTTTATTCAGTTTAGATCAACCAAGATCTAGTTTACAACCTGCCAGATTCGGATCCTGAAGAAGATCACCAAATGATAGATTGTCGATACTGAGATGAAGTCCACTATCTTAGATTGCTTCACCTCCTGTGAAGACTTCTTGTACTCAACTTGATCATTTGGATCATCTTCTGAAACAATAAAGGACTAACTTTTATTCGGTAACAGGTCTATCAATCTCAAGAAGTAAATCAGATATTAGTTGAGTTAAACAAGGTCTCTTATGTTTAATTAACATAAACTCCTTTATTCAATTTAGATCAACCAAGATCTAGATTTACAACCTGCCAGATTCGGATCCTGAAGAAGATCACCAAATGATAGATTGTCGATCTACACGACTAGCTGTAAGTTATCTATCGTAATAAGCAAAGCTAAGTCGGATCCCAGCCGATCAAGTGTGTGCATGAAGTAATTAAATCACAAAAATCAGAAACCAATAAGAAATCTTTTTGTCTCAAATCTTCAATGTACCTGTACAAACAAACTTGATTCCCTTATGATCGATCACCCACAGAGCAGACTTTGTCAAGAATAAATGATCGAAAGCATATTGTCAGATCTAAATACAGGTCTAAAATATGTCAATCCTTGATCTAGTTTGAGTGACCTTATGTTAGAAGAGAATGATCTCAAGAATAATCAAACCAGGTGCAATCAAGGTTCAACTGCCGTTGGTCAATCAAATCAATAATCGAAAACTAAAATAATAATACGATTCTAGTTTCCCACCAACGGTACTATCTGGATGATTATTGATCCCACAAGAGTTTTTAAACTAGCGGATGTAAGATATTTCACCTAATTATGTTACTCTCCTCTCCAAGATAGTATTACAAGCAATATTATAAGTTGGCTACCACATTGACTACAATATGAAGTGCCTGTGTCAGGATCAGTTTGTAAGAAGAACAAACTTCACTATTTATAAACCAAGGTAGATTGGATATCAAGGAATTTCCATAACCAAATTATCAAAAGATATTCAATAAATACCAATTTTCGGTTTTGATTAATTCCAACTAATATCCAACTAATAAACTGAAATCCTTCACAAATGACAGCTTAATATTAGGTAGCATACAAATATACTTTACTAATATATCTTCCAGAGATATTTTTACTTATTGGGAAAATAAAACATATAAACTTGAAAACCCTAATTAAAAGATTCTCAAATATTTTAGTTTTGGGATCTCACCTTAAGTATCAAGAAATATCTTTGAACAATGAAACACAAGATTTTAGCATGTGTTCAAATACTCATTATGTCGACATCTTGAACTTTCCAAAATAACAACTCATATTCCGATATTCACACAAACCCTAAAGTATATGCAATAAGGATTTATATTGGGACCGGTCCTACAAGAAATCCCCAATAGGGATTAGCACTGCTATAGATCCCACGACAGAGATCAGTCCCGCTAAAGATCCCCAATATGGATCGGTCCTGCTATAGGTTGCCAATAGGAATCAGACCACCAATCCCATTGATTCCTTTCGACTACGAAACAAGTTTCACAAGTTTACTTCCTTAATCTCATGTAGTAAAACATAGTTTTTTAGGCATGGTATTAATCCAAAATTTATTACACAATCTAGTAACAAGTTACGACACGAGATGTTTTTTTCTCTAATTCGACATTGTTTGCATTCTGTTTGTTTTATTTTTTTTTCGTGGGTAATAGTTTTTATGTTCAAATAGCTTTTTTGGCCAGGAAAATGATTAGTTACTTGACCTTTTTGTTTCACTTAAGCATGTTATTTCTATTTAATATTTATCCAGAGTGACAATGTCGTCCCAACATGAAAATTAAAAATAAAATAAATATATATTATTCCCATTTATTATTTCATCCCACCGTAATTTTAAATTTCAAAGAAAATATTTTATTAACAATAAATATGGCTAACCCGCCAACCCAATTCCATGACATTTGTGAACTCATGGTTTCCAAAATTACTGATAGCTAAGTCTCTAAGGAGTGAAGCAAAGACCCATAATACTTTTCCTACTATAAACTATTCTTTTTGTGCAAATGTGAGTGTTTTATAAAACTGGAGAACTCTTGGCTATTGGAAGGCTGAGATATACATGTGTGAGATGAAAAATAAACTTCTAAAAGTAAATCAGAACATGTGCAAGATCCTTACTCAATCATATTGATAACAATAGGTCTCAACCCGTGTCGTAACGGCATGGACAAGGATATGTGTTTCAAATGTATCCATCGATTCATACATGCCGTAATTGTCTGAGAAGAATCGAACCAATCGATCCAGGTCTAAATCTTTTGAGGAGTTGGTTAACAAACATGTCCTTATCCTCGAATCTTTTAATATTGTATATATAAGTCATACAATCCTTTGGGACAAACATAGTTAATCGTTAGAGCAAATCATATGGGAAGTAGAACATTACTTCGTTCACTACTTCAAAAAAATATCATCAAAGGTCATTCACCAAACTTGTAACAAAACTAAAAACACCCAAAATTCCTTTAAAATCAATTAGATTAATCTTGCAAAATCTGTTAGCATTAGATTTTTTTTTTGATATAAATTGTTGGGTTCCCAAATTTACGTAGATTTGTGTTCATTCATTTTCTAAAATTTATAATAATATTTAATTATTGATCCATTTCTTTTCTTGTCTCTTTACCTATTATCATGAACTATTTCTCAAGCATGCATAATTACACGAAGTTGGGGAGAAATGACAAAAACAGAAATCATGACAAAAAAGGAGAATAAAGAGAGATGTGAGAAACCAAATCGATTACAGTTAATTCACCCGTAGCCTTGCATAATCCCATGAAGTAGGTGAGAAATAATGAATCGATTACATTTAATTCACACGTAGCTTTGCATAATCTCATGAAGTATGGGAGAAATAATGACAGGAACCATGATTAAAAAAAAGGGAATAAAGAGCGATGTGAGAAACTGAACCGATTACAATTAATAGGTTTCATTTTTCTTCCGGACCCTACCCGGCAAATCTTAAAATCACAATATCTTATTTTTTGGAAAAATCTAGCTTTTAAAATTTGTTTAACAAAACAAAGAAAAATTAACCAAGGGTGACTAATAAATTTCATAGTTTTTTATCTATCCTAACTTGTCCAAACTTTGTTTTGTATTCTGGAAATGTAATCAGTTTTGTTTTAATACTAAAAACCTGTGATTTATTCGATCGGGTACTATAAATAGCTGGGATCCCATTTGGGTGATCCAGTGGTCATGATCATATTATCTTATATGATTTAGTATCCTCCTCAAAATATTTGTGTTTTGTCCTTACCAGTTATGCTAAAAACAACCAACTACATTTATCACAATATAAAATGTTGCCCACTCACAAAACTATTATTATCCACTATTATTCACTAACATCCACCACCGTACTAAAAAACAGCCATGCCACTATTTTTTCCACCACCAGTAATGTTACCACCTCCACCACTCACAAATACCCGCCACTGTTTCCACCACCCACTGCTTCTTTCACTACCACCATTAAAAATTAGTAATATAATTTTTAACCGGGGTCATTGTAGTACAATGGTAAAGGCATGGGGTGATGATACCAGTTACCAGAGTTTGAAACTCGCTAGCACCATATATATATATATATATATATATATTGTTTTTAATAAACTTATTTATTAATAAAAATATGTATTTATTAGATTCATTAAATGAACATTTATCATGAAAAATTAATTAATCATTCATCATAAGCAATTAATAAGATACTAATTAATAAAGTATTTATAATGGTTAGTTGAAAAAACCACGGACGTAGATTTATCCCTCCTAGACAAATCTTGGCCGCTCTTTGTCCAGTCTAACTTAGCCAAGCTTTATTTTGTATTCTAGATAAAATGATAGTACAAAATTGAACAAATTCATGGATAGCAAATTTTTGTATCAACTATGCTAAGTAGTGCATGACTGGCATTCTCACATCTAGTGTTACTCAAGTAATTTGGAACATGGAAAAACATATATAGTCATATTGATGTCCGTGTCTATATAAATTCAACTAACCTTTTGAAGAAAAATCATTCATTTCGGAGTAAAATCCGACACAAACTTCTATCACCTTCAATTTGTGGAAAATACATTGGGTTTAACCAACCTTGAGATTAAACAAATGCCCCCAACATTGGTGAAATAATGTCTACAAATTCGGGATCATTACAGAGTGCCAATATGGGTAAAAATGAGAGAATAACATCGGTGTTACAAAGAAAATACCTTATATGTATCAAATTATGTTATACAAACATGTATTCAAATTAAAAAAATCATCAACTTAATACAAAAACATAGAAGAACCCAAGTTGAACCAACACTTGCATAAACAAAAATTATAAGAGAATTTCATAATCAGAAAATACCTTCAAAAATCACCATTAGAGTTTTAATTGCATGTCTTATCAAGAATTACGATAGGAAGAAATCGCCAAATTAATATGTGGAAAGTTCACTGGATATGTAGCAATTTAGAGAAGTTTACAGTGGTAGTAATGGTGCTCCATCTAACTTTTGTTCGATTGATTTTTATTTTTTTTGAGAAGGTTTCGGTTTTCCTCGAAGAAACCGAGAGGGAGTATTTCATTGTATTCATCATCATTCAGAAATCCAAGATCCAACTTGAGCACTACTTACGGGATCTCAATACAACCGTAATTTTATATATTGAAAGGAGAAATCTTGATACTAAATATGTAATTTATAGTAGTTATTATATAACGTGATATCCCATTTTTTTTTTCTTTTCTAATTGTCATATATTAATCGAGTTTATTTTAGCATTAAGACGATCAACCACATCTTCTACTTTATAGTGTTACCCGTTTTGTAGCGGCACAAAATCAACATAGTACATTACTACTCACGAATACCCATCAACACCACAAAACCACCACGTTGGGCGATTAATCGAAAATGTCATGTATAAAGTTTAGATTGAACAAACTTAGGTCGTCAATTAATTTATTCTCCTATATTTGTTTTTGCTATATTCTCTTTTGTATTGCAATTAAATTTAGTTTAATACTAAAAACAATGATTCATATGATCGGTTACCAAAGATAGCATGGGTACCATTTGATCCAATGTTGATGATCATTTTTTCATATATGATTTGGCATCATCCTCGAAGTATTTGGTACATACCTTTATTAATAGTGTCGTTTAGTACCTACCTTTATTAATCGTGTCAAAAACATCCAATTATATCTTTTACAATGCAATGTTGCCCGACCTTTTTTTTTTGCTTCAGTAAGAAAAACAACACCCACCACCACTAAAACCATCCACCTTCTTCCACCACCACTAACGTACCGCCTCCACCACTCACTAACACCTGCCCTAGCTTTCACCACCCACTACTTTTTTCACCACCACCACTACTATCTATTGAAATAATTTTTATCAAAACTATTTATTGATGAAAATATGTAATGATAAATTAATAAAGGGTATATTTATGATGAAATGAAAAATTAATAAATCATTTATCATGAGGAATTAATTGGACACTAATTAATAAAACACTTATAATGTTTAATTTGAACAAACCATGACCATAAATTTATCTTCTCCCTAGAAAAATCTTGGCCACTCTTTATCCTGACGTCATTAGGGGCGACCCTGAAAGAATTAGGGGCGACTGAATAAGATAAAATAGGTTGAAAATACTTATATTCCCCTTCATAATCGGTAGTTTAGTATTTTTTTAATCTACCGATTGTGACTATGTTCTTCTCTTCTTTGAGAAATTCAAAATTCCATTGGTTTTGAAAAATTTGAATTTTGGGCTACTACCAAAATCGGTAGATAAATAACATCACGATAGATAAGAAACATCACGAAACAACCGATTGTGCAAATAGAGAAATTCAAAATTCCATTGGTTTTTGAAGATTTCAAATTTGGGACTACTAGCACAATCGGTAGATAATGAACATCACGAGACTACCGATTGTATAATCGGTAGATGATAAACATCACGAGTCTACCGATTTTGAAAATAGAGAAACTCAAAATTCCATTAGTTTTTGAAAATTTCGAATTTGGGACTACTAGCACAATCGGTAGATAATGAACATCACGAGACTACTGATTGTATAATCGGTAGATAATAAACATCACGAGTCTACCGATTGTGAAAATAGAGAAACTCAAAATTCCATTGGTTTTTAAAAATTTTGAATTTGGGGCTACAACCACAATTGGTAGATAAAGAACATCACGAGACTAACGATTGTATAATCGGTAGATAATAAACATCACGAGTCTACCGATTGTGAAAGTAGAGAAACTCAAAATTCCATTGGTTTTTGAAAATTTCGAATTTGGGACTACTAGCACAATCGGTAGATAATGAACATCACGAGACTACCGATTGTATATTCGGTGGATAATAAACATCACGAGTCTACCGATTGTGAAAATAGAGAAACTCAAAATTCCATTGGTTTTTGAAAATTTTGAATTTGGGGCTACAACCACAATCGGTAGATAAAGAACATCACGAGACTACCAGTTTAGCTACCGATTATATTTTTCGTAACACAAACCAACATACATTAAACTAAACTACCGATTGTAGTATTGTCTACCGATTATTGAGGGCATTTTAGACATTTCGGAAAAAAAATAGATAAGGAGTGGTTTTATTTTAGTTTTGGGTGACCCTATATTGTCTTATTAGTCGCCCCTAATTCTTTCGGGGTCGCCCCTAATGACGTCAGGCTCTTTATCTTGCCTAACTTGTCCAAACTGTGTTTTATATTCTTGATGTTTGTGTCACAATTACGAAGTTCAAAAGATAAACATTATACTTTGTAATTCAATATACCAAAGTTATGTGACAACTTCTATATTCTTTCTCGACACTTTGATCATAATGAAAGGATCAAGTCTCTAATACTAGAGTTTAATATATGGATTCGCATATTATATTTTCAATATAAACGACTTGAAAGCAGTGTAGATAGAGATAAGTTAATTTTTGTATTACTAATCTCGAATTGATGGATGATGTGTTCGTTGATGCCGACACGTCTTCAGGTTCTTCATTGTAACACGAGTTTGTCTCAACATTTTTAGACTTCCTAGCCTGACCTAACGAAGTTGACTCTAGTAATCTAATCAAGCGACCTTGAGTTTTGAAACTAAAATATAATAACCAACCTTGACATACCAACTCTTAGCACGTTCAACCCAGCAATGCTCTAACAATCTCCCTGCTTTCGTGGAAATGAAATTGACTTTCATTATATTATTTATTAACTGAGTGGATTTAAGATCACTAATTTGATTGCACCTACAACACGCATCACAATCTTTTAATGTGTCTGAGACGAATAAATTAATATGATACAAAGATTATTTACCGATTATCAAATTCGTGAAAAGAAAATCTTGGAAAAATGAATTGGTTTTGCGAGATTTTATCCACTTAACTGCTTATACACAAGCTACCTAGGTGCAAAGAACCAACTAGATTTTGTTTATAAGGAGGATAACCCGGTATCTAATGTATATATGAGACTGTGTTGGCTTGCACAAGTGGATTAGTTATATAAGCCCATAGTTGTGTTGATTTTTATGAATTTATTTTATGTAAAAATATACTACAACCTATAAGATTCTTCGAAACATCAAATCACTACCGCAAAACCAAAATTATAACCGTATGTTACAATTTTATTTAGGAAATTCGAACCTTAAATATATTTATTATTTCGCTATTAACAATATTTGTATTTAATAATTACTATCATTAAGTAACTTATTTTTTCCTATGATTTACATGTATGTATTGAGCATTCTCGCTCCACCAGACATCTTCTAACCCATGGTTAATTATTTTGCTATGAACAAATAACTAGGGCTGCACAAAACCGAACCATAACCATGAACCGAAACCGTGTCAATATTAACCGAACCGAACTGAAACGAAACCCTATGGTTTAGGTTTAGGTTGTCAGTTTCCCAAAACCGACACTCTCGGTTTCAGTTTAGGTTTGTGTATAAAACCGAACCGATATTTCATCGGTTAACCATTTAAGACCTGCCGTAGGATTGAAACATATATTATCCATTGGTCAGTTTCCCTAAGTAATCCAACCTAATCCCAGCCATCAGTTTTAGGTGTTAGTTTATTTCCTTCTTTTTTCATTTTATTTTTTCTTCGCGGCGATGGAGAAAAATAGAGGCAGAGAGGCGAGAGCAGTAGGTCCTTACTCTTAATTCAACCTTTAGGTTTGTAAAGATTTCATTTCAACCTTTCTTCAAGGTAAGCCATTATCTTATATGCTTTTTTATTTTCGTTTGCTTAATTATGCTAGGAGTATGAATGATTATCTTTGATTGAACAGATTTAGGGCTTCTTTATTTAATTTTCAATTCAATTTTTGCATGACTGTTCTGTAAATCGATGCATAGAGCATGTTAATATATCTCAATTCCGTATTCGTTAAATCTCCTAATCAAATCTAGGGTTTTATTGTGATTTTATCTTAATAATTTTGTATGTCAATATATTATATTAGGTTTCGATTGTGGGTTATGATTTAGTGAATTAAATCATGTTGTCTGTTTATTAGCCACTTGGGCTTTGTTTAATTTTATCGAATTTGGGATAAATTTGGAATTTTTATTGTTCCTTCACTTGAACTTTTGTTTCACAAGTCTTCAATTTTGTTCATTTTAGTTGATTATTGTAGTGATTTGGTTGTTTCTCAATAAACTTAGGGCTTAGATGTATCTTGGATCAACTGTAGAATTCATTAGAGTCATATTCACTGTGTTGGGATTTGGGTGTATGAGAAATATGTCATTGTCTGTTAGCCAAGTTGACACAATGAACTGTCAATAATGTGAGTACTCTCCTTTACGCCAAAATAGCTTAAACTCAGGTCATTTCCTTTGAAGGTAGATCATCTTAGTCAACTGTTATGAATGTTCATGGCTTACTTTATTCTAAAAATATGCAGGTACCAATCAAACCCAAGTCATAATCTGTTTATAGTTGGCATACTAGAAAAAAATATACAAAACCCAATTCAATGTTCATGACTGGATTCTCGGATCTCCTCATCATGGAACTTCACTTATAGATTCTTTGATCAATACGTTTGCTTACTACTAATCAGTGGTCTGGAATAAGCCGTTGAACTTTTTTACCTTATTCTCTACTTGCACATAGAAAAGAACTTTCAACTGCAGGTCACGACTTTTTCATTTGTTTGTGAGTGAATTACAAACAACTAAGCATGAATGGGTGCATGTAGTGAGTTGATCCACCATTTGTAGTATTTGCGAAAGAGGATTCAGAAAATGATTTGTGAATCCACCATTTGTAGGCTCATCTCTGTTTGTTTATCATTCGCAAGAGTTCCCGTGGAAGGAGGAGAGGTAGCCTGGGAGCCAGCAGCTGCACCAGTTGATCTTGTCATGCTTGCAGCTGGTGGATGGGAATGAGGGGAGCATTAAGCTCTTATATTTTTGTCGTCTTTTATTCTCTTTTGAGCTAGTTTTATTTCAATTAGTATGTAGTTAAAAAAATGTTTGGGGTTTTTCTTAGCTCGATACTGCGAACCTCTATTATTCTCATAGCAGAATGAATCTTTTCACACTGATGAATTGTATTTAGTGAATGGTTAGGACTCTTATGAGGATTATTAGAGTTAAAGCCTTTTGCTGTCGTTTTAGTTGTTCGTCATTTATGCCTCTGATATGTTGCCAAAATTTTTTTCTGCCGCTTGTAGTATTGGGTGTACTGTTTGTGTAAACTATAAAGCACTGACACATTATTGTTTATAAATCATTTGGTTAACCAAAAACCGTCTGGTTCTTAACAAAACCGAGTAGAAACCGAAACCAATGAAACCGAATAGGCTATATGGTTTCATTGGTTTTCAATATTGAAAAACCGAGTACTTTGGTTTCGGTTTTGTTTTTTCCAAAAACCAATAAAAACTGAACCATGTGCAGCCCTACAAATAACTGTACTTAATAATTTTTTGTCAGCAGATAAGATAACGTTCTTCTCCGCATGATTTATATGCGTGTGTTCATCTCGTCCACGCATCTTCTATTCAGTGGTGTAAAAAAAACACGAGTTAGTGAAATTGTAAAATTTTCTTCCCACGATTTATCTATCTTTATATATTCCATGGGTTTCTAAAAGATATCTCAAAAAGATAGGCTGATTTCGATAAATTAAAAGTCAAATATTATGAGTTTACTAATCTACCCATGTAGGAACCACTTATCTCTCTTCATCTTCTATTCAGTGGTGTGAAAGAAACATGAGTCACTGAAATTGTAAAATTTTCTTCCCACAATTTATCTATCTTTGTATACTCCATGGATTTTTAAAGGATATCTCAAAAAGATAGGCTGGTTTCGATAAATTGAAAGTCAAATGTTATGAGTTTATTAATCTATCCACGAAGGAACCACTTATCTCTCTTCTTTTTATCATATAAGGGGACCATTTCTCTCTCTTAGCACAAGATGAAAGTGCTTTCTATCAAAATGATTTGAGTTTGCCCTTTCTTTTCTTAAAACACAGTTTTAGTAAGAATTTAGTTACAAGTTTGTTACAAAATGTTTTTGCAAGAGAAAACAATCTTAAACAGACTTGAGGCTTTAGTTAGGTCTGTAATGCCTTGCTCAGGCGATCTACTTTCCCACACGTGAACATGTAACTTAACTGGGTAAGTTTACTGACAAGATTTTCTTGGCCGAACATTTAACCGTTAGATTTTTAGAAACTGGACCCAAAACCTGAAAGTAGCATTCTGACGGTACACCCAAACTTAACTCGCTAGATACGTTCTCTCGTTAAAACCAAAAACTTTTCTTCCACCGTCTTTCACTCTGGTTAATCAAATCCAAACCCCAAATCCAACTCGAAAATCCTCTGAATTTTCACAATTTAGGGTTCGTTGAATTCCATCAGGTTCCATAGAAAACCCTAATTTATCCCTTTTCATGTTCAAAAACTTCATATATCTGTCTCTGTTGTTTCGTTAAGTTAAAAAAAAATAGAAATATAAATAGTTATATCTGAAACTCATCAGACTAATAACGAAACCCTAATTTAGAAAAAAATGCCACGGCGGCGTGACGATGATGATTTTGATGGTGAAGAAGATGATGATTATGAAGAAGAAGAAGAAGATCTTGATGACGATGAAGATGTAAGAGGGAGTCGTGGTGGTGGTAAGAAACGGAGAAGATCCGATTTTATTGATGATATTGCTGAAGAAGATGAGGAGGAGGAAGAAGAAGATGATTATGATGATGAAGATTATGGTGGTGGGGGTGGTGGTAGTAGTAAGAAACAGAAGAAAAAATCATCTGGTGGTTCTCAGTTTTTTGAACTTGAAGCGTATGAAGATGATTCGGGCAATGAAGATGAGGAAGAAGAAGGCGAGGATGGTATGTATATTTACTTTAACTCTGTGAAATTTGGGTTCTTTTTAAGTCTGGAATTAGGTAGATTTGATTGAGAATTAGGGTTTTAGACTTGTAAGTTTTAGTTTTTTTTTGGAATTATAAACCTTCCATTTGAACATTATATTGATAGAGCTTGGAACCCTAATTGTTCACTGATATGATTTGGTTGGAGTGCTTGTAAAGGTGAAACCTTTTTCAACATATAACCTTAGAAAATGTTTTGTACTCTGATATGCTAGAGGTGAATGTCCTTTCTTAGAATACAAATTCTGCATATGTATATGATGAGGATCTGTGTTGCATAAAGAACCCTTAATTAGGGAGAAACTTCCTTTCCAATATAAATTCTCGTTTAATTTCAGTCCCTAAAAATATCTATCGAACTCAAACATTTCATGCCACCGTAATCTATTGTAGTTGTTAAAGCAGGAGACTCATGTCTAAATTCTCGCGAACTCTTGAACTATGAAGAATATACCTTTCATGCTTAGTCCTCTCATCTCAAATTTCTTACTTGCATGCTTGTGATTGACTTGTCTGTTCGGCCATATATCTCCTTGGAGGACCCACCCAAATGGTTCATCCTATTCCAATTTGCAAGGTTTCCCGTCTTACTCCTCTTAAACGACAGCTCTCTCTCTCTCTTCTGCTTCCAACTTGATTTGAAAATAACAAGCATTTCTGAGGTTTGATTGCTTTCTGTTCGTCACTACTTGCTTACATTTTGGCCCGCTCACATTGGATGCTAGACACAACTTACAATAGTACTTCATGGATTGCTTAATCCAAGGAAAAAAGGGTTACATGTATAAAGGGGTCCTTTTTTCTTCTGTTCTCTTCGAGTCTCGTTATCATTTGCAGTTTATTTTGTTTTTTCGAACTGAAAGAAATGAACCAGTCCCAGTATATTCTTTTTTACTTGGTCATCTGCACCTCATTTAGATAGTGTTCATGTGAAACAACTCAGGTACACACTACTTAAACATATAATGCCTTCCTGTAAAGTATTTTTTCCTTATTACATTATTAATTTGCTCTGGAACTCTGAATGCAGACTTTATAGACCACACTGATGCTGAATTGCACGAAGAAGGTGGTGGTAGAAGAATACCACGTCCTCTGTTATCCCGTGAGGATGACGCAGAAGAGATTGAAGCTCTCGAGAGAAGAATTCAGCAACGGTATGCTAAGTCTAACCATGCAGAATATGATGAAGAAACCACTGATGTTGAACAACAATCTCTTTTGCCATCAGTTAAGGACCCAAAGTTGTGGATGGTGAAATGTGCGGTAAGATCCACTGTTACTTTTGTCATTATTGCTTTATCTTCTAGTTGATATTTTACTTATAATAGTTTATGCACTTGAACTAGATTGGACATGAGAGAGAGGCAGCTGTTTGCCTTATGCAGAAGTGTATTGATAGAGGTTCTGAGATGCAGATAAGATCTGCTGTTGCTCTTGATCATCTTAAGAACTATATATACATTGAAGCTGACAAGGAGGCCCATGTGAGAGAGGTAGATGATGATTTATATTTGTGTAGGTCATTATTTTTCTTTCCTCGTCGACCAGTACTGATTATTTCTTTGTCAGGCTTGCAAGGGTCTTCGAAATATATATGCTATGAAAGTCATGCTTGTTCCAATAAAAGAAATGACAGACGTTCTTTCAGTTGAAAGCAAAGCCATTGATCTGGCTGAGGATACGTGGGTACGGATGAAGATAGGGACATATAAAAATGATCTTGCAAAGGTAGGAGTAATTTTTTCCTCTGCCATTTATATGATGCTGTTGCCTTGTCTTTCTGCAATTCTTATCGTTTTCTTTTTAGGTTGTGAACGTGGACAATGTGCGTCAGCGGGTAACAGTTAAGCTAATCCCAAGGATTGATTTACAGGCAGTTGCTAATAAGTCGGTAAGTCTGCCTAATGCTTATAACATCGCTTTGAAAATAGAAAAGATAAGATAAGATGACTCCTTTTTTATCTTTATCTGTAATGACATTGTGATGGTATCAATTTCTTCTATGATTTTAGGAAGGCAGGGAAGTTGTGAAGAAAAAGGGATTTAATCCCCCTCCACGTTTCATGAACATAGAGGAAGCAAAGTAATTCTTTACGACTTTACCTTTGAACGTGTTAACAGTTTATTTTGCTTATTTCATAGAGCTCATAATTGTTTTCTGCATTATGTGTAGAGAAATGGGTATTCTCGTTGAACGTAGGAGGGATCCAGATACTAATGATTACTTTTGGAAAATTGAAGGAATGATGTTTAAGGAAGGTTTCCTATATAAAACAGTATCATTGAAATCCATTTACTCCCAGAACATACGCCCGACTTTTGATGAGCTTGAGAAATTCCGTAAGCCTGGAGATGGAGATGGTGATGTAGCTAGTCTAGCCAATTTATTCCGTGACAGGAAGAAGGGCCACTTTATGAAGGGTGACGCTGTTATTGTTATTAAAGGGGATCTCAAAAATTTGATGGGGTGGGTTGAGAAAGTAGAGGAAGATAATGTGCACATCAGACCGAAAATGAAGGACTTACCTGTTAGTGCTTTATTGTATTATTATTATTTCTGAGTACATTCTTTTACCATTTGTGATGCATCTTGTCAGAATCTTTTCAAACAATGAAAGGTAATTAGCATTTACACTGTTTCATGTTTCGCAGAAAACCCTTGCGGTGAATCAGAAGGAGCTTTGCAAATACTTTAAACCTGGCGATCATGTGAAGATTGTTCAAGGGGCCCAGGAAGGTGCTACTGGTATGGTAGTCAAGGTTGAAGGTCCCATACTGATCCTTGTATCTGATACAACCAAGGAGGATGTAAGTGTTATACGTTGTTGCAAAAATTTAGTACTTGGCGTAGTTCCTTACTGGTAACACCTATGCATTATTAACTTGCCTACCAAATGTGTTCAGATTCGAGTATTTGCAGACTATGTCGTCGAGAGTTCTGAAGTAACTTCTGGTGTAACTAGAATTGGTGATTACGAGTTGCATGATCTTGTGTTACTTGAGTAAGTTCTCGATAATGAAATTGTGGATCATGAAATTGTGAAATTCTCTAGTTGGAATCATGTCCTGGTTCATTTTTTTTCTGATATATTTATCTAAATTTGATGCAGTGACACAAACTTCGGGGTAATCATACGTGTAGAGAGTGAAGCATTCCAGGTAATGATGAGTTTCTGACTCCCAAGATGGTTTGTGTTTTATTAAGTTATTGATAAATGTGTATACTGTTTCTTCCGCAGGTACTGAAGGGAGTTCCAGATAGACCTGAAGTTGCACTTGTAAAATTGAGGGAGATAAAAAGCAAGATTGATAAGAGGAACATTGTTGCACAAGATCGGTCCAAAAACACTATCAATGTGAAAGATGTTGTGAGGATTCTGGAGGGACCTTGCAAAGTGAGTTCCTTGTGTCTAACATTCGAAGAGCCTTTGATCTTGTATACTAACTTGTTGCGCAATTCTCATCTTTCCACTTGGTATATCTGTCATATCAGGGTAAGCAAGGTCCTGTTGAACACATATATAGAGGAATGTTGTTCATAAATGACCGGCATCACCTGGAGCATGCTGGTTATATTTGTGCAAAGTCACAAGCTTGCATGGTCGTTGGTGGCTCACGTGTGAATGGCGATAGAAATGTAAGCTCCACTTGCTTATTATTTGCTCACTCTTTAAGTTTCTCTAGAGTCTCCAAGTAATATGCTGTGTGTTTTCCTTTTCGGTGCAACTGTTCTGTCTTTCATAGTTGGATATGTTCTCATCCACTTATGGTGTTTGATACTACTTCTGTAGGGTGGTCCTCTCTCAAGATATCCTCTCAGAGCTGCACCTCGTGTTCCTCCATCTCCAAGAAACACTAGAGGAGGAAGACCTCCTATAGACTGTATGTTGCTTGTTTAATAGCTACTTTTTTTCTATAGCTATATTAGTCTCTGGGATTCTTATTTTCTTCCGTCGCTCCTGCTTTAATCTTGTTCTCTACGTAAGTATATACTTTTACATTATAATCTGCTACTGACTGTTAGTGTAATGCGGCACAGCTGGAGGAAGACATAATCATAGAGGTGGACGAGGGCATGATTCTTTAATTGGCAGTACCATCAAAATTCGCCTGGGTCCCTTTAAGGGATACCGTGGGCGCGTGGTAGATGTTACTGGCCCGTCAGTTCGAATTGAATTAGACTCTCAGATGAGGGTTGTTACAGGCAAGTCTTTACTTAGATCTGTATGGCAATCTGAACTGCATGAGGTCTACGTTTTCTTGTTTAGGTATAAACTCTTGGTGTCTGTGCAGTTACCCGTGACCAAATATCTGACAATATCACAGTTACAACTACACCCCGGTAATGATAGCTCTTTTATTTCTTTTGTTTCTATGATAAAGCCTGTTAGCGGTACATTTATTGAACATTTATATCTCTTTACCAGTGAAACACCTCGATATGGGATGGGAAGCGAAACACCAATGCATCCTTCTCGAACTCCACTGCATCCATATATGACTCCTATGAGAGATACTGGAGGTACGTTCCTTTGAATGGGGACGCTCTTTTTTAGTCTAGAAAGTTAGCCTTAAAATATCATAGTTAACTATCATATAATGTTTTCAGCAACTCCGATACACGATGGTATGCGGACACCTATGCGGGATCGGGCTTGGAATCCTTACGCTCCCATGAGTCCAGCAAGGTATGTCCTCAAATCTGCATGTTCTTTGAGGCATTGATTAATTGTTAGAGTAGTCTAGCTTAGAGTAAGATGATTAAGTTCCTTTTGCTTTAGAAATAAACAAATATTTCCATGGGGTAGTGATGTTCACTAGTGTCTGTGAGGGCCACCATGTGGATTTAATTGCAGGGGACAGAGTATCTCCAAGTGAATCAATGTTCCTTGTTATTGTAGAGGTTTAATTTGAAAAGTCGATCTTTAATAATTTGAATTTCCCTTTTAAAACAATTCCTTAAATAGTCATTTTATTTTCTATTTGGAGGTTGATGTCGTAGTATGTTAGAGAGTCTGCTGGCCTCCGTCTAAGATGTGGTCGGGCCACATACATTTTTTATGTGGCCGATGGCCGATCTTTATCTTTTGACACGTATTTACTTCGAAGGGTTTTGTTTGGTGTTTTATCTTTATCTTTATGACAGTTGTTATCGTTAGATTGATGACTTGCTTTAGACTTGATTGGTTTTATTTCAAGAAACTCTAATCTAATATATTGGCAGACTGTCGGCTTGTTTAGTTTGTTCTGTTTTCTGCTTTATCTTGGTTCTTAATAAGCTATGACTTTGAATTGTGGCAAAATCAACTCAGGGATAGCTGGGAAGATGGCAATCCTGGCTCATGGGGAGCTAGCCCGCAATATCAGGTAAAAAAATGGCCTATCCTGCATCTTTGTTTGCTCGCTGGTCGCTGCTTTGTTAATATTATCATAGATTTTGGAACCTTGACCCCTACTCTACACTATATTCTCTCAGCCTGGAACTCCTCCTGCACGATCTTATGAAGCACCAACCCCAGGTACAGGCTGGGCAAACACAACCAGTGGTAGCTACAGTGAAGCTGGAACACCAAGAGATAACAGTCCAGCATACGGTAGTTCATCAGAAATCTTCAGTCTCTTAACAATGATATTACTGTTATTAAATTCTGTGACCCAGTATTACTGATGTCCTTTTTTTCCCCTTTTGAAATTCTACTTTTCAGCGAATGCACCAAGTCCCTATTTGCCGTCAACTCCTGGTCAACCAATGACACCGGGTTCGGCATCATACTTGCCCGGCACTCCTGGTGGGCAGCCAATGACGCCTGGAGGTGGTGGTCTTGATCTTATGTCTCCTGCTATTGGTAAGACTGCGCCAGTTCCTATTAGATGTCATACTGCAATATTAAGGAAGTACTATAGAAGTAAGTCTAGTACAAAAAAACAGAACAAGGAAGTACTAAAGAAATAAGCCTAGTACAAAACAGAAACTAGGAGTACAGAATACTAGAATGGAACTATAGAACCTAGATCTGGAGTTCCAACGCAAAACTAACTTCTTGTTAATCTTTCGATTATTTCTTAAGCAAAATAAACGGTCTACCTTGGGGCAGACTCTGTATGTCCTTAGAAGTTAGAATAGATTAGAACTTAGGAAACTAGTAAACAGGAAAAGAAGTAGACGTATGCTGGTGCATCATGTCATGACAACGTTTTAGTTCGTCCAATTTGGCGACGTTAGATGCTGATGCTTTAATATGTGTAAAGATTTGCTTAGTTTCGATTAGGACACATTCATTTGATTCGATTGTGTTGCCATCTGTCAGTCATGAAAGTTTGGAAGTTGGTTCTGAAGTCTTTAAATTCCGCTTCAGTTTCCTCAGGAAAGCCAAGGGCCCGCACTATCAGAACTGAACAAAAAATACACAAATAACTGTTAGCTTCACGACATGAAGTCATCACTTGGAAGCTTAATCATACTTGTTTCTTTATTTTTTTCATTTCGTTCTTTAGATATATGTGCTTCTGCAGTTTCTAAGCGTCTCAGTACTTGGTTCTTATTTTAAACTGTTCTGGCAGGTGGAGATGCTGATGGGCCATGGTATATGCCCGACATTTTGGTCAATGTACGGAAATCTGGAGAAGACTCCATAATAGGTGTTGTAAGAGACGTGCTTCCGGTAAGTCTATTTCTTAACACCCCCAGGCTTTTATATTGCCTAGCCTGGAAGTGATTCAGCATTGGATAATGTCACAATACAATGCTACAGTTGATTATATTCTTAATGTGTCCCTTTGTAAAGGAATTTCTGTCGATTGTTCGTTTAACCATTTGGCTTATGGAATATCTCTAGTTTACACATTACACTTTAGACGGCCTCTAAAGAACTTTTTTCTTCTTCTTCTCATTGTGGTGGTTATCAGGATGGTTCTTGCAAAGTATCACTTGGATCAGGTGGAAACGGAGAGATCACCACAGCTCTTCCACACGAATTGGAGATGGTGGTCCCAAGGAAGTCAGATAAGATCAAAATCATGAGTGGTGCCCAACGTGGGTCAACTGGTAAACTGATTGGTATCGATGGGACGGATGGCATTGTTAAAGTTGATGACACACTTGATGTGAAGATATTAGACATGGTCATCCTAGCTAAGCTAGCACATTCTTAGTGTCTAAGAATTGTAATCATAGTAATAATTAACATTTTAATGTATTTTTACCATGTTGTATCCTGCAATTTATGAGCAACCAGTCTTGGAAGATGCACCCAGAAGGCCATACTCATAAAAACGCAGGTATGCAACTTTTTCAAGGAACCTTCAAGCCTTGCTCCCTGCAGATGAACACAGTAAGGGTAGTATTCCTTGGCTCACTATGGGGTCTTAGTGAACAAGAATATATACGTACAGGAAAACAAGACTGGTTTCTAGATGTGTGGAAAGGAAGAGGGGACGTGGTGGTGGTGATGAACTGTAAAGTTAAACCAAAGATGTACTTTCCTCTCGCGTCTGTATGGAGAAAGGTGGAACTGCGGGCAAATATAAGGAGGGGCTAAACCAAGGAGCTTCGTAGTGCAACTTGTATGATATCAGGCAGGGTGAGCTGGGTCTGTAATTTTCCGTGTAATCTCTTTTATAGTATTTAATAGGTTTAGCAAGTCATTGGATCAAGTGTACGCGTGTTTGGTTGTTTCTTTTCCGTACACTCACATGGTTGTGTATAAGTGTGCATGGGGGAAAGGGCTGGAATAATCTGACCTATAACTTCGTTTTTGGTTGGTATAATGACATAATGTATGTTGTAGCATAGTCGGCAAGGGTTTCAGTCTGAAAACAGAATTTCTGAAAGGTTTGAGTAGTAGTTGATAATATCAGCCCCAGTTTGGGAAAAGATGTGTGAGAACTGAGATCACCGGCGCAAAATCAATTACCAAGAGAACTAGTCTGGTCGGGCATAGAAAAGCCATCATGATTTGGGGTCTGGGCGTTATCTTACTTGTAACCTTTTCTCATTGATGTGGGAGTTGAGTAGGTTTTTATCAAAATTTACATCTGGTTGCGTGGCAATAAAAACGATGGTCAAGGGAAATTACAAGTCAAAGAGAGCACCAATCTGGAAAACATTGTAACAATATTCAAGTAAATTGATCAATTGGCCTGAAGGAGAACCGGGAGTTATTTGAAAAACGTGAAGTTTGAAAAGTTAGTACTTTCCGCATCAACACCTGCAAGGTTTATATGGTAACCTTTATCGCTGCATTGCCCATAGAGTAGATTTTTTATGGGTTTTTGGATGCATGATGAAAGTAGGTACTTCCTCTTTTCTTCCGATAAGTGATGCATTAGCAAGATCTCCAAACTGCCATTCCTTGGAAAAACCAACGGAAATAAATAGGAAAACAGTAGAAAATTGAGTCGATCCACATTTCGTCGAGGGTCCACTTGGTATCTAAAGGAAAACAGTCTTGTCGATTCTTTCACCACGTTCATACTAGTTTGTGCTGTGTGTTTAACGTGTAAATGATCAGAACTACTGCAAGTTTGTGCTGTGCTTAACGTTTAAATGATCAGAACTTGGCAGTAGTCTTGCTTAAATATTGCCTACAAGGTTAAGAAAACAGAAAAGCTTCTCGAGCTCCAGTTATCTCTTTCAGTGAAGACAGTGAAGTGAAAGACAACGAGACCAACTACCCCCATATATTGTTACTGTCTTTTGGTTTCGTTTACTGCGCTAACTTGAAGCCTAACAGCAAGGTTGCAGAAAATTTTCTTTTGTTTAACGATCGTCATGCCAGCATAAAGAGGTTCACAAGTTATAACGATCTAGGCATATAAACAAGATTGAATTCTCAAAAGGCTTCCAAACTAGCAGTTAGAACCATAAACTAATGTGATTATGAGGCATGGGCAACTTAAATTGAAGGAGACCACAGAACTTCTAGAAACTGATAAAATATGCATCTACAGACATCGAAGTGATATGGTCAGTCTGAAAGCTTGAACATAAAATGCTCAAGGTTGCCAATACCATTCTTTCGAGAATCAAATATATAATGTAACCATTACTCATGACATCCATTGTTCTTCAAATTAACCGAGAAAGAAACTAAAGCGTCTGCAAAAAATGTTCAGCACAATATGCGCCCCAAAATGCTACCTGGATTTTCTTCTTTACATCTATACGTTCTCAAATATCCTGTTTTCCATTCCACCTAAAAGCTAAAACCCTGCCTAGTCATGGAGGATGAACATATGAAAAGGAATCTACTATTAAGTCCTTCCCTAACACCAATTTAACTCCGACACTGAAACTTTCTGATTCACAGTGTTTACCTTTTCCACTATACACAAATCTTCTAATTCTTTCTCCTATGACTTAATATTTGATCATAACATAACTCGATGCTCAGATACTACTGAAATTCTCAAGAGTGGGCATTTAATAAGATTTACCAGAACTTTCCACCTCATTGCCTAATGTTATTTCGATTAAACTAGTAAAAAGGATACCCAACATGAGAAAATCTACTCTCTTCATACTTTCTCTGTACATTCTATTGCAGTGTCGAAAGACACAAATCTACCTGTGAGGCATCGGATATGTCATTGGCGGCATGCTTGGAACTGGTGCTCGAATCCCATATGCCATGTGTGGTGGTGCAGAAAGATTAACTGGAGTACCAACTGCTGGAATCAGAGGTCCTCCAACTGGCTGGCCTATGGTAGGAGCACCGTAGACCCCGACTGCAGGAGCACCAGACGAAGGCTGAGCTTGTGGTTTGGTAGATTTGCTGGAAGATCCACCTCCAGGTGTGGCCCCATTTGTTTGGCCTGTGATTGGTCCTTGGGGTGATGATACATCTCCGCTTCCCACGCTGGTGATGTCATGGATGCTAGATCTTCTTCTATCCTTGTTCATAGAGTTCAAGCGAATAAAATATTTCTGTGCATGGCTAGCCACTTGTGTAGGCGTTCTTGACACAACAAAGTTTCTGGATATACTTCGCCAATCGCCTTTCCCGTATTTGTCCAATCCAAGAAGAAATAACCTGTTTCATCAAGAACCAAAACCGAGATACTAAATATGACTTCGTAACATAAGAAACTACACTATGCCGCTTACATGGTGACATAAAGAAATAAATACATTTTTAGTTTTGACGTGATTATATAGAACATCTTAATATGTAAGGTATCTTACCAAATTTAACACACATGTTTCTACATCCCTATAAAGAAATCAGAAAGATAAAGAAGGCAAGTAACCAAGCTGACACGAGTCACGGAATTAAACAACAAAAAAGTATTCACATGTTTCTACTTCCCTATAAAGAAATCAGAAAGATAATGAAGGCAAGTAACCAAGCTGATACGAGTCATGGAATTAAGCAACAAAGAAGCAATCTGTCGCATTAAAAGTACCAATATTATCTATAATTGACACTTTATCACATATCAACATGGGTACCGGAGCACATTTAAGTTAAAAGAAACAGGTTTTTGTTAGTTCTAAAGAAAGAAGAGAAAGGTATAAAAGAAAGAAAGAAGAGCATTCCTATACTTCCTATCCTAGTCGGGATGAACCAAGTTTTGTCAGCTTAGGTTTTTTCTCTTTGCATATTGTGATCTTGTAAAGCCAAACCGTTTCTATCAGTATGCTGTTTCTAATAAGACTCATAGCATATTACTTCAGTGACGAGGATAAAAGTCTATGCCCTAGCTTGGTCACAATTGTGTTAGAAACTTTCCGTTATTTAATTATTATGGCCTCAATGTCTAGGGAATTACTAACTCTATTTCTCTTTTCACTAGGAAGAACTAAGTGCTAAACATTGTATAGTGCTGTTGGCTCAAAGGGAAATGAATCACATTACGACCAAACCAAGAGAGCACCAATTTGTGACAACTATCTTCAGGAGAGACGTGCTGAATAATCTCTTCCAAATTCCCAGCACATGAAGGCACTTTTATCTCATTACAAGCCGCCACTGAGAAACTCCTTGTTAACATTCGTTAAGTTTTACTCGGATAGAAAAATAAATCGAACAGTTATTAGTAATACCACTCATTAAATCCCATTTTAAAGGCGCTATTATGACTAGCGACAATGTCACCATCTAACAGTACATGACCTTTCCCTCAAGTACTTCTATCCCATCATCAAGGGATTTTTACATGTACTCAGTCTCGACTCTTAATTTATTCTTTTTGCTGAAATAGGCAATGGACAAATGCAAGCTCATGTTTCTTTTAAGCTGTTTTCATTACTTAAATAAAGGTATTCATAGGTCAATTCCTCTTTTGATTTAGCAAAATGTTTTTCAGGATATGGGGTCAGCAAGGGTAAGGTTTAGCAGGATATGGGGTCAGCAAGGGTTCACAAACAAACAAGAAAAAATGCAGGATGAAGAAGCTTTTTGCAACTCATGCAGTTGAAGTTGATGGAAAGGGAGACACCCCGGAACAAACTTAAGATTCTATAACAAGCAATTTGGCTGTAAGATATCCAATAGAAGTAAACCACTTTCTATGATATGTTATTTAAATGAGATGCATATAACAACCCCACTAATCAGAAGACTAATGCAAAAGTACCGAACCACTACCAAAAGCAATACATCAATATAAACAATTGCATGATATTTCTGTAACTGTATATTCATGGTCCAGAAAACAAAACAAAAAGAGAAGTATAAGTATATATCAGTTTACCTGTGTTCATCCTCTGTCCATGCAATTCCCTTACGGCGTTCTTGATCAGCTCTTGATGACTTGCTTCCATGGTTTGACTCACTCTGAAAATGCGCAAGATGAATTCCACCTTTTTTACTTGTCCCACCTTCACTTGCATGTTCAGTTGAACCCTCTGAAGCTGAAATATAGTTGGGCAAAGTGACAAGTCCAGCCTCAATATTGTTAACATCTTCGACTAAGAGTTCATAATGATTCTTAATCTCTTCTGCGGTTCTTCCAGGTAACGCTTCAGCAATTTTTTCCCAGCGATCGATTGAATCCTCAGGATTTGAAATTATAGCTTTCTCAAATGCCTTATCCTCCTCTCTAGTCCATTCAGAGCAACTATTCATGTTCTCATCTGCAGTCATATCTAGACTCCGTTTATATTGGCTTCAAAAAGTTTCATCAACAAGAGAAATAACAGCTTCCAGATCTACCCTATTCTACCTCAACGCAACAGCAGCCCTGATATTTGAAACCATGAATGAATTACATTCAAAAGGAAATTAATCAAAATTTTCTCCCTTTTCTACCTCCTAGATAGATGGCATCAGACATAAAAACAGATATTTTTCTAGAAGAGCTCTTGGAAATTGGATCTCAATTATTTTCTGTGATATGAAATCAATACCTACTGGTTAATTGGTAGATTGGAATTATTTTATACACAAAAGGGTCCAAGTATCAATCAATTTCTTTTCAATTTTTGGGGATGCAATAAGAGTGGGTGCACAGAAGTGTCAGACCTGAGAGAAGGTAAACCACATAGAAGCAAACAAACCCAAGAAGTGCCAAAAGAAAATCTGCATACCCATAAACTGCCACCGCCACCACCGTCACCACCTCCGTGAAGATACAAAACTCAACAAGATGATGACCAAAGATGAAGAGTTGAATTGTACTACCATTTAAATGCCCAACCTCCTATTGATGCAAAAGGCAAAGAATACTAAATTAGATCATGAGATATACCTGATTACAGTAGATGTAATTAATGGCGGTTTGAAACAAGATAGATATAGAAATTTGATAATGACGGCGACTACGACATGAAGAAATGAGAATTTGGGGTTTCTTTTTTGGACTATAAGATGTTGAAATAGACCACAGAACTAAAGCACCAGTTGTTGTTCTAAATGGTTATAAATGGTGGGTTCTCACTTTACAAACACCTGGTTCACTCTACAACCCCACTTGGTAAGTAAACACCATTCCAACAACACATACCCATAGAAATAACAATCATTTCACAAGAATCACAACAATCCTTTATTTTTTAACTTTTACCAATCAAGTTTAAAAACCAACACCATTTACTATTCTAAATCATCAAAACCCTCACTTTTTACTATTCGAAATCATGAAAACCCTAAACCCCATTTCTTCACCTAAAAGTAGATAACAATCAAATCTATCCTCATCATGCCACTCTAGTTTGGTTCTCAATCTAATCAGTAAAAACTTAAAAAGTCATTATACTTTAGGGTTTCAAACATGATAATAAACAAATAACCAATCCTTTTCTACAACAAACAAACAAATTATGGCTACAATATACTTTTCCCCAAGTTTTTTAACCATGATATTGACAACCCAATTTATTTTCCAGATTCCTTGCCCCTTTTTTTTCACAGCAATAGAAAAGATTGATTCTTCAATGAGTAGTGAAAAGGAAAAAAAAAAAAGAAAAGCTGTGAACAGAATAGTAACACACAAACTTACAAATAAGAAGTTAGATTTCATTAAAATCCAAAGAAGAAAGTGGATTGAAACAGTGAAAAAAAAAACTAAGAAGGAAACATTTTCTACACAACCATTTTTTTTCCTCAATAGCTGTAGTGCCAGTGATGGTTCTATAATTTAAGTGGACCACTTATCTCAATAATTCCCCAAAATCCATGAATCCCCCGAAAAAAACTTGTTTCTTCTTTTCAGTACCAAAAACAAAGGCCAGAATTAGTGTCAGAAATTATTAACCCAGAAAAAAAAAAGAAATGAAATTTATTGAAAATGAATAACCTAAAAACATGAAAAATCTGATGAATTTTTTTTTAACAAAAGGGCAAGTCTAGAAATTTTGCATGACATTGATGGATTAAATTGAAGGATCCACACGAGTAATAAGAGTCAGTACTCAGAAGGTTGGTCCCATTTTTAGTAACTACTTGCAAAGAATCTGCCAAACACCATTAATATCTGTGACCCAACAAAGAAAGAAGATGCAAAACAAAAGCAGAAAGAGAAAACTAGAGTGAGACCCAAAATTGCTTTTGTCAAGTGGGTGGGTAGTAGTAGGGAAGGATTCGTCAGTCAGGACTCAGAAGATGGATGATGAATGAGATAATGATTTGCAGTTGCAGTAAACAAATTAATTCAAAAGAAAAAAATTAAAAATCATAGTTTGAATGTTGTTTTAGTACCTGTGTGTTTTTTGTTTTGAGTTATGGCTTCTCTGAAAGTGATGATGAAATCATTGAAACAAGTGGGGTGGTGGTGGGTTCAGGGTTCAAGTCAAGTATAATCACAACCACAACTAGTACTAACTAACTTCTACAAAGTTTAAAAGACCCTTTTTTTTTCTTCTAAGAACACACCTCTTAATAGTATTTAATGAGTTGGTTTCTTTGGATTTTGGAGTATCAGGCCATTATAGGCTTTACAGCTTTTCATTTTGGGTACATACTCATCTTCATTTATGAATTTTCTAAACCTGGACTCTAATAAATATCTGGACTGATTTTTCTATTCAATGTGAGTTAACTCGTGCAACTCTGACGATTTATGAGTCAGTTCAGAGTCTCAGACGATCCCAAATTCTTTCGCATATTTCCTCCGTCCCTGAACAGATGACCCAACTCAAAGTAAATATTCCGTCCCTTCGAATTATACCGCAAAAAACCAAATCTTTTAAATTAAGAAAATTATATCAGTCTTATAAATATCCATTTTATTTTTTATTTTACCTTTGGTTTTGATGAAAACTAAAACATTTAGTGTAATGTTATTATCATAAAAGGGCATATTTGGAAAGAGTTATCTATATAGATGGACAACCAATGTTTCCACCATATAACTTGGACGGAGGGAGTAAGAGAGAGTAATTTTTTATATTTTTTCATATTTATCTTCAACAAAAATCATAATACCAACTATGTCCCTTTCCTCACATCTCGACTTTTCAAATTCAAATCTCGTTCTCCTTATACAAACCCATCATATCTATTTGGTCGATTTTCTCGACATTAACTCGTTGGAATTTCAAAATACCTAAAACTCAGTTTGATTTCTACAAGAAAAAAAAAGTGTGTTTACGTTCAAATCAATTTGAGATCACAATCTACTACAAAAACAGGGTTCCAAAATTAATTTTAGATCTCTCTTTAATCCTAGTAAAATTTAGGTGATTCAACATATCTCCACCCGAAATAAGACAAATTTCAAATTAGGAGTACTGTAAAGCAGAAAAATCGATTTGAGATTCAGAATAAACAGACCTTCTAAGGTAAATCTCTAAATCATTACCTCATTTCTGAAGTTGTGAAGCATATAGTAGCATATGTAGAGCACTACACTTGCAGGAGCAATCAATTAATTTTAACCACATATTTGAAAACTATAATGAAGTGATGAAACCTTCTAGTAATTCAGTTGTAGTTGTCTTTCATTGGATAGAGGACTCAACCTATTTTACCGTCAACATCATGATTATCACGAAACACAATATTAGCTTTATCAATTGATAGAATGAGTGATAGAAGAACGAATTTCTAACATTAATAACTCAAACTATTGTGTACCTTAAGATTCTGGGTGTTCACATAATTAGTTTATGCGAAATGCCTTGCCTCCACGCTTATGTTGGATCGCAATCAAATTTACATATCATATTGCTTTTGAGCATATCTTTAATAGCCATGCAGGGTGCAAAGAGGAGTTTCTGACTCACCCTGCCGCCCATGGCATGAACACCAAGGCTATCACATGTCCATATGAGAAGGTCATAGTAACTTCTCATGAAGTGCTGAGCCATGCCAACCTGAACTCTATCAGGAAGTAAACGATCTGAGTGACTCTGAAATTTCTTCATGTAACTGAAAATATAATCCCATATACCACAATTCGACCCAACTGAGTGAACACGTAATTCATAGAGGATTTCATTTATTTGAAAGGCATCAGGAAGAGTCTCAATCAGCACACTAGCTATGATGCTTCCTCTCTCAATTCCTGCCATCTTTTCTTCCTCCTCAAATACACAGTATCTTAGCTTCCATACCAATCATATATGTAGATCTTTTACATTAGTTACAATGTCAAAATTGCAAGTGTTTGTAGGAGATGGGTAGGTATTACCTCGAGTTCTCTATTTTATGGACATAAAAGAAAGACTGAAACCAGTGCCTTGGTTCTGGCGGAAAGCTCTATAGTTATGGTAAAAGTAAAACTATTAATTACAAAATACAATGAACCTTATCCGAGTTAATAATAAGCTCCTCAATAGAAGCAACCCTCCCGATTTCTGAACAAGCAAATGTTATACTTAAATGAGAAGTAGTTGACAGTTATAATAGTTCCATTGGTGGGACCATTGTCCTACATGCCTATCTGAACTAAAGAGAGAAGAAAAACTCCTACATACCTTCGTAGATATTTGCTTCTCAGCTGCAGTAGTTGAGATATTTTCATTAGTGGGACTACTGTCCATTTGCATATGAGATAAACAAAATAATCTTACAACTATGTTCTTTGACATTTACAAAGAACTTATTTGTTGCTTACAGTATTCATAAAAAACTAATGAACTCTATCCGAGCTAATTAGTAATACTTTTTGAACTAATTAAAGTAATGGAAATAATCAAAGAGCTGTAGAAGACGGAGTTCAGTATGAACAATGTTTGCTTGGTTCCAAAGCTATCTTAGCGTAAATCTAAAGAAACCTATGGTTTGAATGTCTATAAAAGGGGAACCTCAAACAATCTTTGAATCCCCCACACTACTTTTTGGTGTGTCTTAGTTGTAATTAGAGTCGTCCTCTCTAGAAATCCTTTTAGGTTTTAGCGACTATGAAGACTACATAAGGATTCATGAATCCAGGTCCAGTTATCTTTCCTTGATAGCTCGGGTATCTTGATCTTGATTGTTTGTAAAGCTTGCTCCATCGATCAAGATAGATAAAAATCATCAAAATTCTATTCATCTCAAACTTTTTTGATTCCACAAGTTTTATACTTGTGAGGTGAATAATAATCTAGGCTGCACTTCGGGTTGCATAAGTATGTATTTTGAGGATAGATAGACTTTCGCCAAATTGTTATCGATTGCCATCAACTTGAACATATGTTTGATTTTGATCATCTGTTTCGATCGTAATCAAGAAATTAATTATATAGGCTTAATCTGTGGAAGGTAGATTTGGTTTAAAGTTTTAAATTGAGTTGAAACAACTCTTAGTTGGTGTGACATCAACTTAGGAAATCAAGTGCGTAGAATTGGACATGGTTCAACAGACGTAAGGAGCGCAACTGTACCTTAATCGGTATGATACCGTCTGGGTCTCAACTAGATTCCAGTCCGAAGTTAATTGGTAGTAGTCTAGTGTCTGTAGCGGCTTAATACAGTGTGGTGTTCAATCTGGACTAGGTCCCGGGGTTTTTGTGCATTTGCGATTTCCTTGTTAACAAAACTTCTGGTGTCTGTGGTATTTCTTTTTCCGCATTATATTGTTTATCTATGTAATTGAAATATCACAGGTTGTACGTTGATCAATCTTAGTAGATACATCCGACCTAGTTTATTGGATACGACTAGATTGATTCTTGGACAATTGGTCTTCGGTACCGTTTAAGTAATCTCTTTGTGATTAGGTTCACGTATTTGTATCTGTAAACGTTTTAATTGCAAGAAAGAGAGATATATAACTCTAGATACTATTCCTTGATTTAGTTTAGCTCTCAGAATTGTATTGAGTTTGTCCATACATATTGCCTAAGAAAAAAGTGGTGGTGTATTTTGGTACCCCCGTCTTTTCATATACGATGGTCTAGAGTACCAGAACTACGTGTAATGATAGTTCATGAAAAATATTCCTCAAGAACTAATAAGAAATATTGTATTTATTTAAATATTCAAAACTTTGATCACGATGCACATACACAAGGTGTTTTAGGAATCAAAGATGTCTTAAAGATGTTCACGAGAATTGTATCAATAGTAAAGGTATCTGTGAATATAGTTCATGAACATCTTCTTAATTTATACTGGGTAGGTATGTGAAAGGGTAAGCATACCAATGAACCAATTCGTGAATTCAGATGCAAAGGTACGCGTATGCGTACTTTAAGGCTATTCACGAACTTAGGACCTTGAGGTAAGCGTATTGGCTATGTGTACCTCCTCCTAGTCACGTATTCAAAACACCATGGTACGCTTACTGGGTATGCGTACCTACCCTGAGTACAGATTTCAGTAGTTTTGTAAACTTTCTTTTTGATGCTTGAAACATTCCCAATCACCATAGATATAAATATCATTGCTTGTGCAATTTAAAAATGATCCACAAACATAGTTGTTTTGGGGTAAAAACTGATTCTACTGGAAATGGTAAGTTTGGGTGTACCGCCGAGAAACGAATCTAAACCCTAAACAAATGTACTGCACATGAGTACTTTAGATTCGAGAGATCAATCTGTACAATTTTGGCCTAAACCAAGAAATGGTCGTTCCAGTCTTGCTTCGGTCACAAAATGAAGGAGAATGGTTGATCTTAGGGAGGGAAGCGAAGAAGGTGTTGAGATCAGAATGATTAACTCTGAAGGTGTGGTTGTTTTATGACTTGTATCAGAATGTGGAACTTGCTTGCAGAATGTAAGCTATAAGTTCTTTTGTGTTTTCTGGATACTTGTGTTAATGAACCGTTGTTTGTTGAAATAGGTTGAAAACCTATTTATAAAAGTCATAGTTGAAAGCCCCCTGATCTCAAAGGAAGTGGAAGTAGTTGAGTGATGGAGAAGTGGGAATCATGTAAAAATGTTAAAAACCACGTCTTACTATGAGGGAAGACGGGTCGGTTTACACCCACTACTTCTCTGCTGCCACTAACTGTATGCCTTTCCTGACACTTTCTCATAATGGGCGTGTTGCACGCCGCACACTGTAAACCGCCAGACCAATACCCTGATGAACATCCCCCAGTTTGTGACACGTTTGATGTCTCGAGTATTTTCGTGAAAATATGTAGCAAGTTGTTGAGTGGGTCTTGCTTGCAAGACCTAGTTATTTTGATCAATCACGCGCAAGCTAGGCGGCGGGCGGTCATATGTTACAGGTCAAGCCATGAGACTTACAGCAAGAAATAGCATGTAATGCTTCTTAGGTCAAATAATTAAATTATTTGTGAATTCAATATTTATAAAACATCGTTTGTAATCGATGCATATAAAGCATCGCTTTTAAGCAAGAATCTCAAAAGAATTGATGTTCATAAAGCATCGTTGAATAAAGCTTGTTTAAATTAGTCGCGGAGCTTAATGTCTTAAAAGGAGCATGACCGGCCATTTTCAGGAAGCTGCCAGGAGCTAATCGTGCGCGCCAAAGGTGAGCTGGTCAGTCTTTATAGGAGAGTGATGGCTGGTAGCCATTTTGACATCTTATTGGTCGGCCCAAGTTAGATCTAGACCGGTTGAATTGGCCAGCCAAATTGAGTGGCTGAGATGATTTGCGACAGTTGTTGGCTGCCGTTGAATTCATTTAAGACCCTCATAGCTGTTCAGGAGCCGTACGGTTATGCCGCGGCTTGGCTGATCGGTACTCATGGAAAAGGGACGGTTGGTGATCATGGCGACATCCTATTGGTCGTCTAAGATTAGATTTAGTCCGGTCAATTCGGTTAGCGAAGTTGGACGACCGAGATCGTTTTGTGACAATAATGTGTTGTCGCTGGCCTTAATGAGGCTGTTATGGCCGTGTGGACAACTTGTTTTGAGCTTACGGTTTTAGGTGTTAGTTGCTGGATGGGAGCGATTTGATCGGCCAGGGCTATAGCCAGGTCGCTGGTGAGCATATCCGTACCTTGCCCGTTGATTAGAATTAAATCTAGTCCGGTCAATTTAGCCGGTGAAGTTGGACGACCACGATTGATTTAAGACTTCCATATGCGGTCTTAATTCCTTTGAAACCTTTTTCATCCACGCGGCTAGCCTACTTTTGGCTTGCGGTTAGGGTTGTTGCCGGCGTGCTATAAGAATTCCGATTGGTTGGAATAGCAGTGGGCCCGCCGGTGAATATCATGGAGCTTGTCTGGCTGCACTGGGAGAAGGCCAAGCTCGTCTAATTGGCTGGTGAAAACGCATGGTCGTGATCATTTTGAGACCGACATGGGCAGCCTATGTTCAATTCCTTAAGGAATTAAGTGTGCGACTAGCCAACTTTCACTTTTAATCAAAAGCGGGTGTTGCGCATTTAAAACGATATGATTGGTTGATGAGAAAGAGGGGCCAGCAGGCAGTAATATGGGGCGTGGCCGGTCGGCCACGGGCAGCGCCTGTTAAGGCAAACTGGCCGGCCAAGTAATGCTGCCGCGCCTCCTTTTGTTGCTACCTTTATTTGCCGAAGTTTCTCTTTGTTTTCTACTTTTGGTAGGATTTTTCTCCTACTAGTCCATGGCAGATCAATTTCCTAGCTTGCCTAGGTTTAGTTTCGACCAATGGGGTTCGAGATATTGTGCAGCCCGTAAAAGAGCTAATTTTTGTAAATTAATAAATTTAGGTTAGAAAGATTGGATTTTGTGAGCTGACACAAAATCAATCAATTCCTGGTTAATAATTATGTTTCAGAGGGAAACATAACTTTGCGTGCCTCTACTTGAGTACTTCCATGCATATCTTAATCCTGACACTTCGAGAATTTCATGCTACTCAGCTGCGAGCGAACATTAATTGTCATGTCATGTCAACATCAAGAGTTCGGCTGGGAAACATGGCATAAAAGAAATACTCGACAGGCCATGCATTAGTGAGTAATGCATGTGGAAAATAAAATTTACAGAATATTTGGGATTGTTGCTACACGCACCATTATGGATAATTTTATATATAGATATATTGAATTGCTCAATACATATGTAAGTAAAGAGGCCTGGGCACTCATCACTTTTAAATGGCTCGGTTTCTTTGCAGAATAAAGGTGCATTAAATACAGGGTTTCACAATTTTAGCCTTGAACTAAAAACCACCATCAACAATAGTCTTTCAACAATAAATTGTTTCGAACTAAGATTGCTAAGGACCTATGAACATTCATTACTTGTATCATATTTCGAGATGTTTAACAAGACAAACTCGAAATTCTCATTTGCAATATTAAATCTATTAGAAGTCATTCGACATAGTCTCATATAGATAGAATGATAATATTTATGAGTAAAAAGAATGGTTTAGTCTTCATATACCTCTTTGTTGATGAAGTTATCCAAATGGCTTCGTTTGATTTTCAGTCTTCAATCTTCGAGGGTTATTCAGTGATATCAGATGCTCAACTACCAAAACTTTAATCGTTGTCTGAGACTGGCTTAAGTAGACTAGAAATTAAAATATAGTTGTGTGCATCTAACAACATTGGCAACAAGCTTGAGATAACAAAACTTGCAAGTTCAACCGAGCAGTGAATATTCCTCATACGCATATATATTTCCTTACCTTTGTTAGAGCACTGCTCGGTCGAACTCGCAAGCGTTGCTATCTCAAGCTTGTTTGTCAATGTTAGTGATAAAAACTATAAGTCTTGATTTCTAGTTTACTTATAGTGATGTCTCGGACTAGGATAGATTGTGTAGTTGAGCATTAGACTTCACGACGTTCATCTATTGAAGATGAGGAACTACTAAGGAGAGCTTGTGGAACTTCATCAACAAAAGGTACATGGAGACTAAAACTCATCTATCACATGGAAAGTCTATTGAAAAAGCGGGGGTATAACAACCACACCCAATATTTCGTTTGGCAATCCGAATAGACAAACTCCAATATACTTTCAAGAGAATCAACTAGACAGTCAGACTCAATCTAGAGAAAAGTATATCAAAGAGTTTTGTATCTCTCTTTCTCAATTCAATCTGCAATCAACAAATAGGAATTTGCGAGCCTGATTGAATATAAGAAAAGTAACTTGAACGGTACCAAAGACCAATGTTCAAGGATCAATCAATTTCAATCAACAACCAAAGGTTGGATCAATCAATTTCAATCTCCTTTAACCTTAGGTTTTTCACGAAACCCTGTAGGTTAATGACTTGAATACTTCATTGGGATTGTGAAGCCAGACCCAATTATTTTCTTTGTAGTTGTGTGTTCTGATATTACTTCTACTATCGTGATTGAGTATTATCTTTGCTTGAGATTTTATCTCCGATAGGTAAGATTAAAAGTAGTCGCAAACATCTTCGTCTCATCGTTTGTGATTCCACAATATCTTGTTTCGCTACCATACGATTAACATTATTGTGAGGTGATTGATAATACTAGTTTGTTCTTCGGGAATATAAGTCTGGTTTATCAATTGGTTTCTGTGCACCTTAGGTTATCAAAAAACAGAACAAAACTCGTAGGTATTTCTGTCGGAGACCGATTTATCTATTCCAATAGACTTCTCTATGTGAGACAGATTTGTTTATCAAGCCTTAGACTTTGGGTCGTAACAACTCTTGGTTGTGGGTGAGATCATCTAAGGGAATCAAGTGCGTAGAATCCCGCTGGACGTAAGGAGCGCAATTGTACCTTGATCAGTGTGAGATTGATTAGGGCTCAACTACATTCAGTATGAAGTTCATTGGTAGTAGGTTAGTGTCTGTAGCGACTTAATACAGTGTGGTGTTCAAAGCTGGACTAGATCCCAGGGTTTTTCTGCATTTGTGGTTTTCCTCGTTAACAAAATTCTGGTGTCTGTGTTATTTCTTTTCCGCATTATATTTTGTTATATAATAGAAATATCACAGGTTGTGTGTTAAGATCAATCAATTAGATAATCCAACATTTGGTTGTTGATATAAATTGATTGACACTTGAACATTGGTCTTTGGTACCGTTCAAGTTATTTCTCTTATTCAATCGGGCTCGCAAATTCCTATTTGCTGATTGCAGATTGAATTGAGAAATTGAGATATAAACTCTTTGATATACTTTTCTCTAGATTGAGTCTGACTGTCTAGTTGATTCTCTTGAAAGTATATTGGAGTTTGTCTATTCAGATTGCTGAACGAAATATTGGGTGTGGTTGTTAGACCTCCACTTTTTCAATTGGTATCAGAGCAAGCAACAATCTTGAGATAACAAAACTTGCAAGTTCGACCGAGCAGTGAAGATTCCTCATAAGCATATATATTTCCTTACCTTGATTGAATATCTTTCGAAAGGAAATCAAATAGGTTTTCAGTTTGAGGCATTATAGTCACAAAAGTCTTCAGTTATGTTGAAGCAACTCCTAATCTTGTAAAGGACGTCAATTAGCTAGGGGAATCGTGTTGCGTTGGGTCTTGTGAGATACAAGAGACGTAACCGACCGTGACTGAACCTAATTTCCTCGTACGCCCGATTCAGACTCAACTACTGATATGTATGATCTCTATACCTTAATAGATATTATTATAGAGGTGGAATTCAGATGATAATAAAAGAAAACTAGAAAATAGAACTCACACAAGAACGTAATGCGAAGAAAAAATCTTTTATAGATTAAAAACAAGAAAATTATTACAATTCTCTCTTTGTTACGCTCACAATCTCTCTAAATATTAAATAAACTTTAACTGTTTTGCTAAGCTTTCTTTTACAATAATCTAGTAATTGTCTCACAAACTTCTCTCTAGGTAAATTTTGTCACAAACCTCCATCTCTAGGTGTGCCTGTCTCACAAAACCACACTATATAGATGTCCTTATCTATAAGTTAAACATATCTATTTGTAGCTTTGGTTTGGTTTCCCAAACGTTCAAGGAATGTATTTCCTTATTTAGGAATATTTCCATACTTTGATTTGATTTTACAAACCTCTTAGGAATCTATTTCCTTATCTAGTCTAGGAATAATTGCTTGTCTGAGTATTTTTTCCTTATTTAGGAATACTCCTTGTCTAGGAATACTGCCTAAAAATCAGTCTTCTTTCCTAAAGTACAAATCTATCCTCGACATTACTTGAGGATTGATAAGTTCCCAAAACAGGAAAGATACACATGTATCATGCCCTCCCTTTAAGAAGTTGAAGTCCCGTGAAGGTTAGTAGTGGAGATCTGAGAACTCGAGAGTTCCCTTCTCCCTAATAAACCATCTCGCATTTACGGAAACTTGACATTGACGTCCAATTGGAAAAGTATCATTCTCTCATTGTCTTATCTTAGTTACTCTTTATTCCGTAATGCAATCATACTTAACTGGTCATATCAACCAAACCACAAGTCTTCTACACGTGGAAAGATCATCTTGTCATCTCCATCTTGTGATAGTGGATCAAACAACTTCAATTGTTCAGCATTAAATACCAAGAAAATTCGTAGATAAGGTAGTAAATCAAGACGAATGGCATTGTTACAAATCTGATCAACAATACGAACCGATCCATATCTCAATTTCTTCAACTTTTTACCTTTCCCATCTGATAGTTCCTTATCCAACTTTAGACATACCATGGGTCTTCTAACGTATTCAAATTTTGCGTAACTCACAAGGTTGTTTGTAGAGAGATCTAGTGAAGACCATAAACCACATAACTCTTCCCCAAAATAAAACGAACATACTCTGAGACCAACTTGATACGTATGATTGTTGTACCTTGGTGACTACTATTACAGAGGCGGAATTCAAAATAATAACAGATAAAAACTAGAAAATATGAAAACACTAGGAATAAAATTCGAAGAAAATATCTTCTCTACACTTGTAACAAGAAACTATTAAAATTCTCTCTTTGTTACAATCACAATCTCTATAGGTAAGTAACTTTAAACTATTTCAGCTAAGCTTGCTTTTATAATAATCTAGTATTGTATCACAAATTTCTGTCTCACAAACCTCACTCTTTAGATGTGTTTATTTATGAGTTAAACATCCCTATTCATAGCCTTGATTTTGTTTCCCAAATCTTTTAGGAACCTATTTCCATTTTAAGAAATATTTCCTTAGAAATATTGTCTTATTTTTTTTGGTTTCCCAAACCTTATAGGAGTCTATTGTCTTATCTAGGAATAATGCCTAAAATCAATGTTCCTCCCTAAACTATAGCTTTACCCTCAATATAACTTAGGTTACTAAATTCCCCAAAGAGAAAAGATACACCTATATCAATTGGATTCCATTCAGAGGTTTGAGGTTTGGTTTACCAAACCTTATATGAATTTATTTCTTTATCTAGGAATAATGCCTGAAATCAATATTTCTTCATAAACTATAATTTTACCCTCAATTTAACTTAGGATTACTAAGTTCCTAAAAGAGGAAAGATACACCTGTATCAATTGCATTCCATGTTGATAATAGGATATTGATTTGAGATCGTTCAAGAATTCTTCCACACAATCTGGTTCACGGACTTATTGTCTAAACATATTGACTGTGGAATATAAAATAGAAAAACTCTATATACAATTTTATTCAAGAGTCTTTGCTTTGACCTACTTGTTATTGTATTAGGTTTTGTTCATACATGTTTCCGTACGAAAAAGTTGACGGTACACATGGTATACCCTCCTTTTCAACTTATGCCTGTAAAACTAGAAGCTAAAAGATTGAGAATGAAAATAATAATATAAATGAGTAATTCGAGGGACTCAAAACTCAAATAAACACAACTGTACTCAATTCTAGACTTGTGTAGACTCGATTCTAGACTTAAATTCTAATTAAAGTGGTAAGTAAATTTTCGTTTGCTCGGACTTGTGTAGACTCGATTCTAGACTTAAATTCTAATTCTAAAAAATATATACACAAGATTGTCACAATATCGAGAGGTACTGAGACCCAAGATTCTACCATATAACTCATTCATGCAATTCATATATTTATTCCAAACAATTATAGCTCAAATAATAATAAATATTGACTCTAGTTCTTTGCCAAGATAGATTTTTAAAAAGATCTATAAATCACAAGCATGACGCATCAAAAGTACTTTGACCAAGCATAAATCATCAAAAGAAATCACAATCAATTAAGAAAAGTCATTGAAAAAAATTAATAATTAATGCAAGAAGCCATAAAAGAATTAAATATAATTACCACAGGCATGAAATATGGCTTCCTCCGTCGTCCCTGTGTTGGGGGTTTAGCTCCTCATGTCAAAAACACGCTCAAAATTAATAACTCATGGCTCAATAGGTGTTTTATTGAAGAAAAATAATATTACAATGAATCTGTAACAGATATAATTGTTACAGAATCCACTGTTACAGAACCCAGTGTTACAGAGAAAAGCCTAACATAAATGATTGTTGCAAAATTGTTACAAAGTTGAAAGAAATGTTGACGGTTTCTTTTCTCCTTCTCCGACAACAACAACTAACTTCTATGCAATTCATATTCTTCGTACTAGATCCCTCTGTTGGCTCCCCCAACCCTCAATAACTCTTTTATGAGTTCCATAAACCTATTTTTTACCTAACAGCCTCAAGTTTCTAGGTTAATTCCTTCCAAAAATATATTTTTTCCTTCACATGAAGTCTCGAGTTTTTCGTTGCTTTTCTTAACCTCTACACATCTCTGGTGTGTGAAATACTTATGTTAGAGCACTGCTCGGTCGAACTCGCAAGCATTGCTATCTCAAGCTTGTTTGTCAAGTTAAGTTGCCAAAACTATAAGTCTTGATTTCTAGTCTACTTATAGTTATGTCTCAGATTAGGATCGAATGTGTAGTTGAGCTTTAGACTTCTCGGCGTTCATCGATTGAAGACGAAGAACTACTAAGGGTAGTTTGTGGAACTTCATAAACAAAATGTATGTGGAGACTTGAACTCATATATCACTCAGAAGTCTATTCTATTCTACCTCCTATTGAGACAAAAGTCGTATAGCTATATAGACTTTATATTATACACATTTGATATTTCGAGCTGAGTTTAACTCGCTTACATATTTCTCGAAATATGTGTTGGTAAGCTTTCGCTTTAACCAAGTTCATCTTTATTCTTGATGAAAAGACGAGGGTACCCAAATATACCACAATCTTAAACTTTTCCACCTATAAGTCCTCTTGTCGAAAGTGATTGTCTATGGACTAAGTTAAGACAATACAACTAATTGGTATTCACACTTTGTGTGATCGTCTATGGATACGAGATCGAGACAATACAACAAAGTGTGATTACTTGATAATAGGTTCGGATTTAACCAAACTCTATATGATCACTGTAGATGGTGGATTTTCGACATGGGCTAAAGTCGTAAACCCATAACTGTGTATGCTCCTGATTCAGCAATCAGACGAGTATTGAGGCTCATGTCTCTTATATAAAGCGTGAAAGCTCACGCCACGAGAATCTGTGACTGAAAATATTGTCTCTCACAGTATATGTAGATGTGTAGTCTCTCAACTGAGGCAAAGGTATATCTCATGAATACTGAGCAATTTCAGTGATCACTTTTATATAGAATTGCAAGATTAAACGGCTCCTAGACAGCTTGCCTGCTAGTATAGAGCAATAATGTCTTCAGGATGTAACAATGTTTTCCCTGACTATATAAAAGATATATGACGCTTCAACAAGCTCATATCACTCAATTCCTGAATAATTAATGCTCCCAGACGATCGTACTAGTATAGAGCCATCAATTAATTATTCTTAAATCATTAGATTCGTTAACTGAATCCCTGGAAAATATTCAATGTTTTCATAATATTTCGTTACTTCAATTTATGGTTCTTCTCATCAGAACTCCATGGGTTAGTAATAAATATTCAACACACAGGCATTTGAGCACTGTCGAATAAGCCCCGAGCAAAATGGTGCAAGTATATTCAACAATAATGAGCACCTGAACACACGAATGAGTATTTCAAAATACGACGAGACGATGAACCTATGCAAAATAGGAAAGAAAATAATAAATAATAAAATATTAACCAAGGCGCTGGGGACTGGGCCCTCCGGCCGGCCGGTCGTGCCGTGATCAGTCCCATGCCCAATTTTATATTTTATCATATTTTTGTTATTCTCCTTGATCTTATGAAAATCCTTTCACTTGAACAAATATCCTTCGTTTTAAGGAAATTCCTCAGTTTCATGGTGTTTCCTTCGCATCAAGGAAATAATATAGAATTGGGAAAAATATCATGGGACCGTGTTTACTAGACAACCGGCTATACCTTGATCCTGGACGGTCCCACACCTCATGATTCCTCATTATTTTATTATTATTTTCCTAATCTCATGAAAACTCCTTAATTTCATGGTATTTCCTTCAAACCATGAAAAATAATAAAAATTAGGGAAACTCGTGGGACTGGGCCCCAGCCGGCCGGTCATGCCCTAGTTGGTCCCACACGCCCCTTATTTTTATTATTATTATTTTTATGTTTCCTTGATCCCATGGAATTCCTTGATTTCATGATGTTTCCTTCAAATTATGAAAATTCCTTCAAATCATGGAAATAATACATAAAATTAGGGAAAACTCACGAGACCGGGCCCTAGCCGGCCGACCATGCCCAAGCCGGTCCCACACCCTTATTTTATTATTATTTGTTTCCCTCATCTCATGGAAACTCCTTCACTTCAAGGAAACTCCTTGATTTCATGGTATTCTCATAAAATCATGAAAAATATAATAAAATTAGGAAAAATGCTATGGGACGGGCTTATTGGCCGGCCGGCCATGCCTTGGCCATAGTCGGTCCCATACTTCATGATTCCTTCATTTTATTATTATTTTCCTTCATCCCATGAAGTTTCCTCAGTTCCAGCAAAAATCTCTGTTTTCTTCATATTTTTCCAAATGATTGCTCAAACGCACATCAGAAAATATCAAAATTCTCGGGAATGAGGAACGAACACTTTGGTGATGCGAGCATACTACCTTGACCGACCAAGGTTGGCTCTTTGGCTTGCAAGAGGCCGGTCCCATGTATTTTCATCATTTTAACCTAATTTGTTCATATTAGGTTCAAACTCTTCCAAACAACTTGGAATTCCATGAAACGATTGTCAGTTGATCCCGTGACCACCCAGGGCCGGTTTCATGACCCCTTGGTCGGTCCCTCATATCTTCACAATTAATTAGGTTTTATCACCTAAGGCTCAGACGAGCATTATTTAATAATAAATGATTAAACCAGCATTTAATCATCCTTTCATCAACAAGTCTTCAAGAGACCTTGGTATTTGCTCACTTGAGCATCTGGGCGCTACATGGTCGACCCATGACCCCATGTAGCCGGTCCTTTGATAGGTGTCTAAAACACCTTGATATTTATCTATTGTTTATGCTTTCTTTGCTAAGTTTTATTGTAAATTATGTATCTTATGATTGTTTTTGAGTATTTAGGTACTTTGGAGTCATTTGGAACAAAAGAAGAAGAAACAACGCAAAAGTCTCATCTCATGTGCAACTGCGGTTGGAGACTAACTATTTCTCATTACTTGCTTTTATTTCTTAATTTCTATCTGAAAAGCATGTCGGCTTTAGTGATGCAAATATCTGTCTGAAAAGCACGACTGTTTTAGTGATGAAAAGAAATTAAAGAGAAGAAGTGGGTTTGAGACGTAAGAGGCGGCTGTTGTTAGTGGAAGAATTCGAAGAAGATCAAAAGCGTCATTTCATTGCAAGCAAGTATTATCAGGAGCACGTGGAGGATACGGGACAATCGACATCATCAATACAAGTTGCAAAAAGGCTACCATTTGGTTGGCCTTTATCTTATTTATGGGTGCCTAGAATTATCCTGGGTATCCCTTATCTACTTTCCCTGGATGGCTATATCCATATTCACTTCCTACAACAACACTGGAATCTATAGGATAATCATTATTTTCTTTCTTTCCCATCTCTCCTGAAACCAATAGAGGCGGCACAAAGAGTGAGAGGCGGCATCATTAGAATTCGGAGAAGATGGAGATATTATATGTTGGTCAACTTAATAAGGAAGAAGAGTTAGGATCTGATACTGAGAATCACTGAGAAATTGGTGAAGAATAATTCAAAGATTATGCTCCGGTGAGTGAAAACTGAATCAGAGGAAGGTGTTGCTCAAGATTTTGTGGGAGATCTGAAATGGAAGAATCGAAAATGAGTTCTGAATCTGGTGTTGATTTGAGGAAGATGGGTATGGTTCAGTTTTTAGAATGGTTGTTTGATTTAGGGTTTGATGGAGATTGGATCTGAGCGGTAGGAGTTGATTAAGGATGAGCTTAAAATGAGTTTTAGTTAATTGATTCCAGATGAAGCTTTCTAGGCTCTGGTGAATCTGTAAAAGGGAATTGAGGAAAGAAGTGATATGGGTTTTTGCTGGTGGCCATGAATTGCTGAAGGGAGAGTATGATTGGAGGAGTCTGCTGTTGGTTGGTTGAAATTGAGTTTTGTTGCTCGAAATATGAAGATGGGTTAGTTGTTATCATTGATTCGAGATTGAGATGCTGCTGTAGAATGAAACATAAGGTATTGGCTCTGTGGATGTGATGGACTGGTGGTGTATGGCCATTGGTGTTGGTATTGAAGCTTAAGCTGGTTTGAGCTGAATGATGCAGAGATGGTGTCTTGGTCAAGAATTGGTATATTTCAGGTGGTCTGTGGTCGCAGTTCAGTGACTGCATTATTGGTGTTAGTTGTTGCCATTGAGGAATTGGAGATGGGGTTCATGAACTGCAGGAGATTGATCTTACGGTGGTACTGTTGCCCTGAGCTGAGATGGGATGTATGCTTTGCGGTGAGGATTGAACTTGGAGCTGTTTGTGCTCAGTTGCAGGCAAGACTAATTATGGCAGCTGCCACTAAGCTGAGAGTGCAAGTTCTTTTGAAGCTAATGGTGATGTTTGAAGCTGCAAGTTGAAATGGAATGAAGACTATTGGCTCGAGTCTAATGTTTGTGCTTGAGATAAATCGCAGGAACTCGTATTGCTGTTTATGAGCTGCTTCAGGTGGAGATATAGTTGTGTTGGTGATGTGTGGTTTGTGAAGAAAGTATACGGAAATTGATTGTCTAGGAGGAGATTATGAATGGGTTTCGTCTTAATTAGCTACTGTTGGGTTTGGCTGCAGTTTGCAGCTGTAGTTGATGTTACAGGAATTATGAGGAAGTAATGTTCGAGGAGACATAGTCGCAGTGGTGTGATTGAATTGCAAGAGATGGTGGATGGAGCTGTGTTTGAAGATGCGGCTGAGTTGGTGACAAAGACAAGGATTTGGTGGCTACTGAAGAGGTTATGCTGCAGTTGAACAAGACTTTGTTGTGTCGCAACTGAGGAGAAATAGAATCAATGGCTAGGTCTGAAATTGGCATAAGATGGAGCAGCAAAAGGGCAGTCATGCACAATGATTGTGCAACACAAAAGCTGGCCAGTGCAAAATGGCTTAGGCCTTGGCAATAAGGACCAAATCAACTGAGTTAACTCGATGACTCATCCTGACTCAGCTGAGCCTTGACTGACAATGACCGTGACCGGGTGGCTTTGCCGGTCACCTGAGCTACTTACCGATCCCGACCAATTTCTGGTAGGTTTCCGGCCAACTTTTGGGACTTCCGGCAACACTTTTTGAGTAGATTTTCTACTTGGGTATTTCACATATGGACTTGGTGGATATATTGGTATGGGCCTTTGAAGACTTGGACCTAATTTTGGAACAAGAGGAGCTGTAAAAGGGAAGACTTCTACAACTTTTAGGAGGACGTATTATTCTTGGAGCTAAGTAGAGAGCCGCTTTTGTTTACGCTACTAGGGTTTGGTTTGCTTTCATCTTCTTTATTTGACTATTGATTATGATGAACTCCATAGCTATGAGTAGATAATTTATTCATTATTGGTCAAGGATGTAGTCCTATATCTACAACTTGTGCTTGATTAATGCATTAGTTTTCTCTCTTGTTTATCGTTCAAATCTCTATTGTTTTAATAATCACATGATTGATGTATTGTGATAGGACTTAGATATTTGGTTAGTTAAGTGGCCAATTAATTGAACTTGCATCCTTTTCCATAGCTATTTTAGGGTTTTTCATCAAGCGATAACCCTAAATACAAGAGCATGATATGATTACGGTTTGTAGTGATACACTCTTGTAATCATATGTAGAGTTTGACCTTTGTCCGAATTGTCATGCGCAATGTATGACAATTGCATTGATTAGCCTATTTCCAAAACTTAATGCTTCTGGGAATTGAACTTAATTAGCGCAAGGCGTTAGGTTATTCTTTAGGTAGAGTTCACATACACA